>NW_026622986.1:24720347-25040347 GCF_023065955.2 Ursus arctos
GAGGACCCCCCTGACCGACCACACTGGGGATCGTCTTTCTGTCCAACTTCATCAAATAGACGTCCCCTTGTGTAAGTACGTACACTGAGTCAGAATCCTTCATCCTGACGCCAATCTGCCAGCTCGAGATGGTTCCGTGAGCCTTCCTGAGCCCAACCACAGAGCCACGCACAATGCGGGGGAGGGCGTCATGGGGAGGAGATCTCAGAGGGAGCCCCCGATTTGGTGGGGGGGGGGTGTCACTCAGGAGACCCTGGCGGAGACCTGAAGGGGGCTTCTTAACTGGGAATGACACTATTTAAAGTGTCCTTCATTTAGAAATAATCAAGTCGCTGTTTCTGAAACGAGACACAGAAGTGCCAACGCCATGACTTTAATTTCTCATGACCTTTATGTCTTGCCAAAAAACCTATGGTTTTTACTGCAGATTGTAAAAGGCCACTGATGAAAGTGAATGATGATGACTGAAATTACCGTAGCATTAATGAATTAATGGAATAATAATGTACTCCCTATATTTCAACTTTCTCCTCCAAATTCAAATTCTGTTCTGCCATAGCCCTTGCCACCATATTACTCAGTTTGGGGGTCAGAGACCCCTCTGAGGAGCTGGTGAAAGCTAGGAACGCTCTTCCCAGAAATGCACAAGTAGACACAATTTTGCATATAATTTTAGAAGGTTCCTAGATTCCCCTCCAAATGCAAAAAAAATTCCGAGACCTCCACTTAGCACTTGATATTACAGCAATTCTTCCATTGATCGGGATTTTGACCTGTTCTTAGGGTCCCCATACTGAGCACAGTGCCTGCAAACCAGTAGTTCCTCAAAGATAAGACTCACTGTTAACCTGACTTTTTAAGGCAAGAACGGTGGAAAGAGAGAAAAGATATTTAGAAGTAGGGAGAACACATATTTATGTCATGCAAGGAAACACTGGTCTTTCAGCTAGTTCCATTTTTATTAGGATTTGGATCCCTTGGAAATTTCAGACCATGAAGAAACAGAGCCAATTTCTCTTATACAGACAGGGATCCAGGACCTAAGTCCTCGGGAGAATTGATAGGGAAGAATATGTCATTATAAGAATAAGCCTCAACAGGGGCCTCGGAGAAAACAGAGGGGACCTCCCCTTCCAAAGATCAGGATGCGCCCTAAAATTGGTCTTAGGGGACTTGTTCCTTTCCAGCATCCACTCGCCAGGACAACGCTAGCTGCAAGCGTACCCACAATGAGTGATTCCATGTCGCTCTCCTGCCTGACCCGGTAAGCCCCCATCTTGCCTTCCTAGGTTCTCTGCCCTCCTGGTTCTGCATCTGAATTTCTGTCTCCCCTGCAGAAACCGCCTCCAGTAGGGTTTGGACACTAGCTATCAAGTTGCTAAGCGCTGCTATCAGACAATTCTAGGGCCGTGAAGCCAAGCCCGCAGGGGGTGACGTGGAAGGAATATTCCGGCAACCTGCTGGGAAGCAAGGGCTGGCCTGGTGAATCCTCCTTCTGGCCCCAGCCACGATGTAGGAGGAGGGAAGAGGGGGTGTCTGGGAAGGTGTCATGCTAATGGAACCGAGGGTTTGCGGGTCCTGCCTCCACATGGAGGCTAAACGATAAGATCTCACGCATCTTTGCGGCCTCAACCCTGGTCCAGTAGACAGTTGGACCTTCCACTGAAGCCTCATCCGTGAGAGGACAATGCTGAGGGCGCCGCTTGGCAGGAGGGGAAGAGCGAATCAGAAGAGCAAACTCATCTGGCTATTTATGGTGGAGCACGAGAAGCTAGGGCCATTGCTCATTCACTTGACCACTACTTACTGAATGCCTCCATCCATGATTGCGGACAAGGGGACAGAGGGCCCGAGTTCAAATCCATGTCCGCTACTTTCTGCCTTTGTGACCTTGGGCAAGTTACTTACTACCCTCTCTGTGTCTTGATTTCCTCCTCTGTAAAGTGGAAATAATGATGGTACCTACTTCATAGGTTCGTGACGAGGACCGAATGAATTAATATATGCAGAGCTCCAAGAAGAGGGCCAGCACACAGCAAGCACTTGTGGTTTTTTGTTTTTGTTTTGTTTTCTTTTAAAAGATTTTATCTATTTATTTGAGAGAGAGAGAGTGCGTGTGCATGTGCACATGTGAGCAGGGGGAGGGGCAAAGGGAGAGGGAGAAGCAGGGTCCCCACAGAGCAGGGAGCCGGTGTGCAGGACTCCACCCTGGGATCATGACCTGAGCGGAAGGCAGATACTTAACTGACTGAGCCACCCAGGCACCCCCTATGGCATGCTTCTTAAAAGAGGTGTCTACACTCGTCGTCTCCCCAGCACACTACACCCTGCCTTCCACCCTGGCCCTTGCACGTAAGTATCTCCGGGCAAGGCCACCAGGGACCTCTTAAACCCAATGATCTATTTTCAATTCTGATCTCACCTCGATTTTCTCTAGCACTTGATAATGTCGGCTCCTCCTACCTTCTTAAAATTCTTTGTCCCCCCACCAATTTCAGCATACACTCTCCTGCCGTTCCTACCAATGCCAGGGAACGTGCTAGGCTCTGGGAGGCAAAGATACTCAAGACAGTCTCTACAAGAACTCAGGGCTTTGGGGGAGAGAAGGGAGACTAGATATATGGGACAACTGCAGACCCTCAGGATAGGTTCCAAGGTGAGGACCAGAATGGGGTGGCAGGGCTGTGTTCCTTCTGGAGGCTCTAGGGAAGAATCCATTTCCTTGCCTTTTGCAGCTTCTAGAAGCCACCCACATTCCTTGGCTTGTGGCTCCCCATCACTCTGCTCCTGGTGGTTGCATTGGTCCATCCAGAAAATCCAGCATAATCTCCTCATCAAAAAAATCCTTAACTAAATTATATCTGCGAAATCATTTTTGCCACATACAGTAACATATACAGTAAGAGTGATAGGATGTGGACATCTCTGGGGGCCACGATTCTGCCTACCGCAGACGGCACGGTCGCTCCCCCTGGAGTTGCCAGAGAACTCTTGAGAGAGAAGACTCTCGGGGCAGAATCTTACAGGTTTAGTTCATTTGCCAGAAAAGGGCGGGGGGGACACGGTAGGTACAAGCAGAGGAACAGCGCTTGCTGAGATGCTAAGCTGAGAATGAGAAAAGGTGAGCCTGAGACCTGCAACCCCTTGGTCTGGCTGTATGGCTGAAGACTCAGAAGAGAGTTCCTCTGGAGACCAGATTAGGGAGAAAAGTGGAAGCTGGATTACCAAGGGTTTTTGGTTTTGGTGTTTTTTAACCATAGTAAGAAGTCTGAAATGTATCTGAAATTCACTCAAACAATGCTAATACTTTAACTAATATGGGTCACTGTTTCTTTAAACTTTTCTTGACTCAAGGTGCCTTGGTGGGGCAGCTGGATTCGGCTGGGGTCATGATCTCAGGGTCATGGGACTGAGCCCCGTGTTGGGCTCTGTGCTCAAAGCAGCGTCTACTTGAGACTCCCTTTCCCTCTGCCCCTCCTCCCCCTGCTCTCTCTCTCTCTCTCACAAACAAACAAACAAACAAACAAATAAATAAATAAAGGGGCACCTGGGTGGCTCAGTCGGTTGAGCGTCCAACTCTTGGTTTTGGCTCAGGTCATGATCTCAGGGTTGTGATATCAAGCCCCACATTGGGCAACGTGCTCAGCATGGAGTCTGCTGGAGATCCTATCTCTCTCTCTCTCTCTCTGAAGTAAAAAAAGAAAGAAAATTTAAAGTAAATAAATAAAAATTTTAAAAATTAAAAATTTTCTTGACTCATTTTTTTGTCCTAAAGAATAATGTCCCAAAATCACAGGTTTTATATGTTAGTTCTATCTTTTCCACTGTGTCTTGAAACAAATACAGAACTATAAAAGTAAAATGTTCTTGCATGTACCACCTAAAATCATCCTCACGCAGCATGAATGAGCACCATACTTAGAGAAACAGAGCCAGAGGCAGCGCAAAACCATCTGAAGGTTTTGGGGGGGGGGGGGGGCAACATGATTAGGTTTGCCTGTGATAAATACCATTCCGGCAGCATTAATCCCTTTGGATTGAATGGAAACAAGTGAACATTATAACAAAAAGACCATAAATTAGCATACTTTCACAATTGTCAAGGTGAGAGATGAGAAAATGAATCAAGACAGGAAGAGGGGAGGGGAGGGGATGTGGGGACAGGAGGAGAGGTGGGGAAGGGAGGGAGGGGAGAGAAGGGGAGAGGAGTGGAGGAGGGGGATGGATACAGACAGTACTGAGGAGGTGGGAAGAGCTGGATGATAGCGAAGACTGGAAAAGGAAAAGGGGGACTGGGGAGAGCTGCTGGGTCCCAGCATGTGCAACGCCTCGGATAATTGTCCATTCACCAAGATAGTGAATAAGGGGGGAGTCCGTGGCAGGGTGCGGGGGTGGGGTGGGGGGGGGTCAGGGTTGGAAGGAAACGATTCCTCCGGTCCTTGCATCTGCTGACTGTGAGGTACTGAGGGACACTGGTGGATGTGCTTGAATGCCTGTGTCTGGGGCACGTTCCAGGGCAGTGCCATCCAGCAGAAACAGGCGGTCAGCCCCCCATGCCCTTTCCAGCGGTCAAGTGGCCACATCAAAACAAGTAAAAAGCAACATACAAAATGAATAGTCTATTTTCTATAACCCAAACTATCCAAATTATTCTATTTCAAAATGGATCAATAGAAAAACCGTTGAGATAGTTGACATTCTTTTTCTCATTTTAAGTCTTCAAACTCCAGTGCGGTTTTTTACACTGAGAGGATGGCGCACTCCGGATATGCAAGTGCTCAGTACCCCCACGAAGGGTGGCCGCTGTACTGACAACACGGTTTGGGAGCCACATGCAACAGAAGTGCAGGAGAGGGTGTCAGGACAACCCTGGAGCACATCGGCGTGGGGTGCGAATGACGGCAAAAGAGGAGGCATCAGAAAAGAATGAGACAGGCTGGCTCGGCCAGAAGCACATGTGAGTCATGATCTCTGGGTCGTGAGCTTCAGCCCATGTTGGGCATAGAGATTACTTAAATAAATTAAAAAAACTAAAAAAAAAAAAAAGATGAGGTAGCCACAGAGGCTAGGAGGAGAATGAAGGAAGAGCTAACAGGAACCTCACTGCCCCCACCCCCCGAGAATTTCAGGAAGAGGAGGAATGAATGGGCCTCGAATGCTGCAGGGAGGCCCTCCGGCCCAGGCACAAGGACTCCAGACTCGGCCCTGTGAATCCTGGCTTGACTGCTCACCGCTGGGCCCTGCGGCAGAGCTGCCCGGCCCACCTGCGAGTTCGCCCGTGGTTTCAAGGACAGCATGCCCCCCTCAGTCACCTGCCTGCCCCTGCCAGAGGGAGGGAGGCCCAGGGGACTCACTGGAGAAAGGTCTCAGCCTCCCCGTCTGCCAGTGCTGTGATCCTAAGCGCGGGTATTTGTTTCTGTCGCTGCCCTGACACATCACCACCAACTTTGTGAACACGGGCACGTTTGTGATTGGACGGCTCTGTGGGTCAGAAGCTGGGGGGGTCCTCCCTACCCGGCAAAGATCAGAGTATCTGCAGGGGGCATTCCTTTCTGGAGGCGCTAGAAGAGACTGTTTCCTTGCCTTTTCCAGCTGCCAGAGGCTCCTGTTTCCCCTGATTTGTGGCCCCTTCCTCCATCCCAGCTGACAGCGCCGGGCTGAATCCTCGTCATGCTGCCATGACTCTGGGTCCCTCCTGTGGTTCTTTCTTCCATGTGTAAGGGCCCTGTAATCACACTGTGCCCACCCAGGTAATCCAGGATAACCTCCTCAAGGCCAAACTTAGTTCCATCTGCAACCTGAATTCCTCTTTATCTTGTAACATAACACGTTCACACGTCCCAGGGATGGGGACACAGACATCTTTGGGGTCAGAGGCATTACTCTACCTCCCAGAGGGGGTTCCAGACAGTTTCTCAGATAGATGCCAACAGGACTGAGCCCACGACGGTGACCCGCTCACTTACATTCTTTTGGACTTTCTTCCTTCCCTGACTCATCTTGTCCACTTCTTGCTTTGTGTTTCCCGAGGTCACCTCCCAAATAAACTTCCTTGCTCCAAATCCTCATCTCAAGATCTGCCTCAGAGGAACCTTAAGTAAGACAGTGATTTTGGGCAAGTTATTCAATCAGTCTGAGCCCTAGTTTCCTCCACCATGAAGGCGAAATACAGCATAGTACCCAGCTCACGAGGCTGTTGGGAGAATTCTGAGTCAATGTTCATAAAAGAGTCTATACAGTGGGGTGTATAGTCTTCAACTCAGCCTTGTACAGACAGAGACGGTTCTCCCTCCAAGACATGGATGGTCAGAGGGGTGGGGTGGGGACAGGGTAAGCAAGCTGAAGGGTTTCCTATGAGGGCATCCATTTTTTTCTTGAGCTGCTTCTGCTTCTGAGGACAGTACAGTGTGGTACGGACTTTGGGGACAATAATGAAGACTCAGAAGAGCATACTTAGGGATTTCTGAGCTGTTGGGAAAGCCCAGTGGGCACTGGATAGCATATATCTGTCATAGCACAATCTCTAAACTCTTGAGTTTTCTCTGCCTGGTAAAGTGGTAGGGAAGATGGTGGAGGGAAGGGATGTAAGACCAGACGTCTGAGGGTGGATGTGGTCAAAGGGCAGTGCAGGAGATAAGGCTGTGGAGCGTACTGAAGGCTCCAGGCTGGAGACAAGGCTGAGGAGCATACTGAAGGCTCCAGGCCGGATGGAAGGAAAAGGGACCATCTTGAGAGACCGGTGACCCCCATACAGGGGAAATGCAGGTGGCTGGGTGTAAAGAAATGAGGGGACTACAAGAGCCGAGATAGGATGCTGGTGCTTAATATTCCCAGAGAAGAGACAGTTTATCATATAGACACAACAATGGGTAGCTGAAGTGGAGTGAAGGTAAAAGTCATTAGATTTGAGGTGTCCATCACCTACCAGGTCTTAGTCATGACCAGAAAGTCCTCCCACCCCGTGAGGACAAATCAGGGGCCGCTTTTGAACAGGCACAACGCAAGCAATGTAGGGAGTGACTACCCTGGCAATAGATGGTGGTTATGCTCGATAGCAAAAATCCGAAGTGAGAAAGTCAGGACAGGAGGCAAGCCATGTCACTGAGGCTGCTTTGGAGCTTGCAGAATGTGGGAGGTGGAACAGGCAGCTTCCTGTCCCTCTGAGTGTCTGAGAAAGCAGAATTCTTAGGGCAGTACCCTCGCCCCCCAACATCAGCATCACCAGAGGAGCCCATTTAAAGCATGGATTCTTAGTACTCCTTCCCCCCAAACATATACCCCCAACCAGCTCAATTAGTTTCCTGGGGCTGCCGTGACAGATACCACAACACTAGGTGGCTTAATGCAGAACAAAGAAAGGTATTCTCTCACAGTTCTGCAGACTAGAAGTCCGAAGTCAAGGTGCTGGCAGGGCCAGGCTCTTTCTGACGGCTCTAGTGAAGGGTCTTCCTTGGTTCTGGGGATCAGAAGCAATCCTTGGCTTTCCTTGGCTTGAAGGTGCCTCACTCCAATTTCTGCCCCAGTCTTCACATGGCCTTTTCCCCCGTGTCTCTGTCCCCAAATCTTCCTGTTCTCATAAGTTATTGCATTTAGGGCCCACACTAAGCTACCATGACCTCATCTTAACTTGATGACACCTGCAAGACCCTTCCAAATAAGGCCACGTTCACAGGTATCAGGGGGTAAGACTTCAACACATCTCTGGTGGGGGACACAATTATTAAAGACGAAAAAGAGTTTATAAACATGTTGAACATGGTAAGGCAGACTTTATTCAGGACCATCGCAAGAGAATTTTGCAGTGGGGGGAGAGATTGGGCTCAACTCCGAATACAGAATGGGCAAGGGGGAATTTATAGTCAAGGAGCAGGGTGAGGACCCGTGGGTGGAAAATTACTAAGAGGAAATAACAGGGGTGGGGGGGATTCTGGCTAAACCTACCTAACAGGATTCTTGCTAAAGGCAGGCCAGGGTGATCAGACATCACCTGGGGGATGGTGGTGGGTAGGGAACCCGATCAGATTATTGAGGGTGGGGGAGGGAATCTTGCTAAAATGGGATTTTACAAGGAAGCACGTAGATGGGCCTAGAAGTTTCAGGAGCCTGACTAAAGTTTAGTCAAGCAAAGACTCTCACTATTCAACCCATTATGCCAGCTAGATACGATTTTGGGGGCAGGGCTGGTAAATGTGTATTTTTTAACAAGGGTCCACGAGCTAAAGCAACCCAGGAGAACCATCTTTTAGTTGGAGCCTGTAGGACCTGAAAACTCAGGGAAGAAGGCTCCCAGTGGAATGGGGCTCTGATGGCTCCACTGGGGAGGACTCAGAAAAAGGCTGGTGGGTGAAAAGCCGACCGGGGGAAGCACAGAGAGGCATGCATTTAGGGCAAAGAAGGGGGGTGGAAAGATCCAGTAGATTATCCGGGCCCAAGGAGATGGACTCCATATGAATGAAGGCATCCGTGGCTTAGTGAAGAGTCTAAAGCCTCTGCCCAGAAGAATTTGACTCCAGCTGTTGTGGAGCTGCTAAGAGTTACACACCCGGGGGTGGGGGGTGCTGGGGGAGGAAGGAGCAGGTTTCGAGGATGTTGGCCGCCCACAAGCTCTGCAGGAATCAGCCTCCAGCACACCCAGCCATTCCACTTGGAAGCCCCCTGGGGGGTTGGGGGGGGGGTGGGCGGGCTCTGTCCAAGGTCTCCTTCACCTTTCATCCTCAACTCCACTTCCGGGTTAATCCCACCTCTTTCCAACGCTTTAAACCCCATTTACATGCTGATGGATCCCATATTTGCATCTCAAACTCAGAGCCTACCCCCCCCCTCGTGTCAAGCCCTAGTTTGACCAATTGCATTCTGCCTAGAATATCTGGCAGGTGCCTGAAATTGAACATTTCCAAAGCTGAACTCAACCCTAAACTTGTTTGCCTTCCTATAGCTGCTATTTCAGTTAGCATTATTATCCACCCAGTCCCCCGAAACTAGAAATCTGGGGGTCATCTTATGCTTCTTCCCTCCAACCACATCCCAAATCCCCTCTTTTGTCTACAGTCCCACTGCTTCATTTCAAATCCCCTCAACTCCGTGCTATTACAATTACCTTCTAATTAGAGATGTGGCCCCGTTTTCCCCTCTGGGGGATGCCATCCTCCCAGGTGTGGTGCAGCCTTTTTTTTTTTTTTTTTAATAAGCTCAACTTGTAAAAAAACAAATCTGACAAACTCTGTTGACTATGGCATAAATACCAAACTCCCCAGCATGACACATCATCTTCAAATAGGGCCCTACTCACCTTGCCCCTAATCTCCAAAATCTTTTTCTAGTTGTGACTTTTTTTGCTAAAAACAAACTCACAAACAAAACCAAAACCCCACAACAACTCACAAAATTAATCTCAAAAGGGAGAGGATGGGAGGAATAAAGATACTGCATCCTCTTCCTCTGATTCCGGAGGTCTGGAGGGTTGCCTGGGGATTGTGTATCCAGGCATCTTCCCAGGTGATTCAGAGGCAGATCCAGCTTTGCTCAACACAGAGTTGTGCCATTCTTAAAAAAGTCCAACTCACATCAGAGAAGCCAGGCTACTGTTCTTTCCTAACTTACTGTAGAGGTACCGAGAGAAAAACTGAGCGGAAAAGCCTGCATCAGCCGGTCTGCTAGGTTACATCACTTCTGCATCCTCTCCGAGATTAAAACCCTCAAGAATCGTCAAGCAGAAATTTTGAGAATGAAAAGGGCATCTGCATAGCCTGCAAACCTGACCAAAAATATTCCTGCCCCAAAACCCATTTAGAAAATGCTGAACCACCCTCCAAAAGTTTGGTCGGCATTCCTCCACACTCCTGGGTTTTGAGGGAAGCCCTAAAAGACGTAGTACTGGGAAGACGTTTTGCTTTATTTTAATCAGCAATGCATTAGAAAGTCGGAAACCTGAAGAAAGCACTTTCACATGCAGAAGCTATTCTATCAGTGTTAATTCAAACACACACAGTATTAGGCTGCCATGTTTACTTGGACATGTGAAGAGCAAACAATGTAACCGAGGAACCTTGAGCTCGGACTCCCTACCAAGCACGTAGAACATTCAAGAAACTTTGCGGGACGTATGCATACCCACTAAGGCTCACGTTAGCTCCCGAGCCAGGCTAAACAATAGAAAGGAGAGACGACAGAAGTCATTATAAATCAAATGCGCCGTTTAGGTTTTAAAAAATCTTCCCTCGTGGCAGAGGCTTCTTTTCCTCTGCTCCTACTCTTTTTCAAACTGTTTCCACGGTCATTGTCTCCCAGCACGAAACGACGGCGGCGCTCGGGGAGCAGGTACAGCGTCCCGCAGGGTGTAGCGCGGTGGAGCCCGGCCAGGTTTTGGAAAACATTCCCGGCCCTTCCGGCGGGTCGAGGAAAAGTAGGTGGTGGCCCGGGCGCCAAAAGCTGCTGCCAATGCAACTCGCAACTTTTGAAATCAATCCTTTTTGCATCATGCAACGGATGCCACCGCTCCTCGGGTTTGCAACCCCCCACCCCTCCCCCGAGACCAATCATTGCCGCGCTCGGGCCTGCACATCGCCCCCGCCCCCTTCCCGGGCCGCACGCAGCCACCGAGCCGCTCCGGCCGCGGCCCACCGCCTCTTAAAGGGCGGTAGCCGGCCCTTAAAGGCCCCTCGCGCGCGGCGCACGGCGGAGCGCGGTGGCCCGGTTCCCGGCAGGGGCCCGCCGAGCCAGGCCGAGCCCCCGCGGCGCCCAGGCGCGGCCTGGGCCCTCCCGCCCTCCGCGCTGCCGCCGCCGGGAGCGGCATTTTTATTCAGGCGACGCTTAAGGGAGCCCGGCCGCGCCCGGTGCATTGTGGGAGCGCCGGAGTCCCGTTTTCGGGAGGAGGAGGAGGGCGCAAAGCGAACCGGTAAGCGCCTGGCTTGGGGAGGGGGGGGCGCGACGCCAGGCTTAAAGGGGAATATTCGTCCGCAGGCCCATGGCGGCAGTGCAGATCCCCCTCCGGGCCGCCGGGGCCCGCCGGGAGCCGTGCACGGCCGGCGCTCTCCAGCGCTGCCTGGAGAGGGGCAGAGCCAGGGCTTGGTGGGGCCGCTTTAAAAAAGAAGCACCGCCCGCGCCGCCGCCGCCGCCGCCGCCGCGCGGAGCCGGGGAAGGAGGGAGGGAGGAAAGGGCGGGGGAGGAGTGGAGGGGGAGGGCGGCGGCGGCGACGCAGGGGTTAATTTTTTCGCCCGCCGACATTTTTGTGCGGCGGCGGCGGCGGCCCGCGAGCGCGGCGGGAGAACCCAGCCCGGTCCCCGGGCGCGGCGCGGGGCGCCTCCGGGGCCCTCCCCGCCCCCACGCGCGCGCCCTCCGGCCCGCGGGCGCCGCCTGACCCTGGGCGCCCCGGCCGGGCCGGCCCCTAGGGCCGGGGTCCCGCCGCGCTCGTGCCCGCCCCGCCGCGGCCGGTTGGCGGTGCGCGCCTCGCGCCCTCCCTGCGGTTCCCGCCGCTGCCGCCGGGAGAGCGGGCGGGCATGGCCCAGCCGGCGGCGCCGCGCTGCCTCCGTCCGGTCGCGGCCAGCCCGCCGCGCCGCGCCGCACAAAGAGCCGAGGCCCGGTCTGCCTTTAAAGGCGGCAGCGAGACTTAAGGTGTCCCTGTGTGCCGGCCTCCGCGCTCCGGCTGCCTCCTGGACGCGTGCTGCATGGAGAGCGACCGGCCTCCGCGCGTCGGGCCCGGAGTCCACCCCTTTGTTTATTTCCTGGGCTTAGGGGCTTGGGGGTAGGGAGGTAGGTACGGGGCTGCGGCGTACCTCCCCATCCCATCCCCGCTTACCGTGCTTCCCGAGCTGTACGGCCCGCTTGGCGCACTCGGTTAAAAAAAAAAAAAAAAATTTAAAGGTGGCCGAGAAGGAAAGGGTTAACCGTTGTCTTTAAATATTCATATCATTGTTTTAAAGGTGTAAACATGCGGCTTCTGGGGTGGAGTGGACTACCTCTTCTTATGCAAATTTACCCCCTCCCCCCATTAATTACGATTTCCCCAAGCACCCTCCCCCATTTTCGCACACCCACCTTCCAAAAACTGCTAAGTTTTCGAGGTTCGGATATGAGTGTGGGATGTGTGTCCCTCGTTCCGTTTAGAATTTTAAAACTCCTGAGTGCTTTCAGACCTGAGGTGTTCTAAACTTTTTTCCTCTTAAAAATTTGGGAAAATATAAATTATGTTTAAAAGGAAGTTAGTCCCTCAAATTCCCCGCCTCTTTGGGGGGGTGTGTTAAGGTTGGAGGTAGGAAAATAACTGGATGCCTCGTGAGTTGGGTTTTTTTTCCCCCTGGTAAGAGTGAGGCGGTGTTAAATGCGAGGCGTTTTGTGAGCAAAGGACTGTTGTTTTGTTCCAAACTCTTCCAAGTCAACGTGCTAGTGGACTTTTCCTAACTCTGAAATGGCTTCAGAATTCCACTCTGGGTAATTTGCTTTGCTTTCCTGCCACCCTCTTGGACAGGTTGTTTTCTTGGAATCTCCGAAGTTTTATTCCGGCACAGTTGTAGGTTTCAAACCGAAATGATTGCTCACCCCAAACATGTTTTTGTAGGGACGGTTTGGATTACTGCCCAGACAAGGGTTTTGTGAGGTTTGTTTTATTTATTTAGTTAGTGTGTGTGTGTGAGAGAGAGAGAGAGAGAGAGAGATTGATTTTAAAGAGCGATGTGCTTCCCAGGAGATCAGAAACTCTATAAATGGGAATTATGTTCTTAATCATAAATTTTATAGGGGAAACTGACTCTAAAACTTGGGGTGTTTGTAATTCTATGCCCAATAAAATATCAATCTGGAGGTTTGTAAACCCTGGGAGCCCATGTAAGATTCTGGTTTAACCTCTGAGACTTCAGATTTAGAAGGGTTTGCCCTCCAAATTTCTGCTGGTACCAAGTACCCTAAGTGTCAGTGGTTTAGTACAGTTTAATTTCTCATATTAGTTCTGCAATGAAACCGTAATGAGCAGGAGCACGCATAATTATTTTGTCAATGATGTGTGGGGACTGGTTTGTTGGGCGGGATGTTTGCTTTCTAGGAAAGAGCACTGCATTAAAACATTAGCAAACTTTCCACTGCTGTCTTGGAGAAAATTAATCTTGCTGTGTTAAACAGCCATTCCACTTTTCAAGTTGAGTTCTTTAGTGAGGCTTCCTTAGTTTTGGATCATGTTGTGCTTTTGGCTAAGAGTGAAAACATGCTTTTCATGCATTGAGCATCATAAAGAATTTCATCAAATGCATTTCCGTCAGCATCCTCTTCCTGCAGAGTGTCTGTCTTAATGGGCATTTTATATTTCTGTGTAGGATAACAGTAGATATTAAAAGGTTTTCCAGAAAAGTCCCTTTAGCCAGGCCTTCTAATTTCTAAACCATAGTGCTTCTAGGTTGACAGATGAAGTGATTAGAAGTTTTCTCATAATGCTGGCTGCCAGAAGAACCTTTGGGACTTACTGCTCAAGATGGGCTGGTGTCATGTGCCAGCTGGCCCATAGTGCCTTCTTCAGGGGAGGTGTCCTGGCTGCCCCTCAGAGCCACAGTTAAAGCAACACAGATGTCAGATCTTCTTCCATAGAAGATGTCTGTGATGGTACAGTCACTTTTTAAAATGATTCGTTCTGGCTTTTGCATCACTGTAATGAACTGTTGTGGCCTCTGATTGCCCTGTGCCTGTGGTCTGGATGATTTCAGCTCTTTTCACACTTAACTTGTCACTGTCATGTATTCGCTTGATTCCGAGCAAGTACTGGTGAGAGCTTTTTTAATAGTGTCTTTGTGTTTTGGCGGTATCTAGGTGGATCCTTAAAGAAACCAGCCGGCTAGGAGAGGGAGGGGAGGAGCCCAGCTGGGAGGTGTGTGCGCCCCAGAACCATGTCTACGCGGGAGTCCTTTAACCCGGAAAGTTATGAATTGGACAAGAGCTTCCGGCTAACCAGATTCACTGAACTGAAGGGCACCGGCTGCAAAGTGCCCCAAGATGTCCTGCAGAAATTGCTGGAATCCTTACAGGAGAACCACTTCCAAGAAGATGAGCAGTTTCTGGGAGCAGTTATGCCAAGGCTTGGTATGTGAACCATTGTTTCTTTTATGCTTCCCCAAGTGGAACATCTTGGCTACAATTGTAGTCAGTGAGTCGAAAGCCAAATTTCTGTCCTCCGGTGGTGCTTTTTTAAAAAAGTTTAATTTCTATGGGGATTCAAAGAGCAAAGCAACGATAACTATTCTATTACTGTAACTTATTTGGAGGAAGTACTTGAAAAGCATCAAGAAATGTGCTCGAGCCATTTTTAAACTATTAAGTGTGCAATTGAGACAATTCTATTACAGTAAGAGCATTTTTTACTAAATTGAATTTTGTAGTTAGCTGAGGATTAAGCAGAAACTCCTTTATGCCTCTGTCCTAAAATTCTCCTTAAACGTTTGCATTCTCCTCTTTGGCAAGGTAGTGCTTACGTGTCCTTGTGCAGTGCTTTGAGGGCAGAGACTGGGTTGGGGGGAACTCCGGGGTTCCTCTTCAAATGCACTGTTTGATGAGCTCCAGCAGGGAGGAGGGAGGAGACCAGACTGAGTCTGCGCCTGACCGGAGGACGTCATCTGGCATGGAGCGTGTGGTTTTTTTCTTTACTAAATTCCTGATGTTTTAGTGGTTTGCCTCTTCCCAAACACAGAGCTCAGAAAGAAATTCAAGGCTATTAGGGTGTTGTTTGTTAGCTTTTATCGTTTGGTGCGTTAAGGACGTGGTGTAAGACCGTGAACACTTGGCCCTTTGAGTGTTTGGCGTGTGTTCTAGGAGTTTGAATGTTTGGTAGTCATGGTGTGTGACCCGATCAGCTTTCTTACTTAAGGTTTTCATTCCCTTCATTTTCACCCATTGTTTCATTGTGCAGTTCTGTCTTACAACATTCTGTCTTACAACCCGGGATGCTCCTTTCTTTCCTGATATATAAAGCAGACATAAAAGCAGAGCTGCTTTGGTTGGAGGAAAGGAACCTTCACACCCCACACTCTAGGGGCCGCAGGGCTGGCTCCCAGGAGCTCAGTTTGAAAACCAGTGTCATCTAGCTGATGCCTAGGCATGGAGAAATACCACATGAGTGAGTTGGACTAGATGTTGGCTTACTTGTCAAGAAATAAGAATGTACTGAGAAAGCTGTCAGATAACTTTGTTAAGAGAAATAATCTGCCACATGGCCAAAACCAAATGCAATAAAAGCCTTATGGATACAGTAGTAATTCCTCTTTATAACTTCCCCTATTGACCTTATGAGCATGCCATGCACTGTTAAGCACTTTGAGAATGGGTCAGGTCATTTGCTCCTTCCCTCCGCCCCATGATGCTCAGGAAGGCCGGGTAACCCATCCCGTGTCGCTTGGCGAGGGTCAGGACGTGGATCCATGTTTGCTGATTCCTCGACCCACCATCCTGCGTGTCACCCGGTTTCTATGTCCAACATGTTTGCAGTGAGAAGAGGGGGGCTGTAAGCTACAACCTAGCAGTGGCAAAAGGGACAGATGGGAACAGCAAGGGGAGAGGCAGAAAAACTGCTAGCGCAAAGGAGTCTAGTCTCCTAGGGCTTTCGAGAAGCCTTTGGAAGCCGTGACCCTTTCCCAGAAAAATGCACGCTCGCAAAATTGAGCATTCATGGCATTTTCCAGGGGTAGAAGGACCCTAGGTTACAAGTACATGGGTGCTGAAGGAAACATGGTACTAAAACCTCATCCAGAAGTGATAACATCTAGATAGCCAGAGCTTTGCTTCGGGATCAGATGTGGATTTTTGTCCGGACACAGTCACTAACAAGTCACTAGTGTTAATCAGAGCAAGTTACCCAATCTTTAGAATGAGATAATCATACTTACTGTTCGTAAGTGTTGGAAGTACTAGAAATTATGTGTGTGTATATGTACAAAGTGTGTTTTTCTGTTTCTAAACTATTTTTCTAAACGAGTGTCAGAGTTCCTGGATCCTAAGATGGTGACAGTTGTTAAATGTACACATGTTTATGAGATGTATTCTCATTAAAGAAATGTTAAAATAAGTGTTTCTTGCCTGGGACGTAAAGAGCTATCAGGTATTGATCACTGCTGGCAGTGGTGGTAGTATGATCATTGGGATCATTGGGGTTCTTTTTCTTGGTGGATGGTTTCAGTCTTGCTGAAAACCCAGAATTCCCCACCACCCACTGGTGATTAAATACACACTGCTTGGTCTGGTATTTGAGGCTTCCTCCTCGCTGTGGTATTTTCATCTGTTACCACCTGCCCTCTCCCTGGAGTGTCCCTCTCTCTCAACTTGATCCTCTGGTTTTTTAAGGCCAGTGGCTCATCTCAGATGTGTCCTCTCTCCCCTAGTCACTATGGACCTGTGCCATACGAAAGAAATACCACGTGAGCCACACGTGTAATTTCAAATTTCCTAGAGCATCAGATGAAATTAATTCTAATGTATTTTAACCTTCTATATTAAAAATCTCATTTAGGGGCACCTGGGTGGCACAGCGGTTAAGCGTCTGCCTTCAGCTCAGGGCGTGATCCCGGTGTTCTGGGATCGAGCCCCACGTTAGGCTCTTCCGCTGGAAGCCTGCTTCTTCCTCTCCCGCTCCCCCTGCTTCTGTTCCCTCTTTCACTGGCTGTCTGTCAAATAAATAAATAAATAAATAAAATCTTTAAAAAAAAAAAATCTCATTTAAACACATAATTGTTATAAAATATTACTAGTGAAATGTTGGGTTTTTTGGCAAACATTCTCAAGAGTCATCAGTTAAAATGCTCTGATGATATCTATAAATAGAAATTAAATAGTTCACAAATCAAATTTATTTAATTCAAATTTGGATTAACCAGATTGGAAACATTTATTTTTTTTTAAGAGATTTTATTTATTTAGTTGAGAGAGAGAGCATGAACAGGGGGTGGGGGCAGAGGGAGAGGAAAAAGCAGGCTCTCCACTGAGCAGAGAGCCCAAAATGGGACTCGATCCTAGGACCCTGGGATCATGGAGCCGAAGGCAGACGCTTAACCAACTGAGCCACTCAGGTGCCCTGATTAGAAACATTTAAAGCTAACGTTCAGCAACTATGATCAGTCTCTTTCAGGAGTCCTGTAGTTTACACATGAAAATCCCAAAGAAAACTGTATTTCATTCTTTCCTAAAGCAAACAGTAACATCCTCAGAATGACCTGTTGGGATTATCAATTTAGGGAGATTTAGTATGAGTAAAATTGTGGTTCTTGCCCTCTTTCCACTTAAGTGCTCAGAAGCAGTCGTCAGGTGAAGTTTCTGGGAGGTGTGCACATATACGTCGTTCAGATGAGTTATCACGTGTTCCTACCTGATGCACATGGACACTCATGACCTGGGCAGTGCGCTCCATTGTCACAAATCCGTGAAACTTGCCATCCGGACACTGCCTTGCCGTCTTATGTGGTGGAAAATCAGCCCGCCTTCACAAAGTCTGTGACTTTATTAAACTTGCTTTTTATTTTTGCATTAGTAATAATGGATCAAGGCCTGGGAAAATAAGGTGCCCCTAGGACGCAGTCTCCAGTGGGTGTTTTGCTGTTGTGGTGCTGAGGTAGTTGTAACTTAGCGATTTTACTCAAGGAGAGTATGAAAGGTGCTCAGGTGTTCGCTTCAGTGTGACGCAGATATGATTTACTCTTGTTCTGTATGGAATTCTGAATTAAGAAGGTGCCATCCACTTGGCTTCCTTTGGTATTTTATCCTGATTTCTTCCTTCACCCTTAGCTGTTGTGCTGCAAAGTTGGAATCCTCATAAGGGGGCAGGAGGGTATCCTTTCAAGAGAGGTGAGGGAAAGCTCTGTGTTCAGCTTACTTGCAGGGAAGGGCAGTCTGAATTTGAAAATGTCCCCATTACAGGTGATTTCCAAAGAAGTGTTGCATATAGTAGCTTAGTTTTGACTATTTCTGAGCCAATTTCAGTAAAAGGGAATTATTTCTAATTAGACCATCTGTTTGTCCATACTATCTTTCTAAATGTTTAGAAACAGTTTTTAATTAATAGAAATATTTCCTGCAGGCTTATTTAGCAAAATATTTTTCCTTATTTACAGTGTAAGTTAGTAAAGGTGACATTTATAAGTTTTCTGCAAGAGAAATAACATGGAATTTTAAGTTTCCTCTTAAAGAACACTTTTGGGAACCTACATAACAGATCCCACAGGTGCCACAGTGTCTGTCCACGCTTGATTGAAAACGATGAATACCCGTTCCGGCTTTGTCCTTCTCTCTTTTCTTTGCTCTCGCTCTCTCTCTCTCACGCTTATTTATTTATTTTTAAGTAATCTCTATACCCAACATGGGGCTCGAACTCACGACCCTGAGATCAAGAGTCGCACACTCCTCTGACTGAGCTGGCCAGGCGCCCCCCGTTTGTCATTTTCCTTTTTGACTAAAATGGAGAAGTAATGATAACATTTCTTATATGTATAAAAGATTTTACAGATTTTCTGTTGGGGAAAATAGAATAATGTTAAAGATCTGTTTGGAAAGTAACAGTAGCTAAGACAACCCAAGTTCCGTTGATGCTTTCTCATCCTTAAAGAAATCCTGTGTGGTGCCAGCCACATGATACAGTAATACAAAGGAAAAATTTCCATTGGAGGCATCATTAAAGTCTAAAAATTGTACCGTATTGAAGTTGAGTCTTCATGACTAACAAATTTTGTTCTCACTTTCCATCTTAAGCTAGTTACGTTTCACGTTTATTTCAGTTACGGTCTTGACAGGAAACACGTTGCCTTATTGGCAGGGTGCAGCGCTCCACCGCGTCAGGCGCGAAGCTGCTCTTCTTCACGACACTGACGGTTTAAGATGAAATGGCTTTTCCCTTTGGTGTTTGGACGCTGACGACTTTCGTCTTTGCAGGCATTGGAATGGATACTTGCGTCATTCCTTTGAGGCATGGCGGTCTCTCTTTGGTTCAGACCACGGATTACATCTATCCTATCGTCGATGATCCTTACATGATGGTGAGTTTGACCCTGGCGTGTGTTTACATCTGGAACTGCTTGTTGGTTGGGTTTGGGGCCGGGGCTGGGGACTTGGCTTTCTACACGCCAGTTGTCACCCCGCCACGCTCTGCCTTCTCACTTGCAGCCATTGGGTCTGCCCTGCTCATGCTCCATACCGGGCGGAAGGCGGTGGAGGCGGACGCGGGGAGCCCCTCTGCCGCTCTTTCACCTGCGTGTGTGTCTGTGCACGAACACCTGTTGTGTCCTCAGCATGTCTGTTGATGGACGTGCTTATAGTTTCCTTCTTTCCTTCTCTCTTTGACATTGTAGACTCCACATGCCTGTGTGTCAGGCTTCGAGGTGTTACCATACTCGGTAGTGGGACTGATGCTAGATATTTCCTTCCAGAAATAAACAGCTTAGCATCTCACCACTGTTAAGCTCCTTGACCATTGATTCTGACTCTGGTCACTATGCACCCCAGGGTGTCATGTGTCGCTGTGTAGAATGCGTATCTGAACTGTGGCATTAAGTGCCTGGCTGCTGATCATGGCCTGCCTCGATCTAGTTCCAGATTACTCAGTGCATGGCTACGCCAGCAGCCCCATGATCTGCCCGACTTTAACCCCCTGTCCTCCCGGATGAAGAGCCAATGAAGAGACTGGGAGCATCGTGCTGTTAGGAAATGGTCTTCCCTGTGTGCTGGAGGCACTGAACTCAAGCCACACGCATAGGGACTTCGGCCCGGAGACAGCTGAGTGCAGGGAGGAGGAAGGTCACCTCTCAGGTGCCAGTGACAAGCATACAGTTGACTAGAAACCTGTCTGTTCCCTCCTCTGGAGCAGTAGTCCTGAGAGACCGCAGGTGCCCCACTTGACCAGAGGTGGCAGAGGCAGCTAGGACCAGAATTCAGACTTTAGCCAGCATCTCATTCTTTTTTCTTTTCTTTTTTTTTTTTTTTTGAGATCTTATTTATTTATTTGACCGAGAGAGGGAGAGAGCACAAGCGGGGGGAACGGCAACGGGAGAGGGAGAAGCAGGCTCCCCGCTAAACAAGGAGCCTCATGTGAGACTCAATCCCAGGACCCTGGGATCGTGACCTGGGCCAAAGGCAGATGCCTGACTGACTGAGCCACCCAGGTGCCTCTAGCCAGCATCTCTTAAAAGCATCAGAGAGGAGAGGGGACAGAACATGGCTGCAGCCCAAGCAACAGCAGGCACCTCTGAATTGCAAAACCCCTGTTGCCCCTGCTGTTGTCTCTTCTGAGCTCACTGCTGATCTGCCAGGAAGTCATAAGAAAACATCAGCGAGCAATGAGCCAGCTGCTGAAGTGATCATACTTGGGAGTTTGATGATCTTTATGTCAGAAGAACAAGTTGTCATTTTCTCCTTCACTGTCTAGAAGTGACAACTCACATTTATTTATTTATTTATTGGGGGGGGGGGCGGCAAGAGGGTAGAGGGAGGGAGAGACTCTCAAGCAGGCTCCATGCCCACCGTGGACAGAGCCCAACATGGGGCTTGATCTCAAAACCCTAAGATCATGACCTGAGCTGAAATCAAGAGTCTGACGCTCAATCGACTGAGCCACCCAGGCGCACCATTTTTTTTTTTAAAGATTTTATGTTTAAGTAATGTCTATACCCAACATGGGGCTCGAACTTACAACCCCGAGATCAAGAGTCACATGCTGCACTGACTGAGCCATCTGGGTGCCCCTGACAACTTATATTTAAAAAATCTCCAGTGGAGATAAAAAAATTTTTATCATCATGTATCTGTTGAATTAAAGTTCCTTACTAAATAATATAGTTTACTAGAAATGCTTTTTATGTGCTTTAGAAAACAATCTGATATCAGGCCTAGATGTTTTTTCTCTTTTCTATTTTTTGATTTCTCAAGCAAGATGTTTTTCCTGTTTATCTCCTACAGCCTTGTTATAAAACCATCTTCTCAATGACCAATAAAGTGAACATAGTTTTAGGGTCTGTTTAGGATATGTGGCTGTTTCCAAGTTTGCTGTAGGACCATGGTTTTCCAACTCATTCCATAAGCTCTCCTCCCAGACCCATCAGCTCCAACCTTGCTCACTCCAGCATCTGCTCCCAACCCCTCTTCCCCCATCTAAATAAATTGCAGGCTTCTCCCACTATTTAGAATGGGAAAGAACACAGAAATTATGTGTTCTGCACAAGAAAGAAGAGGTGGTCACAGGAATGTCTGAGAAAGAGCGCAGGAATGGCCTCGTGGTTGTGTGATGAAGTAAAGGACACAAAGTGGGGACCATGTCCCTGGAAAGTCCCCGAGTTGTCCTGGGAGGTGCTCTGTAGGCACACACGGAAAGTCCCCCAGTTGTCCTCGCTCACGCCTCTCCTGTCTTCCAGGGCAGGATAGCATGTGCCAACGTCCTCAGTGACCTCTACGCCATGGGGGTCACGGAATGTGACAATATGCTGATGCTCCTTGGAGTCAGTAATAAAATGACTGACAGGGTAAGTAGTCTGTTGTCTTGCTGGCGTCACTTGACTGGTCAGCCCTGCGTCTCCCCTCTGTAACGGGAGGTGCCAGGCTGCACGGCTCTCCTCTTCCATCGGGCTCCCCATTTATTTTTTGGCAGCTATCAGTGAATTAAAATAGAGACTCCAGCCTATTCTTGTTTTCATTTCCACCACCTGCTTCCCTTTCTCTCTTCCAGGTAGACTGAAGCCAAGACAGGCATGTTTGTTTGCTTTACTAAAGTTGAGGCCACAGTCCTAGCAGCTCCGTGCCAGGCCTGAGGCCCGGGCCTAGCCTTACAGACCCAGGGTGCGGGGCACGTTGGGCAGGTGCCCCCTCTGCTTGCTGGTGGGGTCGTGATGTCCACCGTGATGCAACAGGAGTGCCCTGGGTAGTCACGTGCTGGCACAGCAATGTCTGTGGCCTTGCCACCAGCCCCTGTCCTTTGACACAGGGATGATTTCCATTTAGATTCTTTTTGAAAGGTACCTGTTTCTGTGCCCTAGAGAGAGGTGTGCCATGCCTTGTAGAAATTAGAGTTTTCAGGAGGCCCTTTTCTGCCCTCAAAACAGTTGCTGGGGTACCGCTTCCACATGGCCTCTGGCGTGTGGAGGCATATGAAGCTAGTCCTGGAATTCTTAAGGACCGCTGAAAGAGCTGGCTCTCAGATGTAGGCCGGACCTGTGTAGCCAAATTCTAGTTTTTAGGTTTGTTTTTTTTTTTAATTTATCTGACAGTGAGAGAGCACAGGCAGGGGGAATGGAAGAGGGAGAGGAAGAAGCAGACTCTCCACTGAGCAGGGAGCCCTATGTGGGACTTGATCCCAGGATCCCGAGATCATGACCTGAGCCCTGAGCCGAAGGCAGTCACCTAACCGGCTGAGCCACCCAGGCGCCCAAATCCCAGTTTTTAACTCCGTGTTGTCTGGGCTCCATGCACATTGTAACCTAGAGCGCCTTCCAACTTTTGATAAAATGGCTACAATGTATGCTCTTCCCTACTTCATTCTCTGATTCCTACCCGGGCTGTAAACTGCAGGACCCCCTTTAGGGTTTTATGATCTTTTTTAGAACTGTAAGCATAGATTCTCTTTTCTGGGTTTTGAACTGAATTATGTGACTTTTAATTTGTGTTCTTTTAAACCCTAGGAAAGGGATAAAGTGATGCCCCTAATTATTCAGGGTTTTAAAGACGCAGCAGAAGAGGCAGGGACGTCTGTGACCGGTGGCCAGACGGTGTTAAACCCCTGGATTGTTCTGGGAGGAGTGGCCACAACTGTCTGCCAGCCCAATGAATTTATCATGTAAGTTGATTTTGTTTCCCATCACCTGGCCTGGTTCTCCCTTTCTTTTTCATTTTTTTGTAAAGATTTATTGAAATATGAGTTTACCTCTCATCAGTGGTACTTCACAGAGTTACGTACCCATCACCAGAGATGATTGTAGAACATTCCGTCACCCCAGCTGGAAACCCACCCCCTCACTGTCGTTCCATGTTCCCCCGGCTCCCATTCTGCCTTCTTTCATTTCACGTGATAGTAGCATAATATTTTTAAGGTGCCATCCACTCTGTGGCACGTATCAGTGCTTTATTCCTTTTTAAAAAAAATCTTGCATTTTTTAATTGAAGTACAATTCATATAACAAAATTTCACATCACATAAAATTCAGCCTTTTTAAAAAGTACTTATTTATTTATTTATTTATTGGGGCGAGGCAGAGAGGGAGGAGGGGGGCAAGCAGACTCATGCAGAGCGCAGAGCCTGGCACGGGACCTGAGCCAAAACCAGAGTCAGATGCTTAACCAACTGCCTGGAGCCCCACGAAATTCAGCTTCTTAAACTATACACTTCCTGGTTTTTAGTATTAACAAGGTTGTGCAGCCATCACTATTGTCCAATTCCAGAACATTTCGATCACCCTGTTATCTATAAGCGGTTACTCTCAACTCACTTATCACCGATGACCTGGAAACCACTAATATGCTTCCTGTCTTGTGAAGTTGCCCATTTTCAACATTTCTGAAATATGGAATCCTAGGATAGATCAGTATTTTGTGTCTGGCTTCTTTCAGTCAGCGCGACATTTCCGACTCCTGTGTTGTGGCGTGTGTCCCTGCTTCGTGCCTTTGTATGGCTGAGTCATACTCCATGGTATGATAGACCAGTGTGTGTTCATGTGTTCACAGTTGACAGACCGCTGGGTTGTTTCCACCTGTTACAAATGATGCCGCTGTGAACTTTGGTGTGCAAGTTTTTGTGGACATACATTGCATTTCCCACAGTGCTGTACCTAAGAATTACTGTGTCACGTGGTAACTGTAGCTGGAACCACCATCACACTGGTTTCTAAACAGTGGCACCATTTTACATCCAAAACAGCAACGTAGGAGCACGCCAGCGTCCACATCCTCGCTAGTCCTCGTTCTCTTATCTGCGTGTTTGATAATAGCCAGCCTAGCAGGTGTGAGGTGCTCTCTGGCCCTGTGGGAAATGGGCATTTCCCTGGTAGCAAATAATATGGGCATCTTTTCATGTGCTTTCTGGCCATTTCTAGATCTTTGGAAAAGAGTCTCTCTCTCTTTTTTTTTTTTTAAAGATTCTGTCTTAACACAAGTTGTTAACTTTACATGTTTGATGCCCCGTTACGAAAAGAAAATGTTCTATTTTCTGAAGGAAGCAGAAACTCCATTTGTTTACCTTTTTTTTTTTTTTTAAGATTCTATTAGCACGCACACAAGTGAGGGGGAGGGGCAGAGGGAGAGGGAGAAGCAGAGCAGGGAGCCTGATGTGGGGCCGACTGAGCCACCCAGGTACACATTTGCCTTTTTTCTGGGAAGAAGTACTAACAGGCGTTCACGTGATTCATTGTTCCACAGTAACGAGAGATCTACAGTGCAGAGTCCCTCCCCCATTCCTCATCACCAGTTTCCCTTCCTGGACCAGGAACCACTTTTACCAATTTGGAGCCAGTTTACTATTGACATTCAGATGACTCAGTTATTTTGACATTATAAATAGTACTCCGTTGTATAACCTTATATGTGGATCGTTTTGCATATGCGTAACTCTTGGTAAGAAATTTTTCAAAATAGAATGGCTTGGTCAAATATATGTGCAGAGTCCTGTGGCAGGTCTGTCCAGACTGCCCTGCCTAGAGGCTCGGCCAGCAGTGAACCAGAGTGCCACGGCCCCGCCTCCCAACCAACACAGAGTGCTAACAGGCCTCTTGTTCTTTGCCAGTCTGTTTGGTGGCCTAAACCTTACTCCTTCATGAGCGAAGTTGAGCATGTTTTTCATATATTCACGTCTTTTGCCCATCTTTGTAACTGACGGGAGCTCCTTGTAGAGACATTATCTGATGGCTTTCATGTGAAGGGTCTTGCATTTTACTCGCACCCGAGTTTTGTTTTCCTGTGTTTTACGTTGCTTGTCCTCAAGTTTCCACACACAGGACAGAAGAGCCTGGAGTCTGTCTGCCTCCCACATTTCAGCTTTTCAGTAGAAAAAAACTTAAGCAATTGCAAAAATTAAAGAGGAAAACATAATAAAACAAGCTTCAGTGAATTTTTTTGGTCAACAGCACGTATGTTTGGTTTGTAAAACAGGAATGGGCCTGTGCACGTGTTATGTTTCATGCAGCCGTGCCCGTGAGCTTGAATATCACCTGGTAGATGTGGGGGTAATGTTTGTGGGTGGCATGTGACCTGTGCTCATACCAGCACCGAGGTGCGGCTGAGTCACACCTGAAAGACACTTACGTCTCAAGGCCTAGTTTTTGGAAAAGGAGTTTCTTAAGTACCGTTACCGAATGAACATTTTTCAAAGCTAACAGTGGGTACAGAGATCACAGGATGCGCTGGGGAGCTAGTGGTTGATTTTAGGTCTGTGCCCCTGGCTTTGTGATCGACGTGGGTGAGTGTCTGAGTCCTCTGCCGTCTGAGGACAGAGTGGCTGGCTGGACAGCTTGAACCGACACAAGGAAGACACGAGTGCTGGCCATGCCCCACAGTGAGGACGGAATGTGATAGGGGTTTCGCTTGGAGAGTCAGTCTTTGTGTTTTTAGTGTTGGCCTTCTATCTTTAAGACACGGAACAACCGAGGAATCTGGGTGCCAAGTAGGGAACTTAGTGTTGGTCAGTTTGAATTTGAGAACTTTGATAAATTCACCAAAACATTAGACCCACAGATTGGAGCCACATCCCACTGTGTCTCTACCTCCTAAGTGATGGTAGGAAATGGTCTTGGTGTCAGAGTCTTATTGCCCCAGAACCATGGTGGGTCGGTACTGAGAATTACACACGAGCGTGGCCCGATGAGGCCTTTGCCTTTGAAGGCTGTGGTCTGCTTCTTTGTCCACTCCTTGGGGGTGGGGGGAGAATCCTGCAGGTAATTGGCAGACTCTTCAGTTCTTTCAGCGTTTCTGCTCCAGCGATGGCCTCAGTAGCAAGTCGCAAGGAAGGTTCTACTGCCCTGGTGGTGGTTGGTTTAAATTTAAGTGTTTTGCAAATGCACGTGAACTTTTACCAGCCTTTTCTTTCTTCTGTTCCATTGACAGTGAGTTTACCTCTTTGATTACACTGAACCGCTATGTTCTTTTCTTCAGGCCGGATAACGCGGTGCCAGGGGATGTGCTTGTGCTGACGAAGCCCCTGGGGACACAGGTGGCGGTGGCCGTGCACCAGTGGCTGGACATTGTGAGTGGAGCGCTGCCTGCCATGGGGGGCGGGTTGGACAGCACGCTGGTGGGACCGGGGTCGTTTTTGTTGGTGGATGTGGAGAGCCGGGCGTTCACTCCGCACATCAGGTCCAGCGAGTGTCTCCTTACTCCGCTCGCTCCGGAGTGTGCTTTCTTGAGAAGACGTGTCTGCTCCAGAGTGAGCGCCGCTCCTCGTCCATAAGTGAGCCCTGCCCCTTAGACGTGTTTGCACGTTCAGATGTAGATCGTCCCCGTGTCTTCACTCTGTCTTCCAGAAGTGAGCTCCTTCAGTTCCACTACCAGGGAGTAGAGTATCAGCCATGTCCTTCACAGATTTTAGGGACTGTGTGTCTTTTATTAAATCAGAGTTCCACATATCAAGTGCTTTATCTTTCGTATCTTAAGCATCAGTAAAAGAAATCATAGTAGATTGTACAGAAAGTGTAGTGTTTGGGGGTATAAGTACAGGCAAGGTTGTTGACAATTTAAATTATTTTATTCACGAGGTTTTCGGTTGTTTTGTTTGGTTGTGTTGTCTTTTTAAACGAATTAGTAACTCAGACATTTTGATAAATAATTATCTTGTGGAGAAAGCCTCTAGAATATGAAGATATTTATCCTGAGTCACTTTTCCACTGAGCTATGATCACACTTCATTTAGGGTACTTCTCCTTGCCATAACAATTCAAAAATTAATACAGTTGTGGCATATTCTCACATATCTTGGTGCTTTTAATTTCTGCTGCTGTCATCTGAACTACCATTCCTGAGAAACAGTTGAGAAAGAATAAGAATTTTATGTTATTGATCAACAAGATCTATCTTCCTTGATACGGCAGAGTAGAGAAAATCTCTAAGCCACATCCTTGAGTTACTTTTCCCTTCCATCCAGTGACGAGGCGAGACCTCCCTTCAGGTATGATGACCTGTAAATCAGATTGGAAGGTCATGACTGGCCAGGAATCCACAGTGACTCTCCATGCGACTGTCCGGGTCTGAGTAACTTACAAGGTTGCTGGAAGCAGGTGAGGCAGAGGAGCCTCAAAGATGAGGGAATCCTTCTGCCTACCCCCAATCTGACACCACCTTTACTTTTTTTTTTTAATGCTCAGAATTGAAAAAAGCAAGATCCAAAGATGTAACCACATAATAGCCTTTCATAAAGGTCAGAAGCATCCAAAGAGTATATTGTTTTGGCATATGTACGAGAATACTCTATTTTGTATGGCAGAAGAAGGCCAAGTATAAAATTCGAAAGAGTTGTTAGCTCTGGGGGAGATACGGGGAGCTGTGGATTAAGGGAGGAGCACATGGGTGGACTTCAGTTACTGCATTAGGTGGTAGATTATTGGGTATTATTTAAAAAAAAAGAAGAAGATGCCTGGATGATGGCCACTCATGGTGGAGCAGGATGATAGTATCATGATGCTAGAGTGTTTGAAAATCAGACTGAGGAAAAAGGGAAGCTTCTTTTCTCGTGACCTTTGTGACCTCCTCTGTGGCCACCCAAGGCTGTCCTCAGGGCACGTGCAGTCAGAGCTGTTTTTACCCTCAACTGTCCATCGAGATGGCTCGATGCAGAATTTAGGTAAAGTCAGTTCAAGTATACCTGTATGGAAATGCAAGCCATCAGCTTGTTAGAGGAGATGGGGAGGAGCAACAAAGCGCATTGGGAACTATTCCCAGTGTGATCTGTGCCCTACCGTGGGGGGAGCTGCCCCGGCACACGCGCAGCCTCACTGTGCGTGCTGCAGCCCTGTGTCCTGCTGGGCTTACGTGGCCAGGAAACTGCACGACTGGACCACGGAAGGTGGGCATCGAGAACAGAAAGGATTGCATGATTCAGCATCTAATGGGGCACCTAAAACACTGGTCACAGGAAGTTAAAGTTAGAAAATTTAACTTTGTGTATAAAATTAGATAAATGAAACCCCCAGATGATGACCCCCAAAAATATGCTCTTTTTCTTCAAGTGGTTAGAAGATTAATCACATAATTTCTCCTTTTCCTCCTAACCTCTGTTCCTGTTACTAGCCTGAAAAATGGAATAAGATCAAACTAGTGGTTACCCAGGAAGACGTCGAGTTGGCGTACCAGGAGGCAATGATGAACATGGCGAGGCTCAACAGAACAGGTATCAGGGCGGGAGGGCTCATCTCTGGCAGGGGTGGCCAGACGAGAAATATTTTAGGCTTTGTGGCCACGTACAGTCTTGGCTGCGTTGCCCCTCCTCCCTTGGTGCCAATTCCTTAAATATGTAAAAAAAACACACATTCTTGGCTGGAGGAACAGGCCGTGGGCCAGATTGGGCCCGTACTGCAGACCCTCTTCTATTGGTACCTGGTTTGGGGTCCGAGATCGCCAGTGGGAGTCCAGATACACTGTGTGTTCCTGACAGAAATGCGTTTTAACTGTTGGCTTGCAAGAGAGAAAAACAAAGGACTGAGGACTAGGGGAAATGCTACGATAGACGAGGTCGTGGGGTCACGGCAGCCCTCCTGCAGCACACTCTCAGCCGTGGCCCTGGGGTCCCAGGGTGCTGTGGCTCTGCCAGCACCTCTCTCCCCGCTCTGGCGTAGATTCCCTCACAGTGACAACGATGCCGGGCGTAGAGGAGAAGCAGAGAATAGGGATGGATTCGTGAATTTGGTTTCCGACTTGACGAAACAGAGTCGAGGTTCTGTTTTCTCTCCGTTCCTTCCAGTGCTAAATTTCTGGGATAATGGGCAGTATTGAATTCCTCTTTGCCCCAATAAAAATGGAAAAGAAACTTACGTAGCATGTTTTCAGAAGTATTTGACTTATCAATTCAAGGTGGTCGCATTGTTACTTTGAATTCCCATGTTTGGGTGTGTGAACGAGGAATGACATCCATGTCATCGTTTTTTTCATTACATTTTGTTTCTTGTCTAGCTTCTTAATACGGGTAAAAGCAATAATAATAAATAGTGGCTACCAGTTATCTGGTAATTACTGTGCATCAGGAACTTGACCTACTTTCTATTTAATTCTTAGGACAGCCTTAAAAGGTAGCTGCTAGTATCCTCTGTTTACAGGGAAGTAACTTGCTCAAGGACCCACAGCATGTTAGTGGGGACCCGGGATTTGAAACTACTGCTTATAACGCTTCTAAGAATTACAACCTATTCCTTCTGCACCATTAAGTGCAAGATTGAGGCTATTCCACAGTCTTTACGCACAGTAACTGAGTGACTACTTTGGTACTACACGAAGTTTCAGAAGCAGATCAAAATGAAACAGGAAAGTTCAAGAACCACAGTTCATCTTCTAGAACACAGTAATGCTTGCCAAGGGAATTACTTGATATAGTTCAAGTATTTTATACTCCTTCCCCCCCCTTTTTTTTTTGGCTTTCATATGTATGTAGAAAATACCAGGCATATTGTGTAATTAAGAAGGAAGCTCTTCTCCTGGGTCTTTGGAGTCCTGACCTCTGACGTGCCAGAGGAACTTTTCTAAAAAGCATCTGTGCGGATGATTTGGAAGCAAACCAGCTTGTAGAATGTCAGCTCCCAGAGGGCAGGGATTTCCAGTGGTTTTGTTCACTGTGGTGGCCCCAGCACTTGGAAGAACGAGGGACTCGTTCTCACTGTAGGTCCTTGTTAAATACGGACCACAGGATGAGTTACCTTTGTATACCACGTGTTGGCTTTCTTTATGGTACTTCACGGACTTTTTTTTTCATAATCATGTGAATTGGACCCTGTTTCTTCCCTTTGGCTGAAAGGAAATGCACTAATGCAGGCAGATGCTGTTCTCAAACCCAAAACTGTCTAGCTGTAAAAACTGCTCTTTCTCTAGTACCACACATTTCATCCACATTGATAAGTTAGTGATGGAAGTTTTTATGATTTTTTTTCTGGAAATACCAGTTTTCTTTCACATTATTAATGGCATGTTGTATTAAAGGATGTGGGTTGTGTGGCATTCTGTTTTGTAACTTGGAAGATGAGGTTCAAAAATTTTTTCCTTAAAAAAAGTCACTCTTCGGGGCATCTGAGTGGCTTAGTTGATTGAGCGTCTGAGTCTCAATCTCAGATCAGGTCTTGATCTCAGGGTCATGAGTTCGAGCCCTGCACTGAGCTCCACACTGGGCATGGAGCCTACTTTTAAAAAAAAATCACTCTTCATTTAGTTTTTCAGGGTTCCCTGAGCCTCAGTCAGAAATGGATTTGAATGTGGGGCGCCTGGGTGACTCAGTCAGTTAAGCGTCCAACTCTTGATTTCGACTCAGGTCATGATCTCAGGGTCATGGATCCAGCCCCAAGTTGGGCTCCATGCTGGAGCCTGCTTGAGATTGTCCCTCTCCCTCTCTAAAAAAAAGAAATGGATCTGAATGCATCTTCTTTGTCTTCGCCCCTCTATTCACCTTTCTCCAAATGACTTTGAACCAAATACATGTAACACTGAACCATGGAGTCTTCGATTATTTAAAAGAAGAAGAAATGTTAAGGTTGACCAGCCGATCCTAAAAGATCTTGCTGACACTCTGATTTTAAAGTTACTTAAAAATGTGAAAACAGATTTTTTTTTCAATATTTGCCTTTCCCCTCTTAAGTTAAATTATTTTTATGAGATCCCAAGTTGATACAAAAGAATTTTATAAAATCCGTGCAGGGTTTAAGGATCAGCAGTGCATCACCATCTGGTATGAGAAACAGAGCCTGGCCTTAGGAGCCCAGAGGTGCCCCTCCCATACTCCGCTCCTGGATTCCTGCGTCGGGGGGCTACTGCTCTGAATCTCGTGCTCATTCTCATTCACTGTAAAGTATTTTTATCACAGAGACTTGTGAGCAATTAGTTAAGTTTTTAAAATTTTTGCTTTTTGAATCCTACCTGTGTGTTTTTTCTTGCTGCTTTGTTCACACTTAATGTTCCTGAGCGTTACTCCTGGTGTATGTAGTCGTATTTAATTCATTTTCACTGCTGTGTAATTTTCCACTCCGTGACTGACTTGTGTGGTCTACTGTTAGTGGGCATTCGGGTTCCTGCTGAGCATTTTCTAGGCCGGGGCTTCTGGTTTACAACGTGTAAGAGGTCAGTGCTGCCGTGGCTTTTCTGGGCGGCGCTCACTGTTTCCCAGGGGCCCACACACCATGGCGTACAATGATTGGCTACATTCAAAAAATTTCTGTAATATGTTTTCTCATCCCATTTATTTTATATATATGTTTTACTGTAAAAATATGATATGCTGATTATAGAAGTTCTTAGGAAATGAAAAAAAGGAGAGAAGAAAATTTATCCATCGTCTCACCACCCAAAACAGCTTCTGTCGTAGTATATTTATGTTTTCTTCCAGGATTTTTTCCTGAAGTTGGTTGGTGGCTTAATTGCTTTATTGTCCTCTTGTTCATGTTTTCAACTAGTGGTTACCATACATTTTACTTGTATTTGAAATCTGCTTTTATTCACTTAACATTACTGAATTCTTTTTTTCACATTATATATATCCCTAGAACACATAACTTTTAATGCCTGGATGGTCCACCAGAGAGATACACCATGATTAATTTACCTTTTGCCCGCTCCTGAATAGTGTTTGGGGGATCAGATTTCTCCATAGTTTGTTTTCTGCCTTCCAGGAATATTTCTTTGGCTGTATTCCAAAGTGAAATTGTAATTATTTAATTTTTGGTCCTCAGATGCTCTCATCACTGACCACCAAGGCTTTTCCTCTCTATTCCTGTGCCACTGAAACTGTACAAGGAGTCTTTTTCCCTTTTCTGGTTCTTCAATGAAGTCGTTTAACAGTAAGAAAGGGATTTGTAATGGATTAATTTTTATTTGTATAAACTTTCAGTTTCCTTGTATTTGAGCATTTAAGATTCCCCATCCTTAAGTTTTTGTACACTGCTGGTAGTGACGATGTGGCAGAAGCTTATGGAGGTGTATGTGATCTTATCTACCAAAATTCTGTGTACACGTGTTTTGACCTAGCAGTCCCACTTCTGTGACTGCCTCAAAGCTGCAGTGGCCAAAATGTGAAACGGCATGTCTGTAAGACTGCGCATTGAAGCACTGATTATAGGTGAAAAGAGGGAGACAATCCACATGCCCACAGTAGCTTACAGACTGGTCTAGTCTACGTGCACACAGTGGAGTACTGTCCAGCCTTTGAAAGGAGTGCAAGCTCTTTATTCCTGGGTGCTCTAGGATACGATCCGACAGGAAAGGGACAGAAGCACGAATATGGTGTGCTACATTTGTGTGCTCATATGTGAATAATCAGTATTTTATACTTTCAAAAAGGAACAATGGAAAAATAAATCACGAATAAAAATAGTTCCATCTAAGAGGGAATTAGGGAGGAGGTAGATCTCTCGGAAGTTTGCCTTCGAAATGAATGTTTTCTGTGGTTCAAAAATTATATAAAAAACAACACTGCTTACCATTCTAAACCAAATTTTTTAAAAAGCTGCCTAACATATATCAAGTTAGTGGCAGGACCACATGGGGAAGAATTATTTCAAATCACTTTGAGCCTGGTATTTTCAGTGTGTATCCCCCCGGACAAAAAGCCACAAGATATCTCATTGTATTCAGTGGGCTTCTGTTTGTGAGAATGTTGGGATAATATGATAAAGCAAATAAGTTAATACAGTTTGGAACAAAGATTTCAAGAATACAAAGAAGTAAGACCGAACAAGCTAAGTTAATAACTGTAATCTTTACTTTGGAATTATCAGTGTGAGCTCAGGACTTTTTCCCCCCTAAATATGTTTATTTCCGAGCCTATTGAAAAGGCCTAGAAGCAGTGATAACCTCGTAGTAATGAACTCCTAGTGCCCAGATTCTGATCTGAAAATTAACATTTCCCACGAAAAAGTGCCAGGACTCCTTGGGGAAAGGGCTGATTCCAACTCTGGGAAAGGAAGTACAGAAGATAAGCCTGGGAGCTCCTGTGCCTGAAAGTAATGGAGGAGTCACCCAATGGGGTCATGTCGCTGCACCGGAACTTGAGGAGGCCCCCAGCAGTCAAACGGGGAGGGGGCAATGTGAACATCAAGAAGAGTGACTAAAGCCAGCTGAAGCCTAGCCAAGTGTCTAAACACCAATGAGACCATCACGATAATTAACATTTTGGGCCACCTTTGGAGGTTGCTAGAGCACCAACGCATTCTGAAAATAAATTAAAGGAATCAGTCACACATTTCACCTTTCTTGTATGGACTGTATTTCAGGAAATCCAGATAATTGTCTTTTAAATTCATTAGAAGAGTCACTTCCAATAAATGCAGGAAGAATGATTGAGTCACACACTTGCCACTTTTGCTGCCCCCTTGATTTAAGGAACCTCAAGAACAAGCATCAGCAGCTAAAACCATCAGGTGAAAGGTTCAGGTGGAGGTGATAAGGGCCCCCGAGCCCCGCCCGTGAAGCACTGACTCCATCTCATCAAGCCTTGGACCTGTGTGCCAGGATGGGCCATGTGTAAGGTAGAACATGTCACCTCAGGGAAGACAGCCAGATCCAGAATGCAGGAACTTCTACAGAGCCGGCGACTCTGCGTGAACAGCAGACAAAGGGCATGGAGGAGAAAAAGGGGAAACTTAAAAATTCAGAGGTTTAAGAGAGATGTTATATACAATATTAATTGTATTAGAATGATAGTGGTATTGTGGTTAACAAGTTATTTTTATCTTTAAGAGTTACATATCAGAATATTTACAGGTGAAGTAGTGGGACTAGGGTTTGCTTTGAAGTGATCCACCCCACCCCATCCGCCAACAAGTAGACTGGAGTAGAAGAGACCCTGGTGGGAGGGTGTAGTGGTTGAAGCTGGGTTTTGTTGGGCACACCGGAGTTGGTTGTAGTGGACTACTCTGCTCTGCTCTGCGTTTCATTAACATTTCCGTAGGAAAATTAGTGACAGTAATTCCCTATGAAGGGACAAAGTGGTGATCGATACCTAAAAATGGAGTCCCTATTACTGACCAGGATTCAGTGTGTCCTCTTGTATCTTCTGGTCCTCTAAGCTCACCCAAGATGGCACTGGAAAGAGCTTCTGAAGTGCAGGTCTTGGCTTCTATTAAATGTTATCGGCTGCCCCCCACTGTCCTGGGGGCAGATGTGTTAATAGAATGGGATGTCTGGTTGCTTAACCACCATAGTGGACCAGAAATGTCGATTCTTCTGTCCACCTCTGGGTTGAGAATGCACTTAAGTAAGAGATGTTGGTCTACAAAAAGAAAATTTACCAAAAAATACACATTCTCTCCAGGGTACTCCTGTAAACATAGGGTGTATTTCATTTCATTAGAAAGAGGTATTTAATTTTTTAAAAATTAGGCTTTCAGTTACTCCCCCCAAAATGAAATACTTCAGTATGAATCTAACAAAGTATATGCATGCTCCATATGAGGAGAACTATAAAACTGATGACAGAAGTCAAAGATGTAAAGGAGAAGTATTCCAGGTACAGGGATAGAAAGACTCAATGTTGTCAAGATGTCACTTCTTCCCAACTTGATGTATGGATGCAGTGCAGTCCCACTCAGAATCCTAGCCAGTTATTTTGTGAATATTGACATACTGATTGAGTTTATATGCAGAAGCGAAAGACCCAGAACAGCCAACACAGTGTTGAAGAAGAGCAGCTGGAGGACTGACACCACCCGGTTTCAAGACAGCGTAAGCGATAGTCATCGCCACAGTGTGACGTTGAACACCAGTGGAACAGAGTACACAGTCCAGAAATGGACCCACATAAATATAGTTTGATCTTTGACAAAGGAGGAAAGACAGTTCAATGGAGAAAGGATCGTCCTTTCAACAGATAGCTCAGGAACACTGGACATTCACAGGCAGTTCACATCCAGACACAGACCTTAACATGTCTCATAAAAATTAACTCAAAATGGATCATAAACCTAAATGTTGAATTCCTACAAGGCACCTAGGAGAAAATGTAGGGGACCTTGGTGATGACTGTGTAGATACAGCACCGAAAGCACGATCCATTAAAGAAAAAATTGACAATTCGGGCTTTATAAGAAACTTCTGCTCCATGAAAGACACTGAGATTGAAGAGACCAGCCACAGACGGGGACAAAGTCCTTATAACACACACAGTAATACGATATACTAATATGATCCAAGAGTCGTGCCCCTTGATATTTACCAAACCAAACTGAAACTTCTATCCACCCAAAAACCTGCACACGGATGTTTGTCGCAGCTTTATTCATATTTGCCAAGACTCGGAAGCAGCCAAGAAGTCCTTCAGTAGGTGAATGGATATGTAAACTGGTCCGTCCAGACAATGGAACATTACTCAGTTCTAAAAAGAAATGAGCTATCAAGCCATTAAAGACATGGAGGTAACTTACAAGCATATTTCTGAGTGGAAGAAGCCAATCTGAAAAGAGCAAATACTCTACGATTCCAATTCTGATGTTCTGGAAAAGGCAATACCATGGAGGCAGTCAAGAGATCAGTGGTTGCCAGGAGTTGGGGAGAGGGGTGGGATGAATAAGGTGGAGCACAGGATTTTTAGGGCATAAATAGACAAATAGTCTGTAGGATGCTCTAACGATGGATACTTGTCATACATTTGTCAACGCCCAGAGACTGTACAACATCAAGAGTGAGCGCCTGTGTAAATTATGAACTTGACTTAAGAATAATGCATCAGTAATGGCTCATCACTTGTAACAAAGGGAGCGCACTAATGCTAGAAGGGGCGAGGGGACTATACGGGACCTCCTGTACTTCCTGCTCAGTTTTCTTTAAACCTAATACTATGTTGAGAACTATTTTTTCAATTAGAAAATTAACCTTTTAGGTAATCACTTGTAGTAAGAGTGCTTTAAATTTAGGTCTGTCTTAAAAATTCTTGTTCTTTGATTTTAGGACGGTTTAGATCTGATTCTTCTGGACAGATTTTTTTTTTTTTTTTTTTTTTTTTTTTTTTAGTTTGCTGGAAAATTACTGTTGATTGAAGCTATTGATAGTTTTAAATGGTTCAAGAAGAATAAGAAATAATGCTTTCAGGGGCATGTGTGTGGCTCAGTGCATTAAGCGTCTGCCTTTGGCTCAGGTCATGATCTCAGGGTCCTGGGATCGAGCCCCTTATCAGGCTCCCTGCTCAGTGGGGAGCCTACTTCTCCCTCTCCCTCTCCCCATGCTCGTGTTCTCTCTTTCAGTCTCTCTCACTCTCACTCTATCTCAAATAAATAAAACCTTTAAAAAAAATCGGCTTTCAAAAATTCATTCTGGTTTTTGTTGTTTTGTATGTGTGGGTTTTTGTTGTTGTTGTTGTTGTTGTTGTTTTTTAAAATTACATTTTCATTAGTCCAATGTGCCACCTCCCTGACAAATTAGGAATTTTGAGATCCAAGAGTATTTAAAATTTTGAGTTGAGGAAAGGTGGCTTTTTTCTCCATCTTCATTTATGTCACCAGATAATAAATGGCTCCTTTGTGTTCTCTTAGCTGCGGGGCTCATGCACACATTCAATGCCCACGCCGCCACGGACATCACGGGCTTTGGAATTTTGGGTCACGCACAGAACCTGGCTAAGCAGCAGAGGAACGAGGTGTCCTTCGTGATCCACAACCTTCCTGTCCTGGCCAAGATGGCTGCTGTGAGCAAGGCCTGTGGAAACATGTTTGGCCTCATGCATGGGACCTGCCCGGAGACATCAGGTACAAGGATCCTGGGCCCAGATCTGAGGATTAAACTAGCGAGGCTAACGGAAAGTCCCCTGACAAGGAAGAAGCCAAGTACATGAGCACAACCCCACTGTGTGTGAGGTCAGTGCTGGCATATAACCTTGGCCTTCTTAGCATGAATGTCCTCAGCTCCCCCGGGTGCGACAGGTCATCCATCTCCTGCCCGTCTGTGTGTGATCCATTGGCGTGAAATGCAGTGTTTCTGTTTGGTGATAGGACAGGAGGGAGAATATGGGAAAATGAGTCCTTCCTCGACTTTCATGGGAAACTTACCATTTGAATGAACTGTGATCCCTGTAGGTTACATTGAACATGCTATATTTTTTCCTTGAAGAAAATGTCCAAAATTGGTATTTTAAGAAGAGATGTCTCCACAGTGCCCCTTACCTGCACTCTTGTGTTTCACCCTGGGTATAGTCCCGTTCTTTCCAGTTTTTCTTATTTCTCTTTTCTTTCTAACTTCGTAATTTCCCTACCCGTACAAAAGAGTGAAATCATCTGGGGATTTAAAAATACCAGTGCAGGGCACCTGGGTGCCTCAGTTGGTTAAGCAACTGCCTTCGGCTCAGGTCATGATCCTGGATTCCCAGGATTGAGTCCTGCATGGGGCTCCATGCTCAGCAGGGAGTCTGCTTCTCCCTCTGACCCTCCCCCCTCTCATGTTCTCGTTCTCCCATTCTCTCTCTCTCAAAGAAAGAAAGAAAATCTTTAAAAATAAAAATAAGTAAAAATACTGATGCCTCCACCTGACCCCCCAGGAAACCTGACTGCAGCAGTCTGGGGTGGGCCTGGGTGCAGGAATTGTAGCAGTGCCTCAGTGGGCTTCTGAGGGTGCAGCCGGAGGCGAGGACCGCAAAGCCCTGCCCACCTGCCAGCTCTACAGAAGGGCCTGTGGTTCTTCCCTAGGCTTCCCAAGACCTCTGTAGAGGACCCTTCAATTTCCTATCCTTAAAAAAACAACAAACCGAAATCCATTTTCTAGTAAGAAAGTTACAAGCGGGTGACTGAACTCTTGGTGCCGCTTTGGCCTAGAACAGTGTCTGCCACCTGGTGGACCTGGAATAAGTGTTCCATCAAGTTCCATCTGTTTCCTTTACTCAAAAATGAGAAGTTTTTACTCTTTGTTAAAAGTATAGATAGATATTTTTTCCTGATTGTATCATTTCCACTTACAAATACATAAAATTTTCTGTCCCAGCTCCCAACATCATGATGAAGCCTTTCATAACATATTTATGCTTTTTCTGTTTCGAAGATGACAGGATCTCGGTACTTTGAGGCATACACCTCTTCATGATCTTAACTTTTAAGTTAAAGGGAAAAAATACAGAAAGTCTTTTTTTATAAAAGGAGGAATCCACGTAGAAAATCAAGTCAAAAAGGAAAAGTTCTCTTTTGGTTTTAAATACTTCTCTCCGTGTGGGAAGAAGAAAGTAGCTATGGCATATGTGATTGAGCCCTCAGACCTCTCACTGCATGGTGTTCGGTGATTCACACAGGTCATTTTCACAGTTGAAGGTTCGTCGTGCACCGAGAACCCACGCGTTGCTCTGCCTTGTCGTCTGCGGGAAGTCAGTTGCCTGGAAAGGGCGGCTCACTTAGAGACAGAAACGGGTTGGTGGCCAGACAGCAGTCTGGGCAGACGTGCCCTGGAAAGCCAGTGGCCGAGAAACTACCAGCAGGGCATCCCAGTGGACGATGATCCTTTCTCTCTCTTTTTCCCTTTGCCAGGAGGCCTCCTAATCTGTTTACCACGAGAGCAAGCCGCCCGGTTCTGTGCAGAGATCAAGTCTCCCAAATACGGGGAAGGCCACCAGGCATGGATTATTGGGATCGTGGAGAAGGGCAACCGCACAGCCAGAATCATAGACAAGCCCCGGATCATCGAAGTCGCACCGCAGGTGGCCACTCAGAACGTGAACCCCACCCCGGGGGCCACCTCTTAATCTCAACCCAAGTAGCAATTTGGTTTTGTTTTTAAATAGATCTATTTCCTTTTTCATCATTTCAATTAAAGACTCTAAACGACCACAAAAATCTCATTGTGTCTACACATCTGGTGACCTTAGGTCGATTTGTGAGTGGATGCAATTAATAAAATAAAATCCATTGCCTTTTTTTCCTGTTACATTAACTGAAGATGCACCTAATCTGGAGGCAGCTTCTGAGTTGAGAATTATATTGTTATCCAATACTGTTGATTCATTTTGAATCTTTAGACACTTATCTCTTGCCGCATAGGCTCTTTTTAAAGGTGCTTTCCCGTAGCACAGACATACCCGTTGTGGTGTCAGATAGCAGTTGGTGTCTTTTCATTTTGTGCGTATTTATCATTATCAGTCTGGTCTTTTGTAAGTGTCTTGGATGGTATTCTGGAAAGATGGAATTGGTAAGTGACACAGTGGTATCCCAGGAGCGAGAGGGTTGCATGGTTCCTTCCAGTCCTTGCTTTGTAAAGCCCAGTCTTCTCATTCAAGAGTATCTCTTTTGACCCAGGACATTTCCCCAGTAGTTCATTGAGTTCACCAAGGCAAGTGCTTAACTCTGTATGGAAAGCACTTTGAAGACAAAAAAAGAAATTAACTTTCTTTTTTTGTAGCCTTCCTAATATTTACAGTAATATCATTAACTGTTTTCTTTATGGACAGCAAGCAAGGATCCTTTTTGCAATGTAATTAGATTTTCTCTAGTGCAACAAGGAATTGGCCTTCCGGAAGGGGGTTCATGTATAATACTCATTTACAACTCAATCTACAATGAACTACACAAATAATTTTGAAATATAATCAATAATAAAGACTGTTCTGTGGATGGTAGTGGTTACTACATTTTATATTTCGTATAGTGATTTCAGGCCTGTTGTTTTCCTAAACTCAGCAGTTCTTTAGCCGAATTCTTAGCATTATTTTGTCCTTGGCGCCAGGATTTTTTGTGCACGCTTTTTGTGATCTGTGTTAAAAATCTGCATTGCCAACGTCGCAGCTCGAACTGAAACTCGTTGTTCAAATAAATATTTAATTTTTTTTATTGCTCTTGTATAATCAGATGCCCCCTTTAGTATCATCTTAGAAGCGTTGGGAGGGTTTTGGCTAAAAGTACAATTTATTGGGAAAAATTAGATTTTAGTTTTATAAAACTTTTAAGTCTTTCATGGGACCTATATTTTCTTGAATTAAATTTTGTAGTCATAGAACCAATAGGTGATCTAAAAAGGTGTTTATCTGTGTTACTTAAAAACAGAGGCTTCCTTCTATTTTAACCCACTAAACCATAAGGAGGGATCGCGGTCATTAAGCACCAGCTCGCTGACTCCTCGAGTGTCCGCCTGAGAGAAGCAGCAGCCGGCCCTGCGAGTCTCTGATGCCTCCTGCTTACGGGCCCCAAAGCCGTGCCGACAGATCCTCTTCTTGCCAAAGGAAGCCATCCCTCCGGAGAGGACGCCCCCAAAGAGGCTTTCCTTTGGATGCGCCCTCCATCAGGAACTAGAGGGCAGCCTTTTTGCAAGTGTAGCTGGAACTCAAGCCATAAGTACGGCGTGCGGAACCCAAAAGGCTGCTTCGGAACTGACATTCGTTGGACATTTTCTAGGGATGTATACAGATGTTGGTCCTCAAAAGCTACAGACCAGTGGTCTACAAAATAAAATGTGTTGGAAACCTCTGAGTAAGGTGAACGTACTGTTGGGCTTCCCCCCCCCCCCCACTAGTGATGACTAACTCTGAATTCTTTTAACATTGATCGTGTCTTGAATGCTGGTGATTTCCTCGGTGGCAGGCCTGCTGAGAAGAACAGAGCTAAGTGTATTATGCACCCGAGGAAACCATCTTGGTGAAGATTCGTATTTATAAAATGGTGGGTACACAGAGGTCTGGGTAATTCATGTGATCCCGAGGGGGAAGAACGGATCTTTAAAGCGGGGTTTCCCAGAGAGCATTCCAGATCACCTGCATTAGGATCACCTTGTTGGGGGGGCGGTGCTTGTCACAGGCACATTCTCGGGTCCTGCATAGAGTCCAAGTTCTGGTGGTCTAGGGAATCTGTCTTTAACGCGCACCCCACGTGGCCGGGTGCACTGAAGTTAGGACCACAGATGTAAGGACGGTGCCAAGAGTCAGGAGAGGTGAAGGACGGAAGGACAATGGAGTTGCTCTCACAGTGCACTTCTGGAATTGTTCTTTCAAAAATTGACCATTCTGTTGATTGACATATGGGCCCAGCAACACACGCACACACAAAACCCACGCATTTTGAAAGTTCCTTGAAGAATCAAGTGACCGCATATTTGACTTCTTAGCAAAATCTGTGTAGGATGTCTTAAAATTTGGTGAGTACTTAATAATTACTTGGCTTCCTGGTAGCACTTTCAAATTTCACATTGATCTTGGTAGAGTGATTTATTTTCTTTAAATCCTATGATGTAGTTGCATCCAAAAATATAGCTTGTTAAAATGCACCAGATTTTTACATACAGCCTGAAAAGGCTGGGCCCCGGTGAGGTCCGTGATCCTTCGGGCCACAGCAGTGATGAGCCAGGGACTTTCAAAGCTTAGCTTGTTATTTGCACAGGCTGGGTGGAAATACTGACTGTCCAGTAATTCTTTCCAGGAAGAGAAACTGAAATATTGTGTAAACAGTATGTACTTTTTGCCCAAATATTTTTTAAATAACTTAGTACACTGTGGGCTCCCACGTTCTGCATGCCTTATGATGAATGAACATGAGTGTTCAAGTTGTTCTGATTTTAGATGTTTGAGCCAGCAGTTTCAGTCTGAATTTAGCATTGCCTTTAAAAGAGTTAAATCTGAATTCTAAGTTTCACAGTCTTATTGTATAGACAGAGACCAGAATAGCTATACGATATTACTACTACTATACTTTTATTTTCAGAAGTAATAAAGCTGCATAGATAAAGATGTTTCAAGATACTTAACAGTCTTGTGTGCATGTGTGTGTACCTAGAGATCTAGATTTCTCTCTACCTACCTCCTTGAGCTTCTCCTTTCCCATGGTCAGAGTGCCCTTTTTCTCTAGATGAGGTATTGGTGGCATAGATAATAAAATTTACTTTCAACAGTAATTTGTACCTTTTCTCATTAAAAGTCTGCATATGAGCAATGCAATTTTTGAACCTACCAGGGTGCACAAGGAAAACCAACAGAGTCAAAAAACAATTCTTAAAAGTGGAGCATGGGCAGCATTTTGCCTCTGGTTGAGTCTCCGTGTCTTGAACCTAAACATGGCCCAACCAAGTGAACCATGGTCTCACTTGGCCTTCATCAAGTGAGACCATCAGTGAGACAAGGTGCTCGTGATGTCTAGACTTGCTCCAGAGTTGTGGAATCCAAGCCTGCCAGTGGCTTTGGGTAGGTCAGCGGACATCGGGTGAGTAGCTCTCGGATGTGTCCTCTGTTGGGTTTCCTGTGTTTCCTATTTTTAAGTTCTTTGATATTTGATCTCCGACTCTGGATACACAGTGGGTGTTTCCAGTGGTTTCTGATTGTCCTTCCCAGTCCTATTACCTGTGGAGGGCGTTTCAAGCTGGGGAGGACGGCATATAATGAAGCCTGACAAATCTTTGTGGAAGGGAAGAAAATTCACCATGCTAGTGATCTATTTGCGGAATAGCCAACGTATTTTGTACTCTGTATTTCAAGAACATAAGCACAAGCAGCACCTAGAAGTTTACGAAGACCTATGAAATGGTAAGTTAATTATCAAGTCTTGTATTTTGCCTAGTTGTTAGAGGAGAATTGTAAACAAGTGGTTTCTAGAATATGGCCCTGCTTTGGTCCATTTTGAATAATGAAGAAAATTTTAGTAGTCGAACCTACTGTGCTCATGCTGTGCTCCCTGCATGTATAGCTACCATGTGTCACCACTATTACAATAATGACTATCTGCCCTCTGCTGTGCCGGTCCTCCCTGTATCTTACCTTTTCCTTCCCTGGTTGCTTGTACCTCCCACTCCCCTTCACCCACTTTGCCCATCCCCCAACCAGTCTCCCCTCTAGCAACTGTCATTTCTCTCTATTTATGAGTCTGTTTCTGCTTTTTGTTTGTTTTTTAGATTCCACATATAAAAAAATAGATTACACGTACAAGTGAAATCATACGGTATGGCTTTCTCTGACTTAGCAGGATACCCTCTAGGTCCATCCATGAAGTCCTGTTTTTAGGTTTTAAGTAAAAAGCTATATTCTATTTCTAGCTCATTAAGAAGTAACACAAAGGAAGCAGATGCATCTATAAAGGATTTCTCAAGTATTAGAATAAGACCATTAACCTGGACATTTTTAAAAGTTAGAAATAAAGGGGCGCCTGGGTGGCTCCATCGGTTGGGCATCGGACTCTTGGTTTCCGTTCAGGTTGTGATCTCAGGGTCATGGGATCAAGTCCCACATTTGGCTCAGCACTTGGCGGGGTGTCTGTTTGGATTCTCTCCCTCTGCCCCTCCCCTCACTCTCCTGCATAGGTGCACGAGAGCTCTCTATCTCCTTCTCGCTCGCTCTCAAACAGATGAATACATTTTAAAAATATTGAAAGCTGTAAAACTAAATAGCCATCATCCACCTTACCGAGTCAGATTGGTCTAGTAAATCCACTTACAGTAAGTTTGTGGGGTGCTTAAAATCCAGGTGACATTTCTGTTCCCCAACTTATTATTTTGAACAAGTTTAAACAAAAATTACCGAAAGAGTACAATGGATACCTCTAGAAATGTTGAGTCGCTGATATTTTACCACATCCACTTTCTCTCTGTGTAGAACGTATGCACACAGACATGCATACATACATGCATACACATAAACATTCCTGTGGTGGTTTGTTGGTGAGAGCCGCTCTCATAAATAAATTTCAGACATTGTGACGCTGTCAAGTGGCAGGTGGGGAACGTCCCCAGACGATCAGATGATTTCAGGTGATCAGAGTGCCTTGACTCTAACCATGGCATTTCCATGGCACATTGTATAGTACAAGAGAACTTCCAGAGTGTAAAATAATTGAGGTGAGCAAAACTAAGAGAAATAGCAAATGAGAGGTGGAGTGTCTAAAAAATCGGCATAGGGACACCTGTGTGGCTCAGGCGGTTGGGCGTCTAAGAGTTTGGCTCAGCTTCTGATCTCAGGGTCATGACATGGAGCCCTGAGTCTGGTCTGCGCTCAGCGGGGCGTCTGCTGCTCCCTCTATCTGCCACTACCCCTGCTTGTGCTCTCTCTCTCCCTCCCTCTCCCTCTCCCTCTCTCCCTCTCTCTCTCTGACAAATGAATAATAAAAACTTAAAAGAAATAGGAATACAAGTAGCTATTTATACAGCCCTCCAGAGCTGTCTGCCAGTGTTCATTTCTGTTCGAGGACACAAATGGTGGCTCAAACACTACTTTTTATTTTTATTATTTATATTTTTTCATAGATTTTATTTATTTATTTGTCAGAGACAGAATGAGAGAGCACAAGCAGGGGGAGCGGTAGGCCAAAGGCCAAGCAGGCTCCCGGATGAGCAAGGAGCCTGATGTGGGACTCAATCCCAGGACCCTGGGATCATGCCCTGAGCCGAAGGCAGACGCTTAACTGACTGAACCATCCAGGCGCCCCAAACAGTACACTTTTTAAATCTAGTCACAAGAATTGCTTACGTGGCCCTGTGGAGTGGGGCCAGCAGAGAGGAAGATCTCACAAGCTCCTGCTGCCAAACCCTGTACCCTGGGGCTGCTGGCAGACTGGCATAATTTGCTTCCCTGTACCTCGTACCAGGAAAGCTAGCAGTTTGGAGGCAGTAGTTTAGAGAAACATCCAATCCCCAAATATTTGAATCATCAAACAGCAGCAGGGCAATTCTGGACATGACACATCCTCTCAGGTATCTTTCCCGGATTTTATTTATTTGAGAGAGAGAGTAAGCACAAGCAGGGGGTAGGAGCAGAGGGAGAGGGAGAAGCAGGCTTCCCGCTGAGCAGGGAGCCCAATGTGGGGCTGGATCTCAGAACCCCAGGATCATGACCTGAGTTGAACGCAGACGCTTAACTGACTGAGCCACCCAGGTGCCCCTAAACATATATATTCATTACAATAAATATAATAAATATATATATGAAAATGACAAATGCCAAGATGGAATATACACAAAGGGGCCATGGAAGTCTGAAATTTGCCCATTTGCCCATTCTTGGGCAATTTGGCATCACGACCGAAACCCCACTTTCCCCCAGCAGTGTCTCTTTGCAGCCTCTCTCCCTCTCCTCTGGCCGCACACACTCCCTGTAGAGAAATTCCTCCTGCGGCTTGCCCGCCCTTGCTAGGTTCTTGCTGCCTTTCTCCCCAACGAGGTTGTGAAAGCTTTGCTCACAAGAAGGGTTGCTGTCCCCTATTTTCCACTGTACTGTGCACACAGCCCTGCACAAGTGAGGTGCTCAAGAAGTGTGCGAAGGTTTGTTGGTTGAGTTTTCATTTCATGCTAGATAATTTACCCCAGTCCTCTTGACATTTCTCAACCCAAACAATTTCATAAGCGATAATTTTATCTTTTCATCTTCTGCTGGATTGATACATATGTCTCTTTGAGTTTCAAGTTCGTGCTGAAAGATTACAAATCTCTGCACCGCACACACTGTCAGTTCCTCAGACTAGTGTTAATTATGGCTGATATCAGAAACAGGCTTGGAGAAAATACGCTTGTGTCTCTCTGTGTGAAATGATTTATAGAAAGCTTGTCTTAGAACTACAGCACATAGCTTAATTATACTTGTGCTCTTAGAAATAGAGTTCCTTTATCCTGTTTTTCTTAAATTATTTTCATGTGAGAAGACCATGGCAGATTCTGAAATTACACCTCAGGTCTAAAGGAATGGAAATGAGTGGAGTGTGTGCGTGCGTATGTGTGTGTGATTTTTTGGTTTCTTTCCTCCCTAGCCCATCTTCGTCACAAAATACCAGAGATCAGTGGTGCTCAACAGGATGGGAGTGGGGGTAGTGAGAGGTCAGGCACGTGGAGAGATTTTTCTTGGGTTTTAGGACTCACCCAAATAATCTAGGATGAACTCAGCTTCAGATCCTTAATCATATCTGCAAACACCCTTTTTCCAAATAAGGTCACTTTCACCCTTTCCAGGAGTTAGGACATAACATACTTTTTTTGGGGGGGGGGAATGGCATGATTTTTGAGGGGAGAAGGTTAGGAATTCTGTTTTGAGATGTCTATTAGAAATCCTGGCGATGATGGGGAAGCAGGCAGTTGGATACACAGAGTCTGGAATTCACAGGAGAGTCCAGGCCAGAGATACAAATTTGGGGGTTGTCAGTTTACAGAAGGAAATTAAAGTCACGAGATGGGGATTACTGGGGAAACCCTTGTGTATAGAAAAGAGATGTCAAAGGAGCCTGGGGGATGAGGGAGACCCACCCACAAAGGAGGCTGAGAAGGAGCAGGGAGGGAAGTTGCGTCCGTGTTTCCCTGGGTCCCATGATGCTTGGGGTCTAATAAGCTTCACAATGAGAATTGACCTTTGGGTGTGCCACATGGTGATTACTGGTCAACTTTGGCCAACAGTTTCGGTGGAATGGGGAGGGTAAAAGATCGATCGGCTTCCAAAGGAAAATGAGAGGAGAAAAACTGGAGACAGGGAATTTATACAATTTTTTCAAGTTTTGCTGCAGAAAGAATGGAGAGATGTATGAGTGGGAGCTGGAGGAAGTAGAATCAGTAGGGAGCTCTCATAAGATGGGGAGCTAGCAGCAGGCTTCTATGCTGATGGTGGGGGAGATCCAACATGGTGGAGAAGAAAAGGAGAATCGCTTGAACAAGGTTCTGGATTAGTCAAGACAGGAGATAGGGATTACTGCACAAGGGGAGGGCTGGCTTTTGCTGGGAGCGCTGAACTGCCCCACAGTAGCCGAGAAAGCCCGGGATGGGCAGAGCTGCAGGTAGATGGTCAACATGTGGGCTTCTGTTTGGTGCATGAGTGAGTCTGACCAACTTTAAAACTTGCTACTGAATTACCTGGCTACGATCATCTCTTCTTCTCAGGAAGAAATGGCATTTTGAATTGGGGACTGATTGCAATTTCTCCTTCACATAATGAAGTAGTTTTGGAGTGCCTGGCTGACTCAGTTGGTGGAGCCTGCAAAGTTTGGTCTCAGGGCTGTGAGTTCGAGCCCCAAGCTGGGTGTAGAGATTACTTAAAAATAAAATCTTAAACAAAATTGTCTTAAGTGTGCACAACTCTTGAACAATGTAATTCAAGGTTCTTAGGTCATACTATTTTTCTCTTAGCTGCTTAAATATGACTGTTGTTAAAAAATCATTTTCTTTAACTTCTTACACATCTGGGGAGAACTATTCATCAGATGGTTTTGAAAATCATTGTGTTTCAGCATTTGTCTTTAAGGTTACTTTTGAAGTAATCTTCAAAATTTCAACTTTAATAAGAAATGAATAAATTCCAAATGCTGAAGGAGAAAGAAATGATCGTTCTTGTGATAATGTTTATGTTCCATTAGTGTTCTATTTCAATCGTTCCCAAATATTTTTATTTTCATAACACAGTTATTAAAGATGCCTACTTAGGGAATTTCCAAATAATCCAAATCACTGTTTTTAAAAACTAGTAACATTCATCAAATTACCTACAGAGAAATTATTGTTTTAATTCCCTCATGGGATCTTCAATGAGACATTTTAAACCCAGCATCCTCTAATTTTATTTTATTTTATTATTTTAAAAGATTTTATTTATTTGACAGAGAGAGAGAGCCAGCAAGAGAAGGAACACAAGCAGGAGGCGTGAGAGAGGAAGAAGCAGGCTCCCAGCGGATCAGGGAGCCCGATGCGGGGCTCGATCCCAGGACCCCGGGCGATCACGCCCTGAGCTGAAGGCAGACACTTAACGACTGAGCCACCCAGACGCCCCAGCATCCCCTAATTTTAAAAAGGCAGATAATAACTGGAAACTTTCAAAGATGTCCATCGTCTCTTTCAACAACCATCCACTTAAACCAGCTCACGGTAGGGCGGGTGAGGATTTTCACACATTTGTAAAACAAGGTATTTGGGGGAACATTAAAACTACAGGTGTAGGTAGTCTCATCACACTGTCTTTCCCATTGGTCAGGAAAGTCAATAACTTTCAGGACCTGTGTGGGTAAAGGTCTTGACCTTTAAATAATCTGGGTTGGCCTGAACTTAGTTTCCATCTGCCTCTTCCTATCAGTGGCCACTTTCCACCAGGCGAGGGCAGTAAGGATTCACTTACTCACCCATGCCCAGTCCAGGAGCCCTTTCTCTCAGAAGCAGAAAGATGAAGATTCTCTTTCCTGTACCTGCCAAAGGCCAGATACTTCATTTTTAACTATGATAAACATAAGTGCCTCTCCTAAAAACCCCTGGCAATCCAGTCAACGAGTTCAGGATCAGGTTCCAGCCATGTGATGTTCAGTTTGTGGGCAATAAGGTTAAGAGCTAATGAGGAAAGGCCCAGGACATTTCTGTCTACCTAAAAAAATCTGAGAGTCTGGGCAAGAAGGAATCATGGAAAAAGGGTAGAGAACCCAAAGACGAAGGCTAAAGGGCAAGGCTTGCTCTGGACACTGACAATTCTCCACCCTGCCTCAGAGGAAATAGCAGCTAATTAACTACATTCTGAGTCCTGGCCTTGCTTTTCTCCTCGAGTATGGCAGTTTAACCACATTACATAAAGACATCCCTTAAGAAATGATAACATGTTTAGGGGTGCCCAGCTGGCTCTGTGGGTGAAACTTCTGACTCTTGATTTCAGCTCAGGTTGTGATCTTAAGGTTGTGAGATCAAGCCCTGCCTTGAGCTCAACACTCAGCACAGAGTCTGCTTATCCCTCTCCTTCTGCCCCTCCCCCTGCTCTCTCTCTCAAATAAATAAAATCTTTTAAAAAAAGAAGAAACGATAACATGTTTATGAGATGAGACATTCTGGAAGTAACCCTTTAAGACAAAAAAAAAAAGAGAGAGAAAAATGAGGGAGAGAAAAGAAACAGCGAGATGCTATGCCAATTACCTGCAGAGATTGGATGGAAAAGACGTTCTAGAAAGAATTTCTAGTTCTTACAGCCATTATGGAAAACACTATGGAAGGTCCTCCAAAAATTAAAAATAGAACTACCATATGATCCTGCAATCCCACTTCTGGGTATACAGCCAAAGGAATTGAAATTAGATCTCAAAGAGGTATCTGGACTCCCAAGTTCACTGCAACACTTTTCACAAGACCCAACATCTGGCAACGACCTAAGTGTCCGTCACCAAGTGAAAGGATGAAGAAAGTAGGGTAGACACACACAATGGAATATGATTCAATCCTGAAAAGGAAGGAGATCCTGCCATGTGTGACAACAGGGATGCAGCTTGAGGCCAAAATGGTAAGTGAAATAAGCCAGTGACAGGACCAATACTACCTGCTACCACTTACAGGAGGAATTTAAGAGTTAAACTCATAGAAGCAGAGAGAATGGTGGTTACCAGGGGTTAAGGGAGGGGAGAATGGAGAGGGGACGGTTTAAGGCTACAAAGTTTCAGTTATGCTAGGTAAATAGTTCCAGAGCTCCACCACGCAGGATAGTGTCCATAGCTGACAATGCTGCATTATCTACTGAAAATTTGCCAAGAGAGTAGATCTTATGTTGTGTTCTTAGCACGTACACACAAAATATCTCCACCCTGCCTCAGAGGAAATAGCAGCTAATAAACTAAATTCTGAGTCCTGGCCTTGCTTTTCTCCTCGAGTATGGCAGTTTAACCACATTACATAAAGACATCCCTTAAGAAATGATAACATGTTTAGGGGTGCCCAGCTGGCTCAGTGGGTGAAACTTCAGACTCTTGATTTCAGCTCAGGTTGTGATCTTAAGGTTGTGAGATCAAGCCCTGCCTTGAGCTCAACACTCAGCACAGAGTCTGCTTATCCCTCTCCTTCTGCCCCTCCCCCTGCTCTCTCTCTCAAATAAATAAAATCTTTTAAAAAAAGAAGAAACGATAACATGTTTATGAGATGAGACATTCTGGAAGTAACCCTTTAAGACAAAAAAAAAAAAGAGAGAGAAAAATGAGGGAGAGAAAAGAAACAGCGAGATGCTATGCCAATTACCTGCAGAGATTGGATGGAAAAGACGTTCTAGAAAGAATTTCTAGTTCTTACAGCCATTATGGAAAACACTATGGAAGGTCCTCCAAAAATTAAAAATAGAACTACCATATGATCCTGCAATCCCACTTCTGGGTATACAGCCAAAGGAATTGAAATTAGATCTCAAAGAGGTATCTGGACTCCCAAGTTCACTGCAACACTTTTCACAAGACCCAACATCTGGCAACGACCTAAGTGTCCGTCACCAAGTGAAAGGATGAAGAAAGTAGGGTAGACACACACAATGGAATATGATTCAATCCTAAAAAGGAAGGAGATCCTGCCATGTGTGACAACAGGGATGCAGCTTGAGGCCAAAATGGTAAGTGAAATAAGCCAGTGACAGGACCAATACTACCTGCTACCACTTACAGGAGGAATTTAAGAGTTAAACTCATAGAAGCAGAGAGAATGGTGGTTACCAGGGGTTAAGGGAGGGGAGAATGGAGAGGGGACGGTTTAAGGCTACAAAGTTTCAGTTATGCTAGGTATATAGTTCCGGGGCTCGACCATGCAGGATAGTGTCCATAGCTGACAATGCTGCATTATCTACTGAAAATTTGCCAAGAGAGTAGATCTTATGTTGTGTTCTTAGCACGTACACACAAAATAATGAGGAAAAAGAGTGTGGGAGGGAACTTTGAGAGGTGATAGATGTTTATGACCTTGATGGTGGTGGAGGTATCCTGTATACTTGTCCCCAAAGAAATTGAAATGTTGAAAGAAAGGAAAAGAAAGAAAGAAAAGAAAGAAAGAAAGAAAGAAAGAAGAAATAAAGAAAGAGAGAAAAAGAAAGAAGAAACAGAAAAAGAAAAAAGCGGGGGGGGGGGGAGGGGGGGAGGGAGGAAGGAAGGAAAGGGCAAGCACCTGGCTGGCTTGGCGGGGGGGGGGGGGGGGGGGGGGGGAATGTGTTACTCTTGATGTGCTGGTCCTGAATTTGACCCTCACATTGGGTGCAGAGATTGCGTAAATAAACTTTAAAAGAATAAATAAAGAAAAGGAATTTCTAGTTCTTTAGGAAATTTAAAATAATACTAGATTGTGTGGATCGACCTGTTTCAGGGAGTCATTTATTTCATGTATCTTTTTAAAATTATTATTAAGGAAGGGCCAGTATGTTTCTAATATTTCAGACTGGATTCCCAATAGATTAAAAGCCTCTTTTGAACTGCAGATTACTTCTAGGGCTGAACATCTGACTTGTTACGTCAGCCTCAGAGAGGCAGGCACAGTCACGTGGAATAAACAACTGAAACCAGGCTGTTGGGAATGTGGGTTGTGTTTTGGCTCACTTCTCATTGGGCGACCTGAATCCGTTACTAAACCCTTCAAAAGCATTTTTCCTGCTGTGCGCGTCAGGGAGGATCTCTGATTACTCAGGAGCTGCGTGTGTGGGCACGGAGCCCACACAGTAAAGTGGCCCAGCCCGTGGACCCGGGAGGCTCCAGGCATCTCCGCACAACCCAGAAACCTAGGAGTTCCCCCTTCTCCGCCAGGGACGCCTCTGCTCCTCGCCCCGCCCGCTGCCCGGAGACAGGACCTAGGCCTGGCTGACTGTCTCCTCGCCTGAATCATGAACCAGTCCCGTGCTGGCGCCCGCCTGCGCATCGTGCTGGGACACCTCGGCCAGCGCTGGGCCGGGGCCGCCGTATCCTTTGGGCTCCGCGGGGCTCGGGCTGCAAGTGTGGTGGCCTCCAGGGCTCAGCGCCCAGCCGGCTCTTTCCCTTCCTCCGCACCGCGTCCCCGGGATGGGCGGAGCTGTTCAGGGCTCCTAGGGCGGCCAGGGGAGGGGGTGGGCGGACAGGGGGCGGGGGCTATTCGGGGCATTCTGGGGGCCTGTTTCCCTGGTTTGCCAGGGGATGTGTCAGTCCTTACTGAGGGGCCTGCGCTCAGCTACGGTGGCATTTTCTGCACTTGGCCACGCGTGACCCGACCGCCCAGAGCCCGAGACATGCGAAGCACAGTCGCACCGCAAACAGGAGCGCAGAGCTGCCTGGAGCAAGGCGTGCAGGCAGGCGAGCGGGCGGGCGGGCGAGCGGGCGGGCGGGCCTGCAGGTAGGCAGGCAGCAGTGCGCTCTGGCGGGACACTGGCCGGCACCCCCTGGCTCTTCCTTCCTTGGAGAGAGCTGTGTGAACCCCGAGGAGTGGATGCGATCTCTCCTGATTGGGCCTTCAGAAGTTGCTCTCCGAGGCAATGTGTGGGGCCCCCGTGCCGGATCCCCGAGGATGTCACTACGGGACAGGTACATCACATCGCTTTATAGAATCGGTTCTCCTGCTCCGATTAGTGTTCACTTCAGGGGGTACTTTTGAAAAGCAGCGGGGAAAACACTGCGTGCGATTCTCCCTGAGCAACATGGTTAGGCTCTGTTCTGCTGTGTGCAGGATCCTGAACTCTTTCCTAAAAATGCTTCTAGGAGCTGTTTCTTTTATTACTATGATTGCTCTCCAGGCTGAGTTCCAAGCCAAGATGTAGAGGAACCACTGTCAGCTTAAAATCCTGTCCATACACTGACAACGGTGATTATGTCATCTCATTTGACCAGGGAGAGAACAGAAACCGAGGCCAGGAGAGATTAAAACTCTTGACCAAAGACATTTAAGTAAAGCACTGGTTGTCAAAGTGCGTTCCCAGGGCCAGCAATGTCAACATTCCCTGGAAACTTGTTAGACATGCAGATTCCTGGGCTCATCTCAGACCCATGGAATCCACATACCTGGGAGGGGGGCCCATCAAGTCGTTTTCGTTTGTTTCTGATACATGCCCAACAGTGAGAACCCCCAACATTCTGGGACTGGGGATAACTAGAGCCAGAATGAAGGTTTCCAGGTCCAGTCTGTGACTACTATGAAAATGTGATATTCTGGGGTTTCTCCTGGGTGGCTCAGTCCGAGAAACATCTGCCTCTTGAGTCTAGCTCAGCTCTTGATCTCCGTTGTGACTTTAAGCCCTGCACTGGACTCCACGCTGGACAGTGAGCCTACTTTAAAAAAAATTCATTTTTCTTTTTTTGATATTCGGATCCCGCTGGTTCTTGCTGTAATAGTGTTGAGGTGAGAGCTTATTTTTTTCGTCTGTGTTTGCTAGAAGAGCGCTAGCCTCTCTACTTGCTGCCACGGTGGAGATATTCTCCACCAGCACTGTGCAGGTCCGTGGCTACGAGCCCCATGTGGCCATTGAGCACTTGAAATATGGCGAGGGGCAGTTTTCATTTTCATTCTCTTCAATTTAAGGAGACAGACGTCGCCGGGGCTCTGGTATTGGACGGCTCTGCTGAGATGGTCGGTGAATGTGTGTGTGGTTGGGGCTTAAGCAGAATCCTGGAAATCCTGTGGCAGTTTCTTCCCGCCTTAAGTGGTTCTAAAGAGACGTGGCTTCTGGCTCAAGGCAGGGTTTTCAAGCATCTACACAACGCATTTTTTAAATGCAGAGATGCCTCCAGAAGAAGACAAATATGACCTATGATTCCACCCCTCACCGCGGATCATTATCAGCCAACTTTTTGGTGTGTTTCTTTTCTATGTATTTCCATAATTACGGCCATCCCGGGTGGACAGCTTTTTGATTCCATTTTTTCGTTTCACTAACGTTATATAGTATGCACAGGACACAGTTCCACATCATTAAAAAAACTCTCTGAGGAAAGCAACGACCACCACCAAAACCCACAATGGTAGGGAGAAGAAATTGGGACTGAAATATTGCATTCTGTCCACCACATCTTGCTAGTAGCTGGCGAAGGTCATTAACCTCTCTGCCTCATGGAGAACAGAGGATTATAGTGTCCCCAGTTATGTAAAGACAGGACAAAAATAACATGGTTATGAGTAGTGACATTGTGACAGTCGCTCCTTGAGATAAAGAGACAATGAAAAAAATTAAAAGGAAAAGAAGAAGAAGGAAATGCTAAGTAAATGATCTGTGGTTCCCTGGGTAGAAAACTAGAAAGAATTTCTAGAATTTCTAGCTCTTAAAGATATTTAAAATTATACTCAACTATGTGGATCACACTGATTATTTTAACAGACTTTTTGTTGTTGTTTTTTAAGGAATAATGAGCCAAACAGTTTCTCTGATTGTGGACTGGACTCCCACTAAATTCAGTACCTCTTTGGAAGAGTGCATTTCTCGTTACTTCTAGATTCGAACCTTATGATTTTTGTTTGTTCAGCAGTTTAGTGGAAGGAATAGTCACGTGGAATAAACCAGTGGAAGTTATGAGGTAAAGAGTATGGGTCAAGTCTGGGCTGAGGCATTTTCTGTTGGGTGACGGTGGACTCAGTTACTGAGCACAATGGGTCTAGGTCTCCTGCTCTGGGCAGCAGGAATGGTGATAAAGCTCTTGGGACTTCCGGCCCCTCCTCAGACCTTCATGAAATGAAATGATGTAAGCGGCTATGTGTGTAACCCAGTCTTCCCCGATGAGAGCTAATCCAGGGCAGACTGTTGTTTCTAGAAAAGGCAGACTCCTGAATTTCATTTTATTTGCCTTAATTCACATCCTAGGTAGCTCACCCCACTTCAGGGGCTGTTTCTCCTAACAGTTTCCAGACTCCACAATTCCAGTAAGTAGATCGAATTGTCATTTTTAATCATACAGTGTATATAAAGCTTTTCCTAGTGGTAATTATGATATAAAATACATCTCATGTTGTCTGGTGAAAATTCATTACATAGAGGCGCCTGGGTGGCTTAGTCAGTTAAGTGTCTGATTCTTGATTTTGGCTCAGGTCATGATCTCGTGGGTCGTGATATGCAGCCCTGGGTCGTGCTCTGTACTCAGCAGGGAGTCTGCTTCTCCCTCTCCCTCTGCTCCTGCCCCTGCCCATACTTGCTGTCTCTCCCTATCTCTACATAGAATAAATACATTTTTTAAAAAAAAATTCATTATACATATTGTGTGTTGCCAGAACTTGTTCTAATTAGAACCAGGAAAATTTTGAAGACCTTGACTTTAATTTTTATATGTATTTTAAAATTCAGAAGGGTATAATCTGATTTTTCAGATTCAAGCATGTTATACCTCATTTAAGTTAGCCTGTAGTTTGTGGTCCTACTGCTATGTGAGCTAGTATCTTTGGTTTATCTTAAATTACCTTTGTAGGGGAAGACACTGATCTCCATGGTTTATTCTCATAGAGCCACATTTCTGATCTAGAAGAATGGATGGGGTGATCTGAGTTTGTGCACATGCCATGTACTTATTTGGATTTTGTCACTGTGATTTCTTCTGAGAATGTATGATCTAGACAACTTAAAATATAAAATCCATTGAATTTGTTTCCCACCTGAAAAAACATACAGTCATTACAGAACAAATTTGAAAATCAGAAATTTAAAAGGAATTTAAAATGCATCCACAATTCTGTTACATAAAGACAATCACTTAAAAAAATTTTTTTTATTTCTTTTCATATTTTTCAAGTAGTATCTTGGTTTTACACAAATCTAACTATATTTTATTATACTAAGCATTGTCCATGCTATTATATGCTCTTCATTTTTTTAAAAAAGATTTATTTATTTAAGAGAGAGAGACAGTGCACACATTGCAAGTGGAGGGAGGTGCGGAGAGAGAGAATCTCAAGCAGACTCCCCACTGAGCCCGAAGACCACTGTGGGGCTCAGTCTAGGACGCATGAGATCATGACCTGAGCCAAAATAACCAGTCTGAGCTTAACTGACGGAGCCACCCACGTTCCCCATGCTCTTAATTTTTAATGCCTAAGTCCTATCCCATTGAATGGATGTAATTAATTAATTAATTCTTCTTCTTTTTTTTTTTTTTTTTTTGGTGACAAGAGTAGTTAACGTTTTGGATTCAAACCGTTTTTAAAAATAGATTAAGGGAGCCTGGCTGGCTCAGTCGGAACAGCATGTGACTCTTGATCTCTGGTTTGTGAGTTCGACCTCCACAATGGGTATAGACATTACTAAACAAAATAAACCTTAACCTCAAAGACTTGTTTTTTTAAAAAGAAATGTTCAGCTTATTTCCTTAGAGTGAAGAAAAAATAGAAATGCTGGGTGGAAGAGTATGAACGTGTGTCAGGCTCTCGATACATATTGTTGGGTATGATTTTTCTGCTGGACTTACTTGAAATTTTTTTCTCCTTTAGGTATACTCGGGATAATAATGTTCTAAGCCTAGAACAGAGACAATTTTATGAAGAAAATGGGTATCTTGTCATTAAAAATTTGGTATCTGATGCTGATATTAAACGCTTTAGGTACAGTGACCCTTCCTTATTTTATAGAAATACGTTGTATGTTTGCAATGGGAACGTGAGTAAGATTAGCATGTGTGTTCAGATATTTTTCAGTGATTGGCTCATTGGGAAGTGGTTAGGAACATGAGCTCTGGAGCCAGACTGGCTGGCTTTCATCTTAGCTCCACCACTTCTCTTGTGTGTCCTGGGGCAACTTTGCACACCTCTGTTTTCGCACCTGTAAAATGGGGATAATAATAGTACTTATACCCTAGCCTTGCTGTGAGGACTGAATTAGGTGAAGTACACACAGAGGACTTCGAATGGGCCCTGGCCTATGGTAAGTATGAGAGCAGTATTTGCCATTATCACTCAGGTGCAACCAAATCACAGAAGTTTCCCCATCGTTCTGTTAGGCTAAGGAATACGTGAATACTGGCCTTACAGTGAGGAGACAGGGGCTTCTGAGCTGGCCATTTTCCCTTTCCCTTCCTCAGAACTACCAAGCCTGGCCTGGAGGTTAGCCTGGTGCAGAGACACCCCCCACCCCAATCTTTGAGAATCTTTCCACAGAAGAGGCCAGGGAGGTGCCAGGAGGCTGCGGTAATGGCATCATCTGCCAATTTATTTTTCTAGGAACGAGTTTGAAAGGATCTGCAAAGGGGAGGTGAAACCAGAACAAATGATGATAATGAGAGATGTGACTATTGCAAAATCAGAATATGCTCCAAGTGAAAGGACAGTTTCAAAAGTACAAAGTTTCCAAGAAGATGAGGAACTCTTCAGATACTGCACTCTCCCTGAGGTTTGAGAACCTTCCTGAGTTTTCTTTTCCTTTAAGTGAATAGCCCATCTACATGCTTGTCTCTGGAATTGCTGCCTACACTTTCTCTGGCCCCTTGTCTTGTGCCTGGTGAGCAATGGTTCTCAATTGGGGGCTGACATCTGGCGGTGCCTGGAGCCACGTTGGGGTGGCACTGGGTGGGGACCGTGTGCTGCTGGCTTCTAAGGTCCAGAGGCTGGGCATGCTGCTAATGGAGCCCAGGGATCCTATAACGTGCAGAAACCCCCCTCCCCCAAATAATGAATTATCCAGTCTCAAATGTCAGTAGTGGCCAGATGGAGAAACCCTGCTCTGGAGTCTGGTAATTATCCTTGGTTGAGAAGGGTGGGAATTCTGCCTTAGAGAGAGACAGAGTTCTCTCACTCTGGACATGGGCATATCAACAGGAAGGACATTGCAGATCTGATTCCCTGGACATCTGTTTGTTGTTTCTTTTGGTTTTATGACTCTGGTCAGTAGAGGTTTAAGTTTGTGTTTAGATTGAAACTCATTTTTAAAAAATTATTCTTTGAGAGTAATTCATATTTATAAAGATATCTACATAGTACAGGAGGGCTTACAATGAAAAGGAAAGTCTCCCACCTGCCAGCCCCACTCTCTGCCGAGCTTTCTGGTGCATTCAGCGAGAATTCCTCCACGGCAGGTGCCTCTCTATACCCCCACCTTTTGTGTCATGTGGGAACATATTGGTTTCACCAAGTTTTTTCCACTTATAATAGATCTTAGACATCTTTCCATATCACTTATATATTAATCTATATCATACTTTTAAACTACTGAGTAGCATCCCATTGCATAAATGTACCACAGTTAATGAACCATTTCTGTAGAATGGTTTAAAGGACACTTTGCATGTAGCTCATGTTAGAAATTATAACCCCAAGTGCTATTAGAAAATTTGCCTCATGGGGGCTCCTGGCTGGGTCAGTTGGTAGAGCATGGGACTTTTTTCTTTTTTAAGATTTATGTATTTATTTTAGAGAGAGAGTACAGGCGGGAGTTGGGGGAGGCGCAGCAGGAGAAGGAGAGAGAAAATCTCAAGCAAGCTCCCCACTGAGCACGGAACCTGACATGCGGCTGGATCTCTGGACCCTGAAATCATGGCCTGAGCCGAAATGAAGACTCCACTACTTAACCAACTGAGCCACCCAAGTGCCCCGAGTATGTGGCTCTTGATCTCTGGGTTGTGAGTTTGAACCTCAGACTGTGTGTAGAGGTTACTTAAAACCAAAAACACCCCCTAAAAGAAAACAACCCCCCCCCCACAGAAAAGTTAAAAAAATGGGATACCTGGGTAGTTCAGTCGGTGAAGAGTCTGCCTTCAGCTCAGGGCTGGATCTTTGGGTCCTGGGATTCAGTCCTGTATCAGGCTCCTTGCTCAGTGGGAAGTCTGCTTCTCCCTCTGCCTACTGCTCTCTCTCGGTCTCTCTCAAACAATAAATAAAATCTTTAAAAAACAAAAGTTAAAAAATAGTTTAAAAAAAAGAAAGAAAATTTGCCTCATGAAAGAGACTGTACAGGTAAGCCACCTATGATGTCCAGCCCCTCGGGTTGGGGACGAGAGGGGACGTGGCCCCTCTGAACCATCCACTCTTCCCAACCTCAAGTCCTGCTTTGGAAATGGAACTTGTGAGCATCGATCAAGGAGGAAAGGCTTGAAAGTGAGAGGCAACACAGGGTAGATTAAGCACGACCAGGACATCCAGGCTTCCCACCTCTCTAAAGTGTGAACCATGCACCTGCTGGCTCATGCAGTGATTTTTAGGAAGTGGGCATGATTTTAGTAGTTGGGTATTTATTTTTATGTGTATTGGAAAAAATAACCAGCACATCTAACCTATGACCTCAGGAATAAATCAGGAAAAGACACGAGTTAGTTTAGGAAAATTATTGGCTAACTATATTGGGCAGCTCTGTGAAGTATGATAGAAATGGTAAAATGGCTCATGAGTGTCACTGAGGTTTAGAAATTACTGGTCGGAGGCACCTGGCTGGCTTAGTCACGGGAGCATAAGACTCTTGATCTTGAGGTTGTGAGTTTGAGCCCCATGGTGGGATTAGAGATTAGTTAAAAAAAGAAAGAAAGAAAATACTGGCTTAAGGGAATCCCCAAAGTTGACACACCTTATTAAAACAAAAAAGTATGAGGTTTGACTCCTAGGACTTTGGTACCATTTCAAGCATTTCATGCTCCAGTTGCCCATATTCCTTATACACGGGGTCAAATAGTGAGAAAGCAGTAGAATATGCTTCATTTTTTGGAGTCAGACAAAATATCTTTTCCATTTAACTGGTTCTGCCACTTGGCAGTTTATTAGCTTCAGGCTTATTTCAATGGGGTATTCACGTTAATGATTCATTCATAGGGCATTACTTTTCAGGGGTCGCTGTGAGGTGTAGGTGGGCTGATGCAGAAAGCCCCTGGCAGGTAGTAGGCATACAACGCCGAGTCCTTCCTGCATGTACGCCTCCCTCGGTGGGTTAGATGCAAGGAGGTAGCCCCCAGCTGCCAGAGCTCGGGCCGAACTCAGGCCTCTGGGTCCCATGCTCTCCAGCCCCTGTGCCCATGTCGTTATTGAACACCCTTCCTCCACCAGGATAGCGACTCTATGGGGGCAGGGACCTGCTCATCTCATTCCCTACAGTGCCTCCATTTCCTGTCACTCTGCCAGGTTTGGAGCCCTCAGTGAAGAGCTGTGGAATGGTCTGATTGTGCTCTGATTGTGAAGGGTCCAGGTGCTCTTCTCTTTTCCTCTGGGCTATGCATGGTTGCTGCACCTGTAGGGGCCTCTCACGGTCCCTTCTTTTCTTTTTTCTTAAGTAGGCTCTATGCCCAGTGTGGGCTTGAACTCACGACCCCAGATCAAGAGTTCCATGCTCTACCAATTGAGCCAGCCGGGCACTCCTACCAAGTGTTTAATTCTTAGCATCTTGGCTTTTGTACGGATAATTGTACTTTGTGCCACTTTTGTGCATTGGATTTCTCATGAAATGTTTCTTCCTCTTTTCTCTTAGGTTCTGAAATATGTGGAGTGCTTCACTGGACCCAATATCATGGCCATGCATACAATGCTGATAAACAAACCTCCAGATTCTGGTAAGGGTCTTATTTGTTATGGAGAAGTGAAAGAGGAAGAAAGAAAGAAAGAAAGAAAGAAAGAAAGAAAGAAAGAAAGAAAGAAAGAGAAAGAGAGAGAGAGAGAGAGAAAGAAAGAAAGAAAGAAAGAAAAAACTTTACAGTGTTCTAACTATACCTGTGTGTATAACTGCTAAACTTTGATAAATAAATATCTATGTCCTTTTATTTAAGCCTTGAAATAGCGTACATCATGACAATAGTGAAGTACCAGGGTGATTTCAGATGTTAACTGTAGCGTTATTGTTAGAATTTCAGAAGACTGCCTTGCTACTCAAAAGTTTGTTTTAATAAACGTGACTGTTCATATACCATAGGCTCTTATTATTACAATCTTCACCTCTAAATTTTGTTATCCATTCTCACCAATGATAGTGTGAATTCGGCCTTCCAGACTGAAGACATTATAATTACCAACAAAATTAAAACTATTCTTACAAAACCCATACTACAGTTGCTCTTAAAATATCTGTGTTTGCTAAAATGTAGTTCCTAAGATCTCACTCGCAGACAAACTGATTTGGAAGCTAAAACCCAGGAATCTGCGTTAAAAAAATTTTTTTTTAACTAGGCTAAAAGCCTAGTGTGGAGCCTAACACGGGGCTTGAACTCATGATCCTGAGATGAAGACCTGAGCGGAATCACGAGTCAGATGCTTAAGCGACGGAGCTACACAGGCACCCCCAGGAAACTGAATTTTTAAAGCCATCCCGCTCTTGGGCCATGCTGAGAAATTGTACTCCACCAAGAGTAATAAATTGATCCTTCAAGGTCCTTTATCACTTTCCACCTTTTCTGGAGAAAAAGAGGCCAGGAGAGCTTTATGTGACTGGCCTATAGCACCACCAAATCTCTCCTACCCTGGATGTCTTGATTACAGAGGTCGGGGTTGGGGGTTGGGGAACATCAGGTTCAGAGCACAAAACTGGGAACCATGTAAATGTGGTTCTGTGGTCTCTGTTTCTACAGAGTGACTGTGCAGCAAAGTGCTTCTAGTTCCTCGAGGAACTTCTTGGAGGCCTTTTATTAATTTAGCTCATTGATAGTGTTTGTATCAGCCACTGAGAAGGCTAACAGGGAACTTTAAATTACTCTCTTCAATTAATCAAACTTGTTTTGAACACTAGGCTCAGTGTCCAAACCAGAGTTACAAAGGAATAAAGCACAACAGAGATCATGACATGTTATGAGTTGCTAGAGAATGGAGTGAGTCCTCGGCTTCCAGCAACCCAGAAGAAAAGTGTGGGCTCTGGAGTCACCCTGTGGCTTTGCTCTTCCAATTTGGTGCTTATCTCTCCAGGCTGATTTTCTAGAGTGTCCTTTCAGTTGCTTGGGTTTTGTGGGGATGGTCATTGTTCTGGTTTTGCAGGCAAAGGAGACAAATTCTGAGGTTCAGGTGTGTTTTAACAGCCGCTTCTGTTTCAGGCAAGAAGACATCCCGCTATCCCTTGCACCAGGATCTGCACTATTTCCCCTTCAGGCCCAGCAAGGACATAGTTTGTGCATGGACCGCCATGGAGCACGTCGACCGGAACAATGGCTGCCTGTGTGTGCTCCCAGGCACACACAAAGGCTACCTGAAGCCACATGGTTATCCCAAGTGGGAGGTACGTCTGCATAGAAGATAAATCTTTCTTTCTTCTATCTTTTTCAGATTCATTTATTTATTTATTTGAGTCCGAGACCCAGAGAGAGAGAGAGCGATAAAGGGAGAGAGTTCGCGATATTTGCACATGAGAGAGGTGGCGGGGCAGAGAGAGGCAGAAGGGGAGGGCAAAGGACATGTAGACTCTGCTGAGCAGTATCCAACGTGCAGCTTGATCTTAGGACCCTGAGATCATAACCGGAGCCCAAAATCCAGAGTCAGGCACCCGACTCCCTGAGCCACCCAGGAGCCCCGAGGGGATAAATCTTACCTGGAATACTTATTGTTTTGATTTCGAATCAGATTCCATAAAGACCTTTAACAATGAGATCACATTTCCTTTCTTAGTAAAACATGGTTTTAGGTTTCTGGAATTAGGATCAGGGAAAATTCAAGGATGTTAGGTAAAATAATCATTTTTCTTTCAACAAGTGTTGGAAAGCTGACCAGTGTGGGGAGCTCTGGTAGGTGCTATATAGGATCTGAGATTATCAAGCCTCATTGCAGAGGTCATACAGAAACACTCACAACACCAGACGCATATGTCAAATGCCAAGTAATTCTTACACACTGATCGATGGCTCATAGGATAAAGAAGAGGGAGGAATCATCTCTTTCCTGCTAGACCAACGAAGGCGCTGGGGAAGGATGAGTAGTATCCCATTGCATGCCCGTTGCATGGTTTATTGATTGAATATTGATGTTAGAAGACTATTAAATGCTTTTGCACCCATGAATGATGAGATCAAATCAGCTTTTCAAGAATGATAATCGCGAGGTCTAGAGCAGAAGGTACTGGAGGTCAGGAGTCCAGAGGCAGAGAAACCAGAGAGGAGACTAGGAGTCTTTTAGGTATCAGACAATAAGGTCTGGAAACCCCATAATGATGGTCAGAATGAGACGAGCACGTGTTGTTAAGGCAGGAAGAATGAATGCGGTTCTGTAGGAAGTAAAGAATATGGCTTTCAGGACTTCTGTCTCAATTAGTTAGAATTCTGGCACTGAGGATTAGTGCTAAGTGAAAATCTTTGAGTCTGGATTCTGATATAAAATCTGAAACTGTGAGATTCATAAATTGAGTTGAGGTTTAGGGAATGTTTGGTGCAGGCAACAGAAGTGGGTTGTGGCTGACTTAAGCCAAAGTGAGTGTCTTGGAGGGTTGCAGGCACATGGTGAGTCAAGAAATGGCTGGCTGGCTCTGGTAAACAGGAAAGTAGGAATCACTGTTCAGTGGCAGCAGTCAGGTTGGGACACCTGGTGGGGACAGTTGAACCTTAGCCATGATCAGTGCCTTAGATCAATTCTCTGTTCAGATGAAGTGATGGCAGTGGGAGGTCAGATTACTTAGCTTAGATCACATACTGCCCTGGACAGGAGAGAAGTGCACTGGATCCATGTCCCAACACAGTCCAGCAGGAAAGCAGTCCTTCCCCCAGAAGAATGTGGGAGAGTCTTAGGAAGGGCAATGGGATATGGTGTTCCCCCCATAACCATTACTTAAAGCAACAACGAACTTTGGAAATAGTTATAAGAAAAACACAATGTTTTAATTTACTATTCTTCTTTCTTTACTTGAGTATGAAATGAGTGCTTTCTGAGCTGAGGAAACTTGAGCATCTTCTCTCTGTTGGCTTAGGAAAACAGCTTGCTTCTCAGAGGAAGTCCTGAGTAATAGCAAAATGATTTAGGCAAAGTTCCAGGTGAGGCGAATATCAGTGAGTACAGATTCAGGCTGGTAAGGGGATCTCCCGCCTTAATCGCAAAATGCAAAGTCAGTCTAGGTCTTTATTTACAATTCAGTAATGAGGGGTAAGTGGAAATTTCAGATTCTTCATTTGGTCCCCCAAATCCATGATTTCAATATCCCAATGTGACTTTTACAACCAGATATCTGAGAAGCTTTTGGATATTTACAGTTTCTTTTAAGAAAACATTTCTCTCTCTGTCTCGGCAGAATGTAGGAAAACTTTGCTTTACTTAATGAATCGTTGATAAAATTCTCAAACATTGAGTTCCTCAAATACAGACTTGAGTTCTCTTATGTGTTCCAGGGAGGAGTTGACATATTGTTCCACGGGATCCAGGACTATGATGAAAACAGGCCCCGAGTGCACCTTGTGATGGAGAAGGGGGACACTGTTTTCTTTCATCCTTTGCTCATCCATGGATCTGGTTGCAACAGAACTCAAGGATACCGGAAGGTATGCATTCACGTCACTCTACTTTCCAAAGATGAATAGGTTAGAAACAAAAATGTCAAGATCTGTGAAACTTCATGAGATTTGTGTCATTGAACTAAACTGTCCTTTAGTCTGGTTTATTTACCAGGGAATCTATTTGCTCCCTCATGCTTTCTTACTCATAGCAGTAAGAAGCCCGGTGACCTCAGGATCCCAATCCTACTGACACTGAATTATGAACATTCATAGAATTGCTTCAGAAAAGGAACATACTTGAGAGCCCACAACCTGTGCTTTTGGAGGCAGAAACAATGGCTGAGATACTAAAATCACAAAAATTGGAATGTATATAGCTCACAGTAACCATATAAGTGGAAAGTTTATAATAGCTTTGTTATTGGGAAAACCATTATCGAATCTAAACAATGGCTCTGAATTGGCTGCCTAGACCTCAGATTTTGCAGGCAGCCATATTTTCCACTCCTGAGTCCCAGAATTTGTTTTTAGCCCCAGAATGTTTTATAAAAACCTCATTGCTTACATTAAAAATTGAAAAATTTCTCATAGTCCCAGATTTCTCACTTCTCAAAAGTTCAGCAGAGCTGATATTACTCTGGACTCACATTCCTCATATAACATGGCTCCTGATACTAAATATTGGTTGCTTCTTTGGGGCTGAGTGAAGCCTTCCAGTCTGTCACAGCAAGTCCTGTTTTCTCCCTGAAGTCAAGAGTTAGTTACCAGGTTTCACATTCTATTCATTCATATTTCTGTTAGGTTGACAGGGCTGGTATGACAGTGAGGCAAGAAGGCACTCTCTTCTGGGGCAAAATTTAATGGGGGTTTGGGGGACGGTGCCAGTGAAAACCCTCAGCAATCAAGATAAATGATAATTTAGGGTAGTATTTAAAAAATCAAAATTAATCGAAAAAATATCCATGATGAACAAAATGCCAACATTTTAAATAAAGACTAGATCAGACTCTCCACCAGCCTGACCATCAGAAGTGTGCAACCAGGGGATATAGCCATAATGACACAAATAATATGAGTGTACCTGATTTCACTAACTTAGGCCTTTTATCATGTATCCTTAGCCCCAAAATTCAACTTGAAATGAAAAATAGAAATTTATGTGTATGAGTGTGTATAAAAACAGGAAGCAAAGACAAATTGTCTGAAAGTGTACATGAGTCAGAAAGTTATATTACGTGCCATATGATCAGGATCATAAACTGAGATAGAATAACTACATATTGAAAGATTCCATGTTAAAAAGTTGAGTGTAAAATGATTACGGTATGAAAATGAAAGTTACATAATTAAAAAAAGAACCCAAGTAATGTGAGTGTTAATACCCTGAGTTTGCTATTTTTCAGTGGTTTTCCAACTAATTTAATGTTTGGGAAAATATGAACCATTAAAAAAATACGAGAAAACATGTACATGGGTGTGCGATTTTCCCCTCTGGTCTTATCGTCACCCCTCCTTGGCATGGTGGGGAGCTTCTGTGGGAAATGGAGTTTGACTCCACTGCCTAGAGATCTGATGTTCTGGGCTAAGCAGGCAGACCTTCCAGTAGGCATAGTCACCTCAAGAGAAATAACTTGAGTCTAGGAAAGTGAGTTTTAAGTTTAGATCAACTTGTAAGTCTTTCAAGAATGGGGAGAACCAAGTAAGCTCCATCATACGTTCAGAAGGAAACAAGATGGGGATCGTATGTGAATTGGACTTCAAATGTCAGGCTGATTTCAAAGGGGTGGGTGTGTATATTATTTTCATTTGCAAGGTATTTTTGTGGATTTTTTTTCATGATCTGTGGCCATTGAAATAACAACTCAGCATAAACTCAACTGAGTTAACTAACTTCTCTGACTAAGAAGATGATAAAGAACCCTGGAACACATTCCTGTTTAGGACCTGAGGACATCCACACCCAGAAAAATCACATGTTAAAAAGTAAAGTCCTCTTACTCATGTCATTATGTTGCCTGCCCATTTTGAACACAAGTATTGCAGGGAGCTAAAAATCTCTTGTATTTCTCAGTTAGCCTTTAACTGTACCTGGGGGGAAAAAGTTATTGAACCCTGAAAAGACTAACACAGAACACCATGGAACATTCTAGAAACCAAATGCTGAGTGAAATAGCTGACTTTCTAAAAGAAGTCTCCCTGTTTGGTTGCTGGTGTTAATGGAATTTTTATTCCCAATATTCATCCTGTCACTCGGCACAGGCAATTTCCTGCCATTTCGCCAGTGCGGACTGCCACTACATTGATGTGAAAGGCACCAGTCAAGAAATCGCTGAGAGGGAGGTTTTAGGGGTAGTAAACAAAATATATGGAATTCCAAAGGACACCAGCCTGAAGGTACGTTTGTGTGAGATGACAGGTTAAGATATTTTTTTCTTCTTTTCTTCAGATGCTTAATAATTCTCATACCTGATGTAATTTGGAAGTATAACGTGCTTTGTTTAGAGTGCCCTGCAGAAGCATTGCTGAGACCCACTAAGAATGACAGTGTATTTCAGCTTGTTCTTGCTTCCCAGGCTGGGGCACCCGAGCACCCCACGGTTCTCTGTGTCTTTGGCCACCCTGTGGTATGCAGGCTGTCCTGTTCCAGGACAGAGAGGTGGAAACAGAAAACAGATCTGGAGGACAGCAAGTGAAGGACAAAGGCTACCTTCTGAACGCACAGAAGGAAAGCTAAAAGTTTGGACTGTCCCCATAGGTCTCCTTTATGTGCACAGAGCAGAGGATTTACACATAGGCAAATCCAGTAAGATTCCCAGAAAACCATTCTTACGGAGGGTTTTGTTTGGGTCCGTTAGCATCTGGAGTTTCATGGAGCAGATTCCAGAAACCACTGATGCTTATCAATATGGGACATGAGACATTATTTCATATGCTTTCGTACTTAATACACATCACTTGTAAAGTCCTTGTTTGTAACTAGTGGACATGCAAAGCTGATGATGCTCACCAGACTAATTATAGTCAAGGCAAAGAAATATATTCACTTTGTAGACAAAGTCCACTTTAGCCTCCAAACCAAGAAGCTGATCCTATGTTTTAATTTGCATTAATCATAAATGTGTGCATTTCCTATGGGGGTGACAGGACCCCCAAGGAGACGGAGTGTCATGATAACTCCGGGTATTCTGGTACTGTGAAGAGTACCGTCCGCCAGCACTAGGCTACCGTGCCATTGGGAGTCATCTGCTGAAACTCCTTCCCAGCTTAAGAATCTCACTTCTCCCTTGGCCCCTTCTCCCTTTAGAACGTATGAACCTATCCTGTATCTGAAAAGGCTCTCATTTCACATTTGCAGATGGTAGACAGTCCTGTCCTTCTCCCTCAATCCAATACTTAAAATGCTTTATGAAGGCATCATATTTTGTCAACTGGGGCTTCCAGGCAACACTCTGAACTTTAAAGCAGAAAAAAAATGCATACATTATGTTTGAGGTTTGCCAGGGTTGAGATAGATGAATTGCCTCCTGTATTTATTTCATTTTATTTTTTAGAAGATTTTATATATCTGAGAGAGAGAGAGCAGACGGGGTGAGGCGGAGGGGCAGAAGAGGGAGAGGGACAAGCAGACTCCCTGCTGAGTAGGGAGCTAGATGCAGGGCTTGATCCCAGTACCCTGAGATCATGACCTGAGCCAAAGACCAGCACTTAACTGATGAGCCACCCAGATGCACCTCCTGTATTTATTTTAAAGTGTTATTCTCACAGATATAGTTGCTCAGCTTTACTTAGAATAATGATATCAACTTCTGCTACATAGTTCTTTGTAAAGTACAAGAGCACTTTCATAGCCCTAAATTCTACTTTCTTCACAAATCCCATGAAGCAGTCATTCTCACTTTTTTTTTTTTTTTTGGAGACCTATGTATTTATTTGAGAGAGAGAGAGAGCACACAAGCCAGGGGAGAGGAGAAGGAGAGGGAGGGAATCTCTAGCCGATTCTTCACTTAGTGAGGAGTCCCAAATGTGGCTCGATCCCACCACCCTGAGATCATGACCTGAGTCAGACACTTAACTGACTAGCCACCTAGGCTCCCCTCACTCCATCTTCTTAAAGAGAATGAGAAAAGTCCAAGAGGTTGGCCAAAGTGATGTAAGAGACAGACCTACACTTAAGGGTGACATCAATTTCCAAAACCATTCTTTCCACCTGACCTTGCTGTCGGCTCAAAAAAAAAAAAACAAGAAACAAAAAAGTCTGAATTTTTTTAAGAAAAAGGAAAAAAATCCCCAAATCAGCAATTTTAAACCCATAACTCATGACATCATTTTCACTTGGGAGCAGATCACTCAATGGGGTAGCGCCTGAAGGAACCCAGGACATGGGGGAGTGTGGACTGTTGTGACCAAACACCGTGCTCAGCTGGTTGGAGATACCTGTGGTCAACAATAGCGCCCAATAACACAGGCTGACCTTCTAGCAACTTGCTCTCTTAGTTTGTTCAACACTATTCTAGACGTGGGCAAGCACATTATTTGGAGACGTAGAATATGGTTTATTTACTACTTGACAGGACTGCTGTGCAACGTTTTTCCATTTAACCGTTGGTAGATGCTAGAAATCGACTTTGTCTTATGCTCAACTGATTCCCAGTGTTCCATCAACTAACTGGGTTTGGCTTTACTTCCAGGATGTGTTTAGAATCCAAGGGCGACTGGTGAAAGGCGAGAGGACTAACCTGTGAGCAGCCCTCTGCTGGAGCTCTTTGAGAGAAAACCCAAACGAATCAAGGTGCCTGGGGAAAACGTTTTCTTAACAAGCTGTCCTCATCTTTTCTATCACTTGTTATCCAAATCGCCACCTGGAGATCGGGTACTTCCTGGCACGTGGTTAGCTCTGAGCACAGAGCTGTTCCTTTCATGGATGAATAGATGTAACAGTGGCCGATTACTATTTTCGGGAAAATTAACTGAGGGTTGCACCTAATAAAAGGGATTGATGTCTAATTTAAGTGTGTTCCATCCGTTTCTTTCGTTCAGTTGGCTCTTTGCCCAAGCAGAAAGGAATCCTTTGAAACTCAGGGTATGCTGACTTCTGCATCCCTCTTCTGGAAAACCCACCACCCACCGACTTCAGGGCATGAGACTGTCAGATCTAGAACACTGTCTAACACAGGCAGGTGGAATGAAGGGCACTGAGGAGTACAAATAAGGGCGATGCTCGTGCTCTGACGCAGGATTCCCTGCATGACTTCTCAACCCAAGCGGCCTCCTTAAGAAAATAGACCAGATCTTCCCAAGTCGTTTTCTCGGTTCCTGAAGAAGGAAGACAAAGGTGGCTTCGTCTGCTATATTTTATTGAGTTAGGCGGTTGAAGACCTTCAGCATTTGTGAATGAAACCTAAACTCTTTCAAACAACAGAGAGAGTTTTAGTTTGGTTTTCTAAAGGGCTTGAACCAGGGGGATTTATTTCATTTTTAAGATTTTATTTATTTATTTGAGAGATACACACACACACACACACACACACACACACACACGAGTGGGGGTAGGGACTGAGGGAGAGGCAGACTCCCCGCTGAGCAGGGAGCCCAACAAGGGGCTCAATCCCAGGACCCTGATCCCGCCCTGAGCCTAAACTAGATGCTTAATCCACTCAGCCTCCCACGTGCCCCATGGGGGAATTGATTTTATTCAGTGCTGTATTTCGACACCAGCTGAGGGCAGCAAAGAGACATAGGTCTTGATTTTTAAAAATAGCAATTTGGTAAGAAATAAGAGTCCCATTCTTGTCAAGAGGCTAAGCACAAGTTTTCCTAAACCAAGTTTGACTGTTTTTGTCGGTGGCTTTGTGAGAGCACCCTATTTAAGGTCAGGTCCAGCTGACAACTGGAGAAGGCAAGACTAACCCGGACAGGGTTTAAGGAAACTGGATGAAGGGGTAATTGGACATAAAACGTACACAAGGAATGCCCGTGTTAATAGCGTGTATGGAACACTGTTCCACAAAAATCCTTCTCAAACCAATCACAAATGTAAAACAAATTTGAAAAAAGAAGTCAAGCAGAGACAATTATCATATGGTTTCACTCATATGTGGAACATAAGGAATAGTGCAGAGGACCACAGGGGAAGGGAATGAAATCTGAATGGGAAGAAATCAGAGAGGGAGACAAACCATGAGACACTCTGGACTCTAGGAAACAAACTGAGGGTTACAGAAGGGATGGGGGTTGGGGTGACTGGGTGATGGGTATAAGGACGGTATGTGTTATGATGATGAGCACTGGGTGTTATATGCAACTAATGAATCACTGAACACTGCATCAAACACTAATGTTGTACTACATGTTGGCTAATTGAATATAACAAAAATAACAAAATAAATGAAAAAAAGAGAAAGAAAGTTTCAGTAGGAAAACCAGACAGCACAATTTGTTATTTCCCTCATGCATTTTGGAGTGCACGCCAACTAGTCTATCACGAAACAATTCATTTCCCATTTTATCTGTGTCCCTCTTGACCATTCGTTCGTTTCACAAATATGCAACCATCCATTCCCCACAATAGGACCAGATGTGGAAGAAAGACAACACCGGGATGAGTTAGGATGGCTCCTTTTGTCTGTGTGGACCCACCTGGGAAAGGTGGGAGCGAAGGTGAGTTGCAAATGAAAGCTAGAACGGGAATATCACGGCTTCTGGGCAGAACGAGGAACAGCTGCTTTCCCGGGGGTGTAAAGGGGATTTACCCTGGGTTAGTGTTTATTTGCCCAGTGACTAACCTCAAAGGACTATAGGAAGCACTCAAAGTGCAGACGAAACGAATAGAGTGGATCCCCTTTTATGATGATTGGTGCTGACAGCCTAGGAAAAACAGACCTTTGCTCCTGGTGTCTGCTTGGAACTCCCCCTTTGTGAGCCACAGATAGAACCAGGTTGCTGATTGAATCAACAAAGCACAGTAATGTTTCCCAAGGCCAATTCTAGTAATAAGGCTCCATGGTTCACACCAAATCCACCTGTGCACAATCTTTTCTTACTAACCCAGGGCAGCCCCTGAACTCAGCTCCTGTACCCACCCGGAGGTTCGGCATGGACCTCCACGTGGCACTTGATACTGTTCCTGAAAGCACAATTTTTTCCATGTTAATATTGTGCCTTCCCATATAGCGATGGTAGGCCCCTTCACAGCCCTGTCTATTCCTTTGCCCCCCACCCCAGGCCACTTACACTGCCCTCACACACGAGGCACTTGCTACTCATGGCTTGTTCAATGTGAGCACCAAACTTCTCACTTTTGCAGCTGTCCCTCCTACAGAAGAGAGTGCCTCCCGGGCGTTGAGACATGTGACCTGCAGAGCCTGGGCACCTATTGTGGGTCCCGGACGTGGTTTTCTTCCCGAGTGTTCCAACCACCTCTAATTCCACTGCTCTCTTCACCAAACCTATTCTGTATAGGTAGGGGGGCTGGAAAAGCTGGTGACTGTGACTGAGAAGTCATTCATTCCTCAGAAGCTCTTGAAGATGTTTCTGCTGAGTTCAACAATTTTTGATTTTTAGTTTGATATTCTTTATTTTTTTAAGTTTTATTTGATTTTTAAAAAGTAGTCTCTATACCCATGTGGGGCTTGAACTCACGACACTGAGATCAGAGTCAGATGTTCTACTGACTAAGACAGGTGCCCCTAGTAGTTTTTTCTGAGTGGTGGGGTGGAGAGAGAGAGAGGGAAGGGCTCCTTACCTCTCCCCTCACTTGAACAGGAGGTGGGGCAGAGGGAGACAAAGGAGCAGACTCCATGCTGAGCAGGGAGCCTGAGGCTGGGCTGGAACACAGTACTCCAAAATCATGACCGTAGCTGAAGACAGACTTTCAACTGACTGAGCCAACCAGGTGACCCTGGAGACCTTGCTTTCAATTCTTTGGGGGTATATACCCAGAAATGGGGTTGCTGGATCATATGGTATTTCTAGTTTCAATTTTTGGAGGAACCTCTATACTGTTTTCAATAGTGGCTATACCAGGTTGCATTCCCACCAGTAGTGCAGGAAGGTTCTAATTTCTTTATATCCTCACCAACACTTGTTATTTTGTTTTTGTGTCAATTCCTTTGTGTTTTTGTATGTTTCATTTGTTTGGGTTTTTTTAGACAGTACCCATCCTAATGGGTGTGAGGCGGGATTGTGTTAGATATTTCTTTTTTAAAGATTTTATTTATTTATTTGACAGAGATAGAGACAGCCAGCGAGAGAGGGAACACAAGCAGGGGGAGTGGGAGAGGAAGAAGCAGGCTCATAGCAGAGGAGCCTGATGTGGGGCTCGATCCCAGAACGCCGGGATCACGCCCTGAGCCGAAGGCAGACGCTTAACTGCTGTGCCACCCAGGCGCCCCTGTGTTAGATATTTTTAACCAAAGTAAAATTCTTAGCTCATTCTTCTAAGGACAACTGAATGTTAACTATGACTCCACAAGGACTCAGTGACAAACCCATTTTGAGGACAGCTAGCTTGAAGCTAGAGGGTTAGACAAGTAAAACACAAAAATGACCTGGTGTTAAGAAGGGGGTGATGATACATTACAAAGCTGTTTCTGAGTTTGCCGTTTGTAAGGCACCATGCTAATAAAGCAGGCCGGATTTCTGGCTGACTCTAAGGAGGAATGCCTTGCAAATGAAACACTGGTGCAAGGATTCTGCAGCTTCCCACCCTGAACACAGATGCTCCTCTTCGATGCTTTGGGGGCGGGAGCTTCACAGGAAGGTGGAGGGCTTCGGGATTCTGGCTCTGCCACTTCCTCGCCCTTAACCTCCCTGAGCCTGTGTCCTCACTCTCAAGTAGCAACAATTATGTCTGCCCTCAGGGTGACAGTAGCGGATAAACAGGATAATATACTGTGGGGGCGGGGGGCATCGATGCACTGCTCAGATTCCTTTCAGGAATACAGAATTGGGGTGCCTGTGTGGCTCAGTCGGTTGAGTGTCCAACCCTTGATTTTGGCTCAGGTCATGATTCAGGGCGGTGAGATCAAGCCCTGTGTCAGGTTGTGCACTGTGCATGGAGCCTGCTTAGAGTCTCTGTCTCCCTCTCCCCACACCCACCAGCTCATTTGTGCCTGTACTTTCTCTCTCTCTCAAAAAAAAAACAACAACAAAAAAGAATATCTATCCAGCTGTTGGAAGTGCTGCCAGTAGATGTCCTTCAGCTGTCAGCCTTCCAAGGAGGGTCTTACTTGCAGAGCTGCCTCGGCTAAGGTCACATCCGTGTCCTTCGTCCACTGGCTGGGACAGTGTAGGGGGCATGAAGGCTGTGACTTCTCAGATCAAGTCAAAGCAACTCTAAAGGGCCATCCCGTTTCAGGATGTCTTTTGGCTCAGGGTGCCTATTTCTCTACACTTTGCCAGCATTAGATGGTCTAAATCCTTTTAACTTTTGACTGTGTAATAGAAAAGCAACATTTCAATGATTATTAGAATTTGCATTTATTTGATAACAATGAGATTGAGGATTTGTCTTATCGTTATAGGCCTTCTGAGGCTGACCTGATAAATGCCGGTTTCTTCTTAGTCCTAGGGACACTTTCTTCCTTAACTGTTGTAGAAAAGATTTCATGTAGCCATCCATGGCTCAAATGTCTTGAGAGATTGAGCTTACTTCTCCTTCCCATTCACTGCGTGCCTGAACCCCATGTTGTAATTCCCAGACTCAGGGATTTTAACAGAAGCAGAATGGACATCTAGTACTAAACCCAAAGAGGGGTGCTCATATATGTCCTGGATGATACGGGAAAGAGAGTGGGGACAAGGTTTCGTGCACGGGTGATGTGTGCAATATTTCACAAGGGCAGCATTAAGGAGACATCGTGCAGACAGGAATGTGGCATGTCTTGACAATCTGTGAAGTTCCTGAGAAGTGGGCAACTCATCAGGCTCACTGGAAGTGCTCCAAGAAAGGGCCAGACTTCAGACGGCTCTCAAGGAAGGCTGGTCCCTATGGCAGGTTGGGGCCTGGGTCTTGCAGGCTGGCTCAGTCCATGTCCACTATTTCCAGAGCAGCATGCTCTCTGCTCTCCTTCCCTGGTACCTTATATCAGAGTAATACCCACGCACCTTTACTCAAAATAGGTTTTACTGGATACATCATCCAGACAAAAAGATCAATAAGGAAATGATGGTCTTAAATGACACATTAGACCAGATGAACTTAACAGATAAATACAAAACATTCTACCTAAGAGCAACAGAGTACACATTTTTCTCACATGTACATGGAACATTCTCCAAGACAGAGCACACGTCATGTCAAGCATCTTTTCCAACCACAATGGCATGAAAATGAAAATTAGTTACAAAAACAAAATAGGAAAACCCACAAAAATGTGGAAAGGAAACAACATGCGACTCAGGAACCAGTGGGTCATCAACGAAAGCAACAGAACAAAATACCTAGAGACAAATGAAGACAGAAACACAACATACCAAAATGTGTAAGATGTAGCATAATGATTCTAAGAGCTAAGGTCACAGCAATAGAGGCCTACCTCAAAAAGCAAGAAATATCTCAAATAAACAATATAACTTCACACCCTAGGAAACTATAGAAAGAGCACATGAAGTCCAAAACTAGTAGAAGGAAGGAAATAATAAATCGGAGCAGAAATAAATGAAAGAGATGAAAAGATAATAGAATAGGTCCATGAAACTAAGAGCTGATCCCTAGAAAAGACAAAGCAAATGAATAAATACATTTAGCTACACTAATCAAGAAAAAAAGAGAGAAAACTTAAACAACATCAGAAATGAAAAAGGAAGAGTTCCAACTAATACCACAGAAATACAATGGATTGTAAGAGACTACTATGACCAACTATACACCAGCAAGCTGGACAACCTAGAGGAAAGGGATAAGTTTCTCCGCACAGGCAGGGTAACCTGAGAAACAGCGTGACAGGCCCCTCCCGCAGAAGACAGGCTGGAAGAACACTGGATGACAATTCTATGGATCCTATAAGACTGTAAAATCCCAAAGCCAGGGGAAAGTGTATATGGAGCTCCAGGTGTGGCCACACAACTTGCTTATTTGTCAGAATTCTCCTGTTCTTCTCTTCTTCTCTTTTTTCTTTCTTTCTTTCTTTCTTTCTTTCTTTCTTTCTTTCTTTCTTTCTTTCTTCCTTCCTTCCTTCCTTCCTTCCTTCCTTCCTTCCTTCCTTCTTTCTCTTTGCCCTTTCTCATATTTTTCTCTGTTCTATGTTTCTTTTTATGGTCTCATTTCACTAGATGTCTATTATATCAACTTATTTTTCATAGTCACTTTTTAACTTGTATTTTTACACACTTATATTTTTTATAGTTATATGCTTTATTTTAATCTCTTTTCCACTCTTTTCAGTTTTACCTATTTATATATACAAGTTTTACTTTCCTTGTAATTTTGGGATGTAGTGTCCTCCAACACAGAGACCAAAATACACCCAGGAAAAACTGAAACACCCTGCATTGCCCACCCTGAGAGATTGTGGACCCCACCACCTCTCCCCAGTTTTTCAATTTCTTAATTTTACTCTTGTGTTTTGTTTTGGCAGTGGTTTTTGGGGTGGTGTCCGACCACTCCAGACTTTCCTAGGTTGCTTCCAGCTTGGGTCGGGGTTGATATTTTGGACTCTGTTCATTTGCTCAACCATCCCTTGACAGAATGACTAGGAGGAGGAATTCTCAACAAAGAAAAGAACCAGAGAGCATGTCCTTTGCCACAGAACTAATGGATATGGATACAAGCAAGATGTCAGAGATAGAATTCAGGACTGTAATCATGAAGTCAATAGCTAGGCTTCAAAAAAGCATTAGCGGTATAATAGAATCTCTAAGGGCAGAAGTGAGATCTAATCCAGCTGAACTTAGAAATGCTATGAGTGAGATGCAGTCTAAACTGGATACTCTAAGTTCCAGGGTAAATGAGGCAGAAGAGAGGATGAGTGATCTTGAAGATAAGCTGATAGAAAGAAGGAAGCTGAGGAAAATAGGGATAGGCAGCTAGTAGCCCACGAAAGTAGACTTCGAGAGATCAATGATGCCATGAAACGTTCCAGTGTCAGAATTTCTGCATCCCCGAGGGGGTGGAGAGTGAGAGAAAGGAGTAGAAGGTATATTTGAGCAAATCATAGCTGAGAATTTCCCTAATCTAGGGAAAGAAACAAATATTCATGTCTAAGACACAAAGAGGACCCCTCCCAAAATCAATAAAAATAGATCAACACCCTGACATATAATAGTGAAGACTGCACATCTTAGAGCCAAGGTTGCTATCCTGAGATCAGCCAGAGGGAATAGATTTCTTACATAGGGAGGGAGGAACATCAGAATAACATCACCTGTCCACGGAAACCTGGCAAGCTAGAAAGGGCAGGCAACGCATATTCAGGGTCCTAAATGAGAAGAAGATGCAGGGAAGAATACTTTACCCAGCACAGCTGTCATGCATTTTGGATGGAGAGATAAGAGCTTTCAGGACAGGCAGAAACTGAGAGAATATGTGACCATCAAGCCAGCCCTGCAAGAAATATTAAAGGGGATTCGGTAAGCGAAGCGAAACCCCAAGAGTCACACAGACCAGAAAGAAACAGAAAATCTGCAGAAACAGGGAGTTTACAGGCAATACAATGGCACCAATATCATATCTTTCAGTCGTTACTCTGAATATAAATGGGCTCAATGCTCCCATGAAAAGACACAGGGTTTCTGATTGGATAAAAAAGCAGGACCCATCCATATGCTGTCTACAAGAGACTCATTCTGAACCTAAAGACACCTCCAGACTGAAAGTGAGGGGATGGAGAACCATTGACCACGCTAATAGACCTCAAAAGAAAGCTGGGAGCAATCCTTATGTCGGACAAATTAAATTTTAAACCAAAGACCATAGTAAGAGATGTAGAGGGACACCATGTCATATCTAAAGGGTCTATCCAACAAGAAGATCTAACAATTGGAAATACCTATGCCCCCAACATGGGAGCAGCCAATTATAGAAACCAATTAATAACCAAAAGAAAGAAACATAATCATAATAATACATTAATAGTAGGAGACCTCCATACTCCACTCAAAGCAATGGACAAATCCACTAAGCAGAAGATCAACAAAGAAACAAGAGAGCTGAATGACACATTAGACCTGATGGACTTCACAGATATCTACAGAACATTCCGTCCTAAAACAACAGAATACTCATTCCTCTCCAGTGCACATGGAACGTTCTCCAGAAGAGACTATGTACGGGGTCACAAGTCAGGTCTCAACCCATTCCAAAAGACTGAGATAATCCCCTGTGTCTTTCAGACCCCAATGAAGTGAAACTGGAACTCAACCACAAGAAGAAAGTAGAATCTGGTTGTTTGAAGGGACTAATAAGATTGGTAAACCTCTGGCCAGACTTATCCAAAAGAATAGGGAAAGGACCCAAATTAGTAAACTCATGAATGAAAGGGGAGAGATCACGACTAACACCAAGGAAATAGAAACAATAATATTAGAGATTATTACCAGCAGCTATATGCCAGCAAATTAAGCAATCTCCTGGAAACTTATAAACTACCAAGAGTGAAACAGGGAGAAACAGACAATCTGAACAGAACAATAACCAGCAAGGAAATTGAAGCTGTCATCAAAAACCTCCCCAAAAACAAGAGTCCAGGACCAGATGGCTTCCCAGTGGAAGTCTACCAAATATTTAAAGAAATTATACCTATTCTACTGAAGCTGTTTCCAAGAATAGAAATGGAAGGAAAACTTCCAAACCTGTTCTGGGAGGCCAGCGTTACCCTGATCCCAAAACCAGACAAAGACCCAATCAAAAGGGAAAACTGCAGACAGACTAATCTCCCTGATGAGCATGGATGCCAAAATACTCAACAAGATCCTAGCCAGTAGGATCCAACAGTACATTAAAAGGATTATTCTCCACGACCAGGTAGGATTTATTCCTGGGACTCAACGGTGGTTCAACATTTGGAAATCAATCAACGTGACAAAGCACACTAATAAAACAGAAGACAAGTACATATGATCCTCTCAACTGGTGCAGAAGAAGCATTTGACAAAGTACAGCCTCCTTCTGGATTAAAACTCTCCACAGTGTAGGGGTAGAGGGACTATACCTCAATATCCTAAAAGAAATCTATGAAAAGCCCACAGCCAATATCATTCTCAATGGGGAAAAACTGAGAGTTTTCCCCCTCAGATGATGAACACAGCAGGGATGTCCATTATCACCACTGCTCTTCAACACAGTACTAGAAGTCCTAGCCTCAGCAATCAGACAACCAAAAGAAGTAAAAGGCATCTGAATCAGCAAAGAAGAAGTCAAACTCTCACTCTTTGCAGCAGACATGGTACTCTATTTGGAAAAGCCAAAAGACTCCACCTGCTAGAACTCATACAGGAATTCAGCAAAGTGGCAGGATATAAAATCAATGCACTGAAATCAGTTGCATTCCTATACACTAACAATGAGACAGAAGAAAAAGTAAGGAGTCATCCCATTTACAATTGCACCCGAAACCATAAGATACCTAGGAATAAACCTAACCAGAGACGCAAAGGATCTGCACTCAGAAAACTATAGAACATTCATGAAAGAAACTGAGGAAGACACAAAGAAATGGAAAAACGTTCCATGTTCATGGATTGGAAGAACAAATATTGTTAAAATGTCTATGCTACCTAGAGCAATCTACACATTCAATGCAATCCCTATCAAAACACTATCAACTTTTTCTCGGAGCTGGAAGAAATAATCCTAAAATTTGTATGGAACCAGAAAAGACCCCGAATAGCCAAAGGAATGTTGAAAAAGGAAACCAAAACTGGTGGCATCACAAGTCCGGACTTCCAGCTCTATTACAAAGCTGTAATCCTCAAGATAGTATGGTAATGGCCCCAAAAAAGACATAGAGTTCAATGGAACAGAACAGAGAACCCAGAAATGGACCCTCAACTCTATGGTCAACTGATCTTCGACAAAGCAGGAAAGAACATCCAATGGAAAAAAGACAGTCTCCTCAACAAATGGTGCTGGGAAACCTGGACAGCACATGCAGAAGAATGAAATTGGACCATTCTCTTACACCACACACAAAGAAAAACTCTAAGTGGATGAAAGACCTCAGTGTGATGCAGAATCCATCCAAATCCTAGAGGAGAACATACGCAGTAACCTCTTCGACGTCAGCCACAGGAACTTCTTTCAAGACACGTCTCCAAAGACAAAGGAAAGAAAAGCAAAAATGAACTTTTGGGACTTCATCAAGATAAAAAGCTTCTGCACAGCAAAGGAAACAGTCAACAAAACTAAGAGACAACCCACAGAATGGGAGAAGACATTTGCAAATGACATATCAGATAAAGGGCTGGTATCGAAAATCTATAAAAAACTGATCAAACTCAACACCCAAAAAACAAATAATCCAGTCAAGAAGTGGGCAGAAGACATGAACAGACACTTCTCCAAGAAACATGAAAATGGCTAGCAGACACATGAATAAATGTTCAACATCACTAGTCATCAGGGAAATTCAAATGAAAACCACAATGAGATACCACCTTACACTCAGTACAATTCTATCTACAATGAACTACACAAATAATTTTGAAATATAATCAATAATAAAGACTGTTCTGTGGATGGTAGTGGTTACTACATTTTATATTTCATATAGTGCTTTCAGGCCTCTTGTTTTCCTAAACTCAGCAGTGCTTTAGCTGAATTCTTAGCATCATTTTGTCTTTGGCACCAGTAGTTTTTGGTGCACGCTTTGTGTGATCTGTGTTAAAAATCTGCATTACCAACGTCGCAGCTCGAACTGAAACTTGTTGTTCAAATAAGTATTTAATTTTCTTTTTTTTTTTGCTCTTGTATAATCAGAAGCCCCCTTTAGTATCATTCCAGAAATTTTGGGAGGGTTTTGGCTAAAAGTGCGATTTACTGGGGAAAACTAGATTTTAGTTCTATAAAACATTTAAGTCTTTCATGGGACCTATATTTTCTTGAATGAAATTTTGTAGTGCTAGAACAAATAGGCGATCCAAAAAGGCGTTTATCTGTGTTACTTAAAAACAGAGGCTTCCTTCTATTTTAAGTCACTAAACCATACTGTTTGATGTTGATCGTGTCTTGAATGCTGGTGATTTCCTCGGTGGCAGGCCTGCTGAGAAGAACGGAGCTAAGTGGATTATGCACCCAAGGAAACCATCTTGGTGAAGATTCGTATTTATAAAATGGTGGCTACATAGAGGTCTGGGTAATTCATGTGATCCCGAGGGGGAAGAACGGATCTTTAAAGCGGGGTTTCCCAGAGAGCATTCCAGATCACCTGCATTAGGATCACCTGGGGAGGTGCTTGTCACAGGCACACTCTCGAATCCCACTACAGACCCGCAGACTCTGAGTTCTGGTGGTCTAGGGAATCTGTCTTTAACGCGCACCCCACGTGGCCGGGTGCACTGAAGTTAGGACCACAGATGTAAGGACGGCGCCAAGAGCCAGGAGAGGCAAAGGACGGAGGACAGTGGAGTTGCTCTCACAGTGCACCTCTCCTAGAATTGTTCTTTCAAATTTTGACCACTCTGGTGGTTGACATCTGGGCCCAGCAACACACGCACACAAAAAACCCACAAGTATTCTGAAAGTTCCTTGAAGAATCAAGTGACTACATATTTGACTTCTTAGCAAAATCTGTGTAGGATGTCTTAAAATTTGGTGAATACTAAATTATTTGGCTTCCTGGTAGTACTTCAAACTTCACATTGATCTTGGTAGAGTGATTTATTTTCTTTAAATCCTATGATGTAGTCGCATCCAAAAATACAGCTTGTTAAAATGCACTGAATTTTACATACAGCCTGAAAAGGCTGAGCCCTAGTGAAGTCAGTGACCCTCGGGCCACAGAAGTGATGAGCCAGGGATTTTCAAAGCGTAGCTTGTTATTTGCACAGGCTGTGGAATATCCACTGTAACTCTGTCCGGGAACAGAAACTAAGATATTATATAAGCAATGTGTACTTTTTGCTAAATACTTTTTAAAATAACTTAGTACACTGTGGTCTCCCATGTTCTGCATGCCTCATGATGAATGAACATGAGTGTTCAAGTTGTTCTGATTTTAGATGTTTGAGCCAGCAGTTTCAGTCTGAATTTAGCATTGCCTTTAAAAGAGTTAAATCTGAATTCTAAGTTTCACAGTCTTATTGTATAGACAGAGACCAGAATAGCTATACGATATTACTACTACTATACTTTTATTTTCAGAAGTAATAAAGCTGCATAGATAAAGATGTTTCAAGATACTTAACAGTCTTGTGTGCATGTGTGTGTACCTAGAGATCTAGATTTCTCTCTACCTACCTCCTTGAGCTTCTCCTTTCCCATGGTCAGAGTGCCCTTTTTCTCTAGATGAGGTATTGGTGGCATAGATAATAAAATTTACTTTCAACAGTAATTTGTACCTTTTCTCATTAAAAGTCTGCATATGAGCAATGCAATTTTTGAACCTACCAGGGTGCACAAGGAAAACCAACAGAGTCAAAAAACAATTCTTAAAAGTGGAGCATGGGCAGCATTTTGCCTCTGGTTGAGTCTCCGTGTCTTGAACCTAAACATGGCCCAACCAAGTGAACCATGGTCTCACTTGGCCTTCATCAAGTGAGACCATCAGTGAGACAAGGTGCTCGTGATGTCTAGACTTGCTCCAGAGTTGTGGAATCCAAGCCTGCCAGTGGCTTTGGGTAGGTCAGCGGACATCGGGTGAGTAGCTCTCGGATGTGTCCTCTGTTGGGTTTCCTGTGTTTCCTATTTTTAAGTTCTTTGATATTTGATCTCCGACTCTGGATACACAGTGGGTGTTTCCAGTGGTTTCTGATTGTCCTTCCCAGTCCTATTACCTGTGGAGGGCGTTTCAAGCTGGGGAGGACGGCATATAATGAAGCCTGACAAAACTTTGTGGAAGGGAAGAAAATTCACCATGCTAGTGATCTATTTGCGGAATAGCCAACGTATTTTGTACTCTGTATTTCAAGAACATAAGCACAAGCAGCACCTAGAAGTTTACGAAGACCTATGAAATGGTAAGTTAATTATCAAGTCTTGTATTTTGCCTAGTTGTTAGAGGAGAATTGTAAACAAGTGGTTTCTAGAATATGGCCCTGCTTTGGTCCATTTTGAATAATGAAGAAAATTTTAGTAGTCGAACCTACTGTGCTCATGCTGTGCTCCCTGCATGTATAGCTACCATGTGTCACCACTATTACAATAATGACTATCTGCCCTCTGCTGTGCCGGTCCTCCCTGTATCTTACCTTTTCCATCCCTGGTTGCTTGTACCTCCCACTCCCCTTCACCCACTTTGCCCATCCCCCAACCAGTCTCCCCTCTAGCAACTGTCATTTCTCTCTATTTATGAGTCTGTTTCTGCTTTTTGTTTGTTTTTTAGATTCCACATATAAAAAAATAGATTACACGTACAAGTGAAATCATACGGTATGGCTTTCTCTGACTTAGCAGGATACCCTCTAGGTCCATCCATGAAGTCCTGTTTTTAGGTTTTAAGTAAAAAGCTATATTCTATTTCTAGCTCATTAAGAAGTAACACAAAGGAAGCAGATGCATCTATAAAGGATTTCTCAAGTATTAGAATAAGACCATTAACCTGGACATTTTTAAAAGTTAGAAATAAAGGGGCGCCTGGGTGGCTCCATCGGTTGGGCATCGGACTCTTGGTTTCCGTTCAGGTTGTGATCTCAGGGTCATGGGATCAAGTCCCACATTTGGCTCAGCACTTGGCGGGGTGTCTGTTTGGATTCTCTCCCTCTGCCCCTCCCCTCACTCTCCTGCATAGGTGCACGAGAGCTCTCTATCTCCTTCTCGCTCGCTCTCAAACAGATGAATACATTTTAAAAATATTGAAAGCTGTAAAACTAAATAGCCATCATCCACCTTACCGAGTCAGATTGGTCTAGTAAATCCACTTACAGTAAGTTTGTGGGGTGCTTAAAATCCAGGTGACATTTCTGTTCCCCAACTTATTATTTTGAACAAGTTTAAACAAAAATTACCGAAAGAGTACAATGGATACCTCTAGAAATGTTGAGTCGCTGATATTTTACCACATCCACTTTCTCTCTGTGTAGAACGTATGCACACAGACATGCATACATACATGCATACACATAAACATTCCTGTGGTGGTTTGTTGGTGAGAGCCGCTCTCATAAATAAATTTCAGACATTGTGACGCTGTCAAGTGGCAGGTGGGGAACGTCCCCAGACGATCAGATGATTTCAGGTGATCAGAGTGCCTTGACTCTAACCATGGCATTTCCATGGCACATTGTATAGTACAAGAGAACTTCCAGAGTGTAAAATAATTGAGGTGAGCAAAACTAAGAGAAATAGCAAATGAGAGGTGGAGTGTCTAAAAAATCGGCATAGGGACACCTGTGTGGCTCAGGCGGTTGGGCGTCTAAGAGTTTGGCTCAGCTTCTGATCTCAGGGTCATGACATGGAGCCCTGAGTCTGGTCTGCGCTCAGCGGGGAGTCTGCTGCTCCCTCTGTCTGCCACTACCCCTGCTTGTGCTCTCTCTCTCCCTCCCTCTCCCTCTCCCTCTCTCCCTCTCTCTCTCTGACAAATGAATAATAAAAACTTAAAAGAAATAGGAATACAAGTAGCTATTTATACAGCCCTCCAGAGCTGTCTGCCAGTGTTCATTTCTGTTCGAGGACACAAGTGGTGGCTCAAACACTACTTTTTATTTTTATTATTTATATTTTTTCATAGATTTTATTTATTTATTTGTCAGAGACAGAATGAGAGAGCACAAGCAGGGGGAGCGGTAGGCCAAAGGCCAAGCAGGCTCCCGGATGAGCAAGGAGCCTGATGTGGGACTCAATCCCAGGACCCTGGGATCATGCCCTGAGCCGAAGGCAGATGCTTAACTGACTGAACCATCCAGGCGCCCCAAACAGTACACTTTTTAAATCTAGTCACAAGAATTGCTTACGTGGCCCTGTGGAGTGGGGCCAGCAGAGAGGAAGATCTCACAAGCTCCTGCTGCCAAACCCTGTACCCTGGGGCTGCTGGCAGACTGGCATAATTTGCTTCCCTGTACCTCGTACCAGGAAAGCTAGCAGTTTGGAGGCAGTAGTTTAGAGAAACATCCAATCCCCAAATATTTGAATCATCAAACAGCAGCAGGGCAATTCTGGACATGACACATCCTCTCAGGTATCTTTCCCGGATTTTATTTATTTGAGAGAGAGAGTAAGCACAAGCAGGGGGTAGGAGCAGAGGGAGAGGGAGAAGCAGGCTTCCCGCTGAGCAGGGAGCCCAATGTGGGGCTGGATCTCAGAACCCCAGGATCATGACCTGAGTTGAACGCAGACGCTTAACTGACTGAGCCACCCAGGTGCCCCTAAACATATATATTCATTACAATAAATATAATAAATATATATATGAAAATGACAAATGCCAAGATGGAATATACACAAAGGGGCCATGGAAGTCTGAAATTTGCCCATTTGCCCATTCTTGGGCAATTTGGCATCACGACCGAAACCCCACTTTCCCCCAGCAGTGTCTCTTTGCAGCCTCTCTCCCTCTCCTCTGGCCGCACACACTCCCTGTAGAGAAATTCCTCCTGCGGCTTGCCCGCCCTTGCTAGGTTCTTGCTGCCTTTCTCCCCAACGAGGTTGTGAAAGCTTTGCTCACAAGAAGGGTTGCTGTCCCCTATTTTCCACTGTACTGTGCACACAGCCCTGCACAAGTGAGGTGCTCAAGAAGTGTGCGAAGGTTTGTTGGTTGAGTTTTCCTCATTTCATGCTAGATAATTTACCCCAGTCCTCTTGACATTTCTCAACCCAAACAATTTCATAAGCGATAATTTTATCTTTTCATCTTCTGCTGGATTGATACATATGTCTCTTTGAGTTTCAAGTTCGTGCTGAAAGATTACAAATCTCTGCACCGCACACACTGTCAGTTCCTCAGACTAGTGTTAATTATGGCTGATATCAGAAACAGGCTTGGAGAAAATACGCTTGTGTCTCTCTGTGTGAAATGATTTATAGAAAGCTTGTCTTAGAACTACAGCACATAGCTTAATTATACTTGTGCTCTTAGAAATAGAGTTCCTTTATCCTGTTTTTCTTAAATTATTTTCATGTGAGAAGACCATGGCAGATTCTGAAATTACACCTCAGGTCTAAAGGAATGGAAATGAGTGGAGTGTGTGCGTGCGTATGTGTGTGTGATTTTTTGGTTTCTTTCCTCCCTAGCCCATCTTCGTCACAAAATACCAGAGATCAGTGGTGCTCAACAGGATGGGAGTGGGGGTAGTGAGAGGTCAGGCACGTGGAGAGATTTTTCTTGGGTTTTAGGACTCACCCAAATAATCTAGGATGAACTCAGCTTCAGATCCTTAATCATATCTGCAAACACCCTTTTTCCAAATAAGGTCACTTTCACCCTTTCCAGGAGTTAGGACATAACATACTTTTTTGGGGGGGGGGGAATGGCATGATTTTTGAGGGGAGAAGGTTAGGAATTCTGTTTTGAGATGTCTATTAGAAATCCTGGCGATGATGGGGAAGCAGGCAGTTGGATACACAGAGTCTGGAATTCACAGGAGAGTCCAGGCCAGAGATACAAATTTGGGGGTTGTCAGTTTACAGAAGGAAATTAAAGTCACGAGATGGGGATTACTGGGGAAACCCTTGTGTATAGAAAAGAGATGTCAAAGGAGCCTGGGGGATGAGGGAGACCCACCCACAAAGGAGGCTGAGAAGGAGCAGGGAGGGAAGTTGCGTCCGTGTTTCCCTGGGTCCCATGATGCTTGGGGTCTAATAAGCTTCACAATGAGAATTGACCTTTGGGTGTGCCACATGGTGATTACTGGTCAACTTTGGCCAACAGTTTCGGTGGAATGGGGAGGGTAAAAGATCGATCGGCTTCCAAAGGAAAATGAGAGGAGAAAAACTGGAGACAGGGAATTTATACAATTTTTTCAAGTTTTGCTGCAGAAAGAATGGAGAGATGTGTGAGTGGGAGCTGGAGGAAGTAGAATCAGTAGGGAGCTCTCATAAGATGGGGAGCTAGCAGCAGGCTTCTATGCTGATGGTGGGGGAGATCCAACATGGTGGAGAAGAAAAGGAGAATCGCTTGAACAAGGTTCTGGATTAGTCAAGACAGGAGATAGGGATTACTGCACAAGGGGAGGGCTGGCTTTTGCTGGGAGCGCTGAACTGCCCCACAGTAGCCGAGAAAGCCCGGGATGGGCAGAGCTGCAGGTAGATGGTCAACATGTGGGCTTCTGTTTGGTGCATGAGTGAGTCTGACCAACTTTAAAACTTGCTACTGAATTACCTGGCTACGATCATCTCTTCTTCTCAGGAAGAAATGGCATTTTGAATTGGGGACTGATTGCAATTTCTCCTTCACATAATGAAGTAGTTTTGGAGTGCCTGGCTGACTCAGTTGGTGGAGCCTGCAAAGTTTGGTCTCAGGGCTGTGAGTTCGAGCCCCAAGCTGGGTGTAGAGATTACTTAAAAATAAAATCTTAAACAAAATTGTCTTAAGTGTGCACAACTCTTGAACAATGTAATTCAAGGTTCTTAGGTCATACTATTTTTCTCTTAGCTGCTTAAATATGACTGTTGTTAAAAAATCATTTTCTTTAACTTCTTACACATCTGGGGAGAACTATTCATCAGATGGTTTTGAAAATCATTGTGTTTCAGCATTTGTCTTTAAGGTTACTTTTGAAGTAATCTTCAAAATTTCAACTTTAATAAGAAATGAATAAATTCCAAATGCTGAAGGAGAAAGAAATGATCGTTCTTGTGATAATGTTTATGTTCCATTAGTGTTCTATTTCAATCGTTCCCAAATATTTTTATTTTCATAACACAGTTATTAAAGATGCCTACTTAGGGAATTTCCAAATAATCCAAATCACTGTTTTTAAAAACTAGTAACATTCATCAAATTACCTACAGAGAAATTATTGTTTTAATTCCCTCATGGGATCTTCAATGAGACATTTTAAACCCAGCATCCTCTAATTTTATTTTATTTTATTATTTTAAAAGATTTTATTTATTTGACAGAGAGAGAGAGCCAGCAAGAGAAGGAACACAAGCAGGAGGCGTGAGAGAGGAAGAAGCAGGCTCCCAGCGGATCAGGGAGCCCGATGCGGGGCTCGATCCCAGGACCCCGGGCGATCACGCCCTGAGCTGAAGGCAGACACTTAACGACTGAGCCACCCAGACGCCCCAGCATCCCCTAATTTTAAAAAGGCAGATAATAACTGGAAACTTTCAAAGATGTCCATCGTCTCTTTCAACAACCATCCACTTAAACCAGCTCACGGTAGGGCGGGTGAGGATTTTCACACATTTGTAAAACAAGGTATTTGGGGGAACATTAAAACTACAGGTGTAGGTAGTCTCATCACACTGTCTTTCCCATTGGTCAGGAAAGTCAATAACTTTCAGGACCTGTGTGGGTAAAGGTCTTGACCTTTAAATAATCTGGGTTGGCCTGAACTTAGTTTCCATCTGCCTCTTCCTATCAGTGGCCACTTTCCACCAGGCGAGGGCAGTAAGGATTCACTTACTCACCCATGCCCAGTCCAGGAGCCCTTTCTCTCAGAAGCAGAAAGATGAAGATTCTCTTTCCTGTACCTGCCAAAGGCCAGATACTTCATTTTTAACTATGATAAACATAAGTGCCTCTCCTAAAAACCCCTGGCAATCCAGTCAACGAGTTCAGGATCAGGTTCCAGCCATGTGATGTTCAGTTTGTGGGCAATAAGGTTAAGAGCTAATGAGGAAAGGCCCAGGACATTTCTGTCTACCTAAAAAAATCTGAGAGTCTGGGCAAGAAGGAATCATGGAAAAAGGGTAGAGAACCCAAAGACGAAGGCTAAAGGGCAAGGCTTGCTCTGGACACTGACAATTCTCCACCCTGCCTCAGAGGAAATAGCAGCTAATTAACTACATTCTGAGTCCTGGCCTTGCTTTTCTCCTCGAGTATGGCAGTTTAACCACATTACATAAAGACATCCCTTAAGAAATGATAACATGTTTAGGGGTGCCCAGCTGGCTCAGTGGGTGAAACTTCTGACTCTTGATTTCAGCTCAGGTTGTGATCTTAAGGTTGCGAGATCAAGCCCTGCCTTGAGCTCAACACTCAGCACAGAGTCTGCTTATCCCTCTCCTTCTGCCCCTCCCCCTGCTCTCTCTCTCAAATAAATAAAATCTTTTAAAAAAAGAAGAAACGATAACATGTTTATGAGATGAGACATTCTGGAAGTAACCCTTTAAGACAAAAAAAAAAAAAAAAGAGAGAGAAAAATGAGGGAGAGAAAAGAAACAGCGAGATGCTATGCCAATTACCTGCAGAGATTGGATGGAAAAGACGTTCTAGAAAGAATTTCTAGTTCTTACAGCCATTATGGAAAACACTATGGAAGGTCCTCCAAAAATTAAAAATAGAACTACCATATGATCCTGCAATCCCACTTCTGGGTATACAGCCAAAGGAATTGAAATTAGATCTCAAAGAGGTATCTGGACTCCCAAGTTCACTGCAACACTTTTCACAAGACCCAACATGTGGCAACGACCTAAGTGTCCGTCACCAAGTGAAAGGATGAAGAAAGTAGGGTAGACACACACAATGGAATATGATTCAGTCCTAAAAAGGAAGGAGATCCTGCCATGTGTGACAACAGGGATGCAGCTTGAGGCCAAAATGGTAAGTGAAATAAGCCAGTGACAGGACCAATACTACCTGCTACCACTTACAGGAGGAATTTAAGAGTTAAACTCATAGAAGCAGAGAGAATGGTGGTTACCAGGGGTTAAGGGAGGGGAGAATGGAGAGGGGACGGTTTAAGGCTACAAAGTTTCAGTTATGCTAGGTAAATAGTTCCAGGGCTCGACCATGCAGGATAGTGTCCATAGCTGACAATGCTGCATTATCTACTGAAAATTTGCCAGGAGAGTAGATCTTATGTTGTGTTCTTAGCACGTACACACAAAATATCTCCACCCTGCCTCAGAGGAAATAGCAGCTAATAAACTACATTCTGAGTCCTGGCCTTGCTTTTCTCCTCGAGTATGGCAGTTTAACCACATTACATAAAGACATCCCTTAAGAAATGATAACATGTTTAGGGGTGCCCAGCTGGCTCAGTGGGTGAAACTTCGGACTCTTGATTTCAGCTCAGGTTGTGATCTTAAGGTTGTGAGATCAAGCCCTGCCTTGAGCTCAACACTCAGCACAGAGTCTGCTTATCCCTCTCCTTCTGCCCCTCCCCCTGCTCTCTCTCTCAAATAAATAAAATCTTTTAAAAAAAGAAGAAACGATAACATGTTTATGAGATGAGACATTCTGGAAGTAACCCTTTAAGACAAAAAAAAAAAAAAAGAGAGAAAAATGAGGGAGAGAAAAGAAACAGCGAGATGCTATGCCAATTACCTGCAGAGATTGGATGGAAAAGACGTTCTAGAAAGAATTTCTAGTTCTTACAGCCATTATGGAAAACACTATGGAAGGTCCTCCAAAAATTAAAAATAGAACTACCATATGATCCTGCAATCCCACTTCTGGGTATACAGCCAAAGGAATTGAAATTAGATCTCAAAGAGGTATCTGGACTCCCAAGTTCACTGCAACACTTTTCACGAGACCCAACATCTGGCAACGACCTAAGTGTCCGTCACCAAGTGAAAGGATGAAGAAAGTAGGGTAGACACACACAATGGAATATGATTCAATCCTAAAAAGGAAGGAGATCCTGCCATGTGTGACAACAGGGATGCAGCTTGAGGCCAAAATGGTAAGTGAAATAAGCCAGTGACAGGACCAATACTACCTGCTACCACTTACAGGAGGAATTTAAGAGTTAAACTCATAGAAGCAGAGAGAATGGTGGTTACCAGGGGTTAAGGGAGGGGAGAATGGAGAGGGGACGGTTTAAGGCTACAAAGTTTCAGTTATGCTAGGTAAATAGTTCCAGGGCTCGACCACGCAGGATAGTGTCCATAGCTGACAATGCTGCATTATCTACTGAAAATTTGCCAAGAGAGTAGATCTTATGTTGTGTTCTTAGCACGTACACACAAAATAATGAGGAAAAAGAGTGTGGGAGGGAACTTTGAGAGGTGATAGATGGTTATGACCTTGATGGTGGTGGAGGTATCCTGTATACTTGTCCCCAAAGTAATTGAAATGTTGAAAGAAAGGAAAAGAAAGAAAGAAAAGAAGAAAGAAAGAAAGAAAGAAAGAAAGAAAGAAAGAAAGAAAGAAAGAAAGAAGAAGAAGAAAGAAAGAAAGAGAGAAAAAGAAAGAAGAAACAGAAAAAGAAAAAAGCGGGGGGGGGGGGGGGGGAGGGAGGAAGGAAGGAAAGGGCAAGCACCTGGCTGGCTTGGTGGGGGGAATGTGTTACTCTTGATGTGCTGGTCCTGAATTTGACCCTCACATTGGGTGCAGAGATTGCGTAAATAAACTTTAAAAGAATAAATAAAGAAAAGGAATTTCTAGTTCTTTAGGAAATTTAAAATAATACTAGACTGTGTGGATCGACCTGTTTCAGGGAGTCATTTATTTCATGTATCTTTTTAAAATTATTATTAAGGAAGGGCCAGTATGTTTCTAATATTTCAGACTGGATTCCCAATAGATTAAAAGCCTCTTTTGAACTGCAGGTTACTTCTAGGGCTGAACATCTGACTTGTTACGTCAGCCTCAGAGAGGCAGGCACAGTCACGTGGAATAAACAACTGAAACCAGGCTGTTGGGAATGTGGGTTGTGTTTTGGCTCACTTCTCATTGGGCGACCTGAATCCGTTACTAAACCCTTCAAAAGCATTTTCCCTGCTGTGCGCGTCAGGGAGGATCTCTGTGATTACTCAGGAGCTGCGTGTGTGGGCACGGAGCCCACACAGTAAAGTGGCCCAGCCCGTGGACCCGGGAGGCTCCAGGCATCTCCGCACAACCCAGAAACCTAGGAGTTCCCCCTTCTCCGCCAGGGACGCCTCTGCTCCTCGCCCCGCCCGCTGCCCAGAGACAGGACCTAGGCCTGGCTGACTGTTTCCTCGCCTGAATCATGAACCAGTCCCGTGCTGGCGCCCGCCTGCGCATCGTGCTGGGACACCTCGGCCAGCGCTGGGCCGGGGCCGCCGTATCCTTTGGGCTCCGCGGGGCTCGGGCTGCAAGTGTGGTGGCCTCCAGGGCTCAGCGCCCAGCCGGCTCTTTCCCTTCCTCCGCACCGCGTCCCCGGGATGGGCGGAGCTGTTCAGGGCTCCTAGGGCGGCCAGGGGAGGGGGTGGGCGGACAGGGGGCGGGGGCTATTCGGGGTATTCTGGGGGCCTGTTTCCCTGGTTTGCCAGGGGATGTGTCAGTCCTTACTGAGGGGCCTGCGCTCAGCTACGGTGGCATTTTCTGCACTTGGCCACGCGTGACCCGACCGCCCAGAGCCCGAGACATGCGAAGCACAGTCGCACCGCAAACAGGAGCGCAGAGCTGCCTGGAGCAAGGCGTGCAGGCAGGCGAGCGGGCGGGCGGGCGAGCGGGCGGGCGGGCCTGCAGGTAGGCAGGCAGCAGTGCGCTCTGGCGGGACACTGGCCGGCACCCTCTGGCTCTTCCTTCCTTGGAGAGAGCTGTGTGAACCCCGAGGAGTGGATGCGATCTCTCCTGATTGGGCCTTCAGAAGTTGCTCTCCGAGGCAATGTGTGGGGCCCCCGTGCCGGATCCCCGAGGATGTCACTACGGGACAGGTACATCACATCGCTTTATAGAATCGGTTCTCCTGCTCCGATTAGTGTTCACTTCAGGGGGTACTTTTGAAAAGCAGCGGGGAAAACACTGCATGCGATTCTCCCTGAGCAACATGGTTAGGCTCTGTTCTGCTGTGTGCAGGATCCTGAACTCTTTCCTAAAAATGCTTCTAGGAGCTGTTTCTTTTATTACTATGATTGCTCTCCAGGCTGAGTTCCAAGCCAAGATGTAGAGGAACCACTGTCAGCTTAAAATCCTGTCCATACACTGACAACGGTGATTATGTCATCTCATTTGACCAGGGAGAGAACAGAAACCGAGGCCAGGAGAGATTAAAACTCTTGACCAAAGACATTTAAGTAAAGCACTGGTTGTCAAAGTGCGTTCCCAGGGCCAGCAATGTCAACATTCCCTGGAAACTTGTTAGACATGCAGATTCCTGGGCTCATCTCAGACCCATGGAATCCACATACCTGGGAGGGGGGCCCATCAAGTCGTTTTCGTTTGTTTCTGATACATGCCCAACAGTGAGAACCCCCAACATTCTGGGACTGGGGATAACTAGAGCCAGAATGAAGGTTTCCAGGTCCAGTCTGTGACTACTATGAAAATGTGATATTCTGGGGCTCCTCCTGGGTGGCTCAGTCCGAGAAACATCTGCCTCTTGAGTCTAGCTCAGCTCTTGATCTCCGTTGTGACTTTAAGCCCTGCACTGGACTCCACGCTGGACAGTGAGCCTACTTTAAAAAAATTTCATTTTTCTTTTTTTGATATTTGGATCCCGCTGGTTCTTGCTGTAATAGTGTTGAGGTGAGAGCTTATTTTTTTCATCTGTGTTTGCTAGAAGAGCGCTAGCCTCTCTACTTGCTGCCATGGTGGAGATGTTCTCCACCAGCACTGTGCAGGTCCATGGCTACGAGCCCCATGTGGCCATTGAGCACTTGAAATATGGCGAGGGGCAGTTTTCATTTTCATTCTCTTCAATTTAAGGAGACAGACGTCGCCGGGGCTCTGGTATTGGACGGCTCGGCTCAGATGGTCGGTGAATGTGTGTGTGGTTGGGGCTTACGCAGAATCCTGGAAATCCTGTGGCAGTTTCTTCCCGCCTTAAGTGGTTCTAAAGAGACGTGGCTTCTGGCTCAAGGCAGGGTTTTCAAGCATCTACACAACGCATTTTTTAAATGCAGAGATGCCTCCAGAAGAAGACAAATATGACCTATGATTCCACCCCTCACCGCGGATCATTATCAGCCAACTTTTTGGTGTGTTTCTTTTCTATGTATTTCCATAATTACGGCCATCCCGGGTGGACAGCTTTTTGATTCCATTTTTTCGTTTCACTAACGTTATATAGTATGCACAGGACACAGTTCCACATCATTAAAAAAACTCTCTGAGGAAAGCAACGACCACCACCAAAACCCACAATGGTAGGGAGAAGAAATTGGGACTGAAATATTGCATTCTGTCCACCACATCTTGCTAGTAGCTGGCGAAGGTCATTAACCTCTCTGCCTCATGGAGAACAGAGGATTATAGTGTCCCCAGTTATGTAAAGACAGGACAAAAATAACATGGTTATGAGTAGTGACATTGTGACAGTCGCTCCTTGAGATAAAGAGACAATGAAAAAAATTAAAAGGAAAAGAAGAAGAAGGAAATGCTAAGTAAATGATCTGTGGTTCCCTGGGTAGAAAACTAGAAAGAATTTCTAGAATTTCTAGCTCTTAAAGATATTTAAAATTATACTCAACTATGTGGATCACACTGATTATTTTAACAGACTTTTTGTTGTTGTTTTTTAAGGAATAACGAGCCAAACAGTTTCTCTGATTGTGGACTGGACTCCCACTAAATTCAGTACCTCTTTGGAAGAGTGCATTTCTCGTTACTTCTAGATTCGAACCTTATGATTTTTGTTTGTTCAGCAGTTTAGTGGAAGGAATAGTCACGTGGAATAAACCAGTGGAAGTTATGAGGTAAAGAGTATGGGTCAAGTCTGGGCTGAGGCATTTTCTGTTGGGTGACGGTGGACTCAGTTACTGAGCACAATGGGTCTAGGTCTCCTGCTCTGGGCAGCAGGAATGGTGATAAAGCTCTTGGGACTTCCGGCCCCTCCTCAGACCTTCATGAAATGAAATGATGTAAGCGGCTATGTGTGTAACCCAGTCTTCCCCGATGAGAGCTAATCCAGGGCAGACTGTTGTTTCTAGAAAAGGCAGACTCCTGAATTTCATTTTATTTGCCTTAATTCACATCCTAGGTAGCTCACCCCACTTCAGGGGCTGTTTCTCCTAACAGTTTCCAGACTCCACAATTCCAGTAAGTAGATCGAATTGTCATTTTTAATCATACAGTGTATATAAAGCTTTTCCTAGTGGTAATTATGATATAAAATACATCTCATGTTGTCTGGTGAAAATTCATTACATAGAGGCGCCTGGGTGGCTTAGTCAGTTAAGTGTCTGATTCTTGATTTTGGCTCAGGTCATGATCTCGTGGGTCGTGATATGCAGCCCTGGGTCGTGCTCTGTACTCAGCAGGGAGTCTGCTTCTCCCTCTCCCTCTGCTCCTGCCCCTGCCCATACTTGCTGTCTCTCCCTATCTCTACATAGAATAAATACATTTTTTAAAAAAAAATTCATTATACATATTGTGTGTTGCCAGAACTTGTTCTAATTAGAACCAGGAAAATTTTGAAGACCTTGACTTTAATTTTTATATGTATTTTAAAATTCAGAAGGGTATAATCTGATTTTTCAGATTCAAGCATGTTATACCTCATTTAAGTTAGCCTGTAGTTTGTGGTCCTACTGCTATGTGAGCTAGTATCTTTGGTTTATCTTAAATTACCTTTGTAGGGGAAGACACTGATCTCCATGGTTTATTCTCATAGAGCCACATTTCTGATCTAGAAGAATGGATGGGGTGATCTGAGTTTGTGCACATGCCATGTACTTATTTGGATTTTGTCACTGTGATTTCTTCTGAGAATGTATGATCTAGACAACTTAAAATATAAAATCCATTGAATTTGTTTCCCACCTGAAAAAACATACAGTCATTACAGAACAAATTTGAAAATCAGAAATTTAAAAGGAATTTAAAATGCATCCACAATTCTGTTACATAAAGACAATCACTTAAAAAATTTTTTTTTATTTCTTTTCATATTTTTCAAGTAGTATCTTGGTTTTACACAAATCTAACTATATTTTATTATACTAAGCATTGTCCATGCTATTATATGCTCTTCATTTTTTAAAAAAAGATTTATTTATTTAAGAGAGAGAGACAGTGCACACATTGCAAGTGGAGGGAGGTGCGGAGAGAGAGAATCTCAAGCAGACTCCCCACTGAGCCCGAAGACCACTGTGGGGCTCAGTCTAGGACGCATGAGATCATGACCTGAGCCAAAATAACCAGTCTGAGCTTAACTGACGGAGCCACCCACGTTCCCCATGCTCTTAATTTTTAATGCCTAAGTCCTATCCCATTGAATGGATGTAATTAATTAATTAATTATTCTTCTATTTTTTTTTTTTTTTTTGGTGACAAGAGTAGTTAACGTTTTGGATTCAAACCGTTTTTAAAAATAGATTAAGGGAGCCTGGCTGGCTCAGTCGGAACAGCATATGACTCTTGATCTCTGGTTTGTGAGTTCGACCTCCACAATGGGTATAGACATTACTAAACAAAATAAACCTTAACCTCAAAGACTTGTTTTTTTAAAAAGAAATGTTCAGCTTATTTCCTTAGAGTGAAGAAAAAATAGAAATGCTGGGTGGAAGAGTATGAACGTGTGTCAGGCTCTCGATACATATTGTTGGGTATGATTTTTCTGCTGGACTTACTTGAAATTTTTTTTCTCCTTTAGGTATACTCGGGATAATAATGTTCTAAGCCTAGAACAGAGACAATTTTATGAAGAAAATGGGTATCTTGTCATTAAAAATTTGGTATCTGATGCTGATATTAAACGCTTTAGGTACAGTGACCCTTCCTTATTTTACAGAAATACGTTGTATGTTTGCAATGGGAACGTGAGTAAGATTAGCATGTGTGTTCAGATATTTTTCAGTGATTGGCTCATTGGGAAGTGGTTAGGAACATGAGCTCTGGAGCCAGACTGGCTGGCTTTCATCTTAGCTCCACCACTTCTCTTGTGTGTCCTGGGGCAACTTTGCACACCTCTGTTTTCGCACCTGTAAAATGGGGATAATAATAGTACTTATACCCTAGCCTTGCTGTGAGGACTGAATTAGGTGAAGTACACACAGAGGCCTTCGAACGGGCCCTGGCCTATGGTAAGTATGAGAGCAGTATTTGCCATTATCACTCAGGTGCAACCAAATCACAGAAGTTTCCCCATCGTTCTGTTAGGCTAAGGAATACGTGAATACTGGCCTTACAGTGAGGAGACAGGGGCTTCTGAGCTGGCCATTTTCCCTTTCCCTTCCTCAGAACTACCAAGCCTGGCCTGGAGGTTAGCCTGGTGCAGAGACACCCCCCACCCCAATCTTTGAGAATCTTTCCACAGAAGAGGCCAGGGAGGTGCCAGGAGGCTGCGGTAATGGCATCATCTGCCAATTTATTTTTCTAGGAACGAGTTTGAAAGGATCTGCAAAGGGGAGGTGAAACCAGAACAAATGATGATAATGAGAGATGTGATTATTGCAAAATCAGAATATGCTCCAAGTGAAAGGACAGTTTCAAAAGTACAAAGTTTCCAAGAAGATGAGGAACTCTTCAGATACTGCACTCTCCCTGAGGTTTGAGAACCTTCCTGAGTTTTCTTTTCCTTTAAGTGAATAGCCCATCTGCATGCTTGTCTCTGGAATTGCTGCCTACACTTTCTCTGGCCCCTTGTCTTGTGCCTGGTGAGCAATGGTTCTCAATTGGGGGCTGACATCTGGCGGTGCCTGGAGCCACGTTGGGGTGGCACTGGGTGGGGACCGTGTGCTGCTGGCTTCTAAGGTCCAGAGGCTGGGCATGCTGCTAATGGAGCCCAGGGATCCTATAACGTGCAGAAACCCCCCTCCCCCAAATAATGAATTATCCAGTCTCAAATGTCAGTAGTGGCCAGATGGAGAAACCCTGCTCTGGAGTCTGGTAATTATCCTTGGTTGAGAAGGGTGGGAATTCTGCCTTAGAGAGAGACAGAGTTCTCTCACTCTGGACATGGGCATATCAACAGGAAGGACATTGCAGATCTGATTCCCTGGACATCCGTTTGTTGTTTCTTTTGGTTTTATGACTCTGGTCAGTAGAGGTTTAAGTTTGTGTTTAGATTGAAACTCATTTTTAAAAAATTATTCTTTGAGAGTAATTCATATTTATAAAGATATCTACATAGTACAGGAGGGCTTACAATGAAAAGGAAAGTCTCCCACCTGCCAGCCCCACTCTCTGCCGAGCTTTCTGGTGCATTCAGCGAGAATTCCTCCACGGCAGGTGCCTCTCTATACCCCCACCTTTTGTGTCATGTGGGAACATATTGGTTTCACCAAGTTTTTTCAACTTATAATAGATCTTAGACATCTTTCCATATCACTTATATATTAATCTATATCATACTTTTAAACTACTGAGTAGCATCCCATTGCATAAATGTACCACAGTTAATGAACCATTTCTGTAGAATGGTTTAAAGGACACTTTGCATGTAGCTCATGTTAGAAATTATAACCCCAAGTGCTATTAGAAAATTTGCCTCATGGGGGCTCCTGGCTGGGTCAGTTGGTAGAGCATGGGACTTTTTTCTTTTTTAAGATTTATGTATTTATTTTAGAGAGAGAGTACAGGCGGGAGTTGGGGGAGGCGCAGCGGGAGAAGGAGAGAGAAAATCTCAAGCAAGCTCCCCACTGAGCACGGAACCTGACATGCGGCTGGATCTCTGGACCCTGAAATCATGGCCTGAGCCGAAATGAAGACTCCACTACTTAACCAACTGAGCCACCCAAGTGCCCCGAGTATGTGACTCTTGATCTCTGGGTTGTGAGTTTGAACCTCAGACTGGGTGTAGAGGTTACTTAAAACCAAAAACACCCCCCAAAAGAAAACAACCCCCCCCCACAGAAAAGTTAAAAAAATGGGATACCTGGGTAGTTCAGTCGGTGAAGAGTCTGCCTTCAGCTCAGGGCTGGATCTTTGGGTCCTGGGATTCAGTCCTGTATCAGGCTCCTTGCTCAGTGGGAAGTCTGCTTCTCCCTCTGCCTACTGCTCTCTCTCGGTCTCTCTCAAACAATAAATAAAATCTTTAAAAAACAAAAGTTAAAAAATAGTTTAAAAAAAAGAAAGAAAATTTGCCTCATGAAAGAGACTGTACAGGTAAGCCACCTATGATGTCCAGCCCCTCGGGTTGGGGACGAGAGGGGACGTGGCCCCTCTGAACCATCCACTCTTCCCAAACTCAAGTCCTGCTTTGGAAATGGAACTTGTGAGCATCGATCAAGGAGGAAAGGCTTGAAAGTGAGAGGCAACACAGGGTAGATTAAGCACGACCAGGACATCCAGGCTTCCCACCTCCCTAAAGTGTGAACCATGCACCTGCTGGCTCATGCAGTGATTTTTAGGAAGTGGGCATGATTTTAGTAGTTGGGTATTTATTTTTATGTGTATTGGAAAAAATAACCAGCACATCTAACCTATGACCTCAGGAATAAATCAGGAAAAGACACGAGTTAGTTTAGGAAAATTATTGGCTAACTATATTGGGCAGCTCTGTGAAGTATGATAGAAATGGTAAAATGGCTCATGAGTGTCACTGAGGTTTAGAAATTACTGGTTGGAGGCACCTGGCTGGCTTAGTCGCGGGAGCATGAGACTCTTGATCTTGAGGTTGTGAGTTTGAGCCCCATGGTGGGATTAGAGATTAGTTAAAAAAAGAAAGAAAGAAAATACTGGCTTAAGGGAATCCCCAAAGTTGACACGCCTTATTAAAACAAAAAAGTATGAGGTTTGACTCCTAGGACTTTGGTACCATTTCAAGCATTTCATGCTCCAGTTGCCCATATTCCTTATACATGGGGTCAAACAGTGAGAAAGCAGTAGAATATGCTTCATTTTTTGGAGTCAGACAAAATATCTTTTCCATTTAACTGGTTCTGCCACTTGGCAGTTTATTAGCTTCAGGCTTATTTCAATGGGGTATTCACGTTAATGATTCATTCATAGGGCATTACTTTTCAGGGGTCACTGTGAGGTGTAGGTGGGCTGATGCAGAAAGCCCCTGGCAGGTAGTAGGCATACAACGCCAAGTCCTTCCTGCATGTACGCCTCCCTCGGTGGGTTAGATGCAAGGAGGTAGCCCCCAGCTGCCAGAGCTCGGGCCGAACTCAGGCCTTTGGGTCCCATGCTCTCCAGCCCCTGTGCCCATGTCATTATTGAACACCCTTCCTCCACCAGGATAGCGACTCTATGGGGGCAGGGACCTGCTCATCTCATTCCCTACAGTGCCTCCATTTCCTGTCACTCTGCCAGGTTTGGAGCCCTCAGTGAAGAGCTGTGGAATGGTCTGATTGTGCTCTGATTGTGAAGGGTCCAGGTGCTCTTCTCTTTTCCTCTGGGCTATGCCTGGTTGCTGCACCTGTAGGGGCCTCTCACGGTCCCTTCTTTTCTTTTTTCTTAAGTAGGCTCTATGCCCAATGTGGGCTTGAACTCACGACCCCAGATCAAGAGTTGCATGCTCTACCAACTGAGCCAGCCGGGAACTCCTACCAAGTGTTTAATTCTTAGCATCTTGGCTTTTGTACGGATAATTGTACTTTGTGCCACTTTTGTGCATTGGATTTCTCATGAAATGTTTCTTCCTCTTTTCTCTTAGGTTCTGAAATATGTGGAGTGCTTCACTGGACCCAATATCATGGCCATGCATACAATGCTGATAAACAAACCTCCAGATTCTGGTAAAGGTCTTATTTGTTATGGAGAAGTGAAAGAAGAAGAAAGAAAGAAAAAGAAAGAAAGAAAGAAAGAAAGAAAGAAAGAAAGAAAGAAAGAAAGAAAGGGAAAGAGAGAGAGAGAGAAAGAAAGAAAGAAAGAAAGAGAGAGAGGAAGAAAGAAAGAAAGAAAGAAAGAAAGAAAGAAAGAAAGAAAGAAAAAACTTTACAGTGTTCTAACTATACCTGTGTGTATAACTGCTAAACTTTGATAAATAAATATCTATGTCCTTTTATTTAAGCCTTGAAATAGCGTACATCATGACAATAGTGAAGTACCAGGGTGATTTCAGATGTTAACTGTAGCGTTATTGTTAGAATTTCAGAAGACTGCCTTGCTACTCAAAAGTTTGTTTTAATAAACATGACTGTTCATATACCATAGGCTCTTATTATTACAATCTTCACCTCTAAATTTTGTTATCCATTCTCACCAATGATAGTGTGAATTCGGCCTTCCAGACTGAAGACATTATAATTACCAACAAAATTAAAACTATTCTTACAAAACCCATACTACAGTTGCTCTTAAAATATCTGTGTTTGCTAAAATGTAGTTCCTAAGATCTCACTCGCAGAGAAACTGATTTGGAAGCTAAAACCCAGGAATCTGCGTTAAAAAAAATTTTTTTTAACTAGGCTAAAAGCCTAGTGTGGAGCCTAACACGGGGCTTGAACTCATGATCCTGAGATGAAGACCTGAGCGGAATCACGAGTCAGATGCTTAAGCGACGGAGCTACACAGGCACCCCCAGGAAACTGAATTTTTAAAGCCATCCCGCTCTTGGGCCATGCTGAGAAATTGTACTCCACCAAGAGTAATAAATTGATCCTTCAAGGTCCTTTATCACTTTCCACCTTTTCTGGAGAAAAAGAGGCCAGGAGAGCTTTATGTGACTGGCCTATAGCACCACCAAATCTCTCCTACCCTGGATGTCTTGATTACAGAGGTCGGGGTTGGGGGTTGGGGAACATCAGGTTCAGAGCACAAAACTGGGAACCATGTAAATGTGGTTCTGTGGTCTCTGTTTCTACAGAGTGACTGTGCAGCAAAGTGCTTCTAGTTCCTCGAGGAACTTCTTGGAGGCCTTTTATTAATTTAGCTCATTGATAGTGTTTGTATCAGCCACTGAGAAGGCTAACAGGGAACTTTAAATTACTCTCTTCAATTAATCAAACTTGTTTTGAACACTAGGCTCAGTGTCCAAACCAGAGTTACAAAGGAATAAAGCACAATAGAGATCATGACATGTTATGAGTTGCTAGAGAATGGAGTGAGTCCTCGGCTTCCAGCAACCCAGAAGAAAAGTGTGGGCTCTGGAGTCACCCTGTGGCTTTGCTCTTCCAATTTGGTGCTTATCTCTCCAGGCTGATTTTCTAGAGTGTCCTTTCAGTTGCTTGGGTTTTGTGGGGATGGTCATTGTTCTGGTTTTGCAGGCAAAGGAGACAAATTCTGAGGTTCAGGTGTGTCTTAACAGCCGCTTCTGTTTCAGGCAAGAAGACATCCCGCCATCCCTTGCACCAGGATCTGCACTATTTCCCCTTCAGGCCCAGCAATGACATAGTTTGTGCATGGACCGCCATGGAGCACGTCGACCGGAACAATGGCTGCCTGTGTGTGCTCCCAGGCACACACAAAGGCTACCTGAAGCCACATGGTTATCCCAAGTGGGAGGTACGTCTGCATAGAAGATAAATCTTTCTTTCTTCTATCTTTTTCAGATTCATTTATTTATTTATTTGAGTCCGAGACCCAGAGAGAGAGAGAGCGATAAAGGGAGAGAGTTCGCGATATTTGCACATGAGAGAGGTGGCGGGGCAGAGAGAGGCAGAAGGGGAGGGCAAAGGACATGTAGACTCTGCTGAGCAGTATCCAACATGCAGCTTGATCTTAGGACCCTGAGATCATAACCGGAGCCCAAAATCCAGAGTCAGGCACCCGACTCCCTGAGCCACCCAGGAGCCCCGAGGGGATAAATCTTACCTGGAGTATTTATTGTTTTGATATTGAATCAGATTCCATAAAGACCTTTAACAATGAGATCACATTTCCTTTCTTAGTAAAACATGGTTTTAGGTTTCTGGAATTAGGATCAGGGAAAATTCAAGGATGTTAGGTAAAATAATCATTTTTCTTTCAACAAGTGTTGGAAAGCTGACCAGTGTGGGGAACTCTGGTAGGTGCTATATAGGATCTGAGATTATCAAGCCTCATTGCAGAGGTCATACAGAAACACTCACAACACCAGACGCATATGTCAAATGCCAAGTAATTCTTACACACTGATCGATGGCTCTTAGGATAAAGAAGAGGGAGGAATCATCTCTTTCCTGCTAGACCAACGAAGGCGCTGGGGAAGGATGAGTAGTATCCCATTGCATGCCCGTTGCATGGTTTATTGATTGAATATTGATGTTAGAAGACTATTAAATGCTTTTGCACCCATGAATGATGAGATCAAATCAGCTTTTCAAGAATGATAATCTCGAGGTCTAGAGCAGAAGGTACTGGAGGTCAGGAGTCCAGAGGCAGAGAAACCAGAGAGGAGACTAGGAGTCTTTTAGGTATCAGACAATAAGGTCTGGAAACCCCATAATGATGGTCAGAATGAGACGAGCACGTGTTGTTAAGGCAGGAAGAATGAATGCGGTTCTGTAGGAAGTAAAGAATATGGCTTTCAGGACTTCTGTCTCAATTAGTTAGAATTCTGGCACTGAGGATTAGTGCTAAGTGAAAATCTTTGAGTCTGGATTCTGATATAAAATCTGAAACTGTGAGATTCATAAATTGAGTTGAGGTTTAGGGAATGTTTGGTGCAGGCAACAGAAGTGGGTTGTGGCTGACTTAAGCCAAAGTGAGTGTCTTGGAGGGTTGTAGGCACATGGTGAGTCAAGAAATGGCTGGCTGGCTCTGGTAAACAGGAAAGTAGGAATCACTGTTCAGTGGCAGCAGTCAGGTTGGGACACCTGGTGGGGACAGTTGAACCTTAGCCATGATCAGTGCCTTAGATCAATTCTCTGTTCAGATGAAGTGATGGCAGTGGGAGGTCAGATTACTTAGCTTAGGTCACATACTGCCCTGGACAGGAGAGAAGTGCACTGGATCCATGTCCCAACACAGTCCAGCAGGAAAGCAGTCCTTCCCCCAGAAGAATGTGGGAGAGTCTTAGGAAGGGCAATGGGATATGGTGTTCCCCCCATAACCATTACTTAAAGCAACAACGAACTTTGGAAATAGTTATAAGAAAAACACAATGTTTTAATTTACTATTCTTCTTTCTTTACTTGAGTATGAAATGAGTGCTTTCTGAGCTGAGGAAACTTGAGCATCTTCTCTCTGTTGGCTTAGGAAAACAGCTTGCTTCTCAGAGGAAGTCCTGAGTAATAGCAAAATGATTTAGGCAAAGTTCCAGGTGAGGCGAATATCAGTGAGTACAGATTCAGGCTGGTAAGGGGATCTCCCGCCTTAATCGCAAAATGCAAAGTCAGTCTAGGTCTTTATTTACAATTCAGTAATGAGGGGTAAGTGGAAATTTCAGATTCTTCATTTGGTCCCCCAAATCCATGATTTCAATATCCCAATGTGACTTTTACAACCAGATATCTGAGAAGCTTTTGGATATTTACAGTTTCTTTTAAGAAAACATTTATCTCTCTCTCTTGGCAGAATGTAGGAAAACTTTGCTTTACCTAATGAGTCATTGATAAAATTCTCAAACATTGAGTTCCTCAAATACAGACTTGAGTTCTCTTATGTGTTCCAGGGAGGAATTAACATATTGTTCCACGGGATCCAGGACTATGATGAAAACAGCCCCCGAGTGCACCTTGTGATGGATAAGGGGGACACTGTTTTCTTTCATCCTTTGCTCATCCATGGATCTGGTTGCAACAGAACTCAAGGATACCGGAAGGTATGCATTCATGTCACTCTACTTTCCAAAGATGAATAGGTTAGAAACAAAAATGTCAAGATCTGTGAAACTTCATGAGATTTGTGTCATTGAACTAAACTGTCCTTTAGTCTGGTTTATTTACCAGGGAATCTATTTGCTCCCTCATGCTTTTTTACTCATAGCAGTAAGAAGCCCGGTGACCTCAGGATCCCAATCCTACTGACACTGAATTATGAACATTCATAGAATTGCTTCAGAGAAGGAACATACTTGAGAGCCCACAACCTGTGCTTTTGGAGGCAGAAACAATGGCTGAGATACTAAAATCACAAAAATTGGAATGTATATAGCTCACAGTAACCATATAAGAGGAAAGTTTATAATAGCTTTGCTATTCGGAAAACCATTATCGAATCTAAACAATGGCTCTGAATTGGCTGCCTAGACCTCAGATTTTGCAGGCAACCATATTTTCCACTCCTGAGTCCCAGAATTTGTTTTTAGCCCCAGAATGTTTTATAAAAACCTCATTGCTTACATTAAAAATTGACAAAATTTCTGATAGTCCCAGATTTCTCACTTCTCAAAAGTTCAGCAGATCTGACATTACTGTGGACTCACATTCCTCATATAACATGGCTCCTGATACTAAATATTGGTTGCTTCTTTGGGGCTGAGTGAAGCCTTCCAGTCTGTCACAGCAAGTCCTGTTTTCTCCCTGAAGTCAAGAGTTAGTTACCAGGTTTCACATTCTATTCATTCACATTTCTATTAGGTTGACAGGGCTGGTATGACAGTGAGGCAAGAAGCACTCTCTTCTGGGGCAAAATTTAATGGGGGTTCGGGGGACGGTGCCAATGAAAACCCTCAGCAATCAAGATAAATGATAATTTAGGGTAGTATTTAAAAAATCAAAATTAATCGAAAAAATATCCATGATGAACAAAATGCCAACATTTTAAATAAAGACTAGATCAGACTCTCCACCAGCCTGACCATCAGAAGTGTGCAACCAGGGGATATAGCCATAATGACACAAATAATATGAGTGTACCTGATTTCACTAACTTAGGCCTTTTATCATGTATCCTTAGCCCCAAAATTCAACTTGAAATGAAAAATAGAAATTTATGTGTATGAGTGTGTATAAAAACAGGAAGCAAAGACAAATTGTCTGAAAGTGTACATGAGTCAGAAAGTTATATTACGTGCCATATGATCAGGATCATAAACTGAGATAGAATAACTACATATTGAAAGATTCCATGTTAAAAAGTTGAGTGTAAAATGATTACGGTATGAAAATGAAAGTTACATAATTAAAAAAAAAACCCAAGTAATGTGAGTGTTAATACCCTGAGTTTGCTATTTTTCAGTGGTTTTCCAACTAATTTAATGTTTGGGAAAATATGAACCCTTAAAAAAATACGAGAAAACATGTACATGGGTGTGCGATTTTCCCCTCTGGTCTTATCGTCACCCCTCCTTGGCATGGTGGGGAGCTTCTGTGGGAAATGGAGTTTGACTCCACTGCCTAGAGATCTGATGTTCTGGGCTAAGCAGGCAGACCTTCCAGTAGGCATAGTCACCTCAAGAGAAATAACTTGAGTCTAGGAAAGTGAGTTTTAAGTTTAGATCAACTTGTAAGTCTTTCAAGAATGGGGAGAACCAAGTAAGCTCCATCATACGTTCAGGAGGAAACAAGATGGGGATCGTATGTGAATTGGACTTCAAATGTCAGGCTGATTTCAAAGGGGTGGGTGTGTATGTTATTTTCGTTTGCAAGGTATTTTTGTGGATTTTTTTTCATGATCTGTAGCCATTGAAGTAACAACTCAGCACAAACTCAACTGAGTTAACTAACTTCTCTGACTAAGAAGATGATAAAGAACCCTGGAACACATTCCTGTTTAGGACCTGAGGACATCCACACCCAGAAAAATCACATGTTAAAAAGTAAAGTCCTCTTACTCATGTCATTATGTTGCCTGCCCATTTTGAACACAAGTATTGCAGGGAGCTAAAAATCTCTTGTATTTCTCAGTTAGCCTTTAACTGTACCTGGGGGGAAAAAGTTATTGAACCCTGAAAAGACTAATACAGAACACCATGGAACATTCTAGAAACCAAATGCTGAGTGAAATAGCTGACTTTCTAAAAGAAGTCTCCCTGTTTGGTTGCTGGTGTTAATGGAATTTTTATTCCCAATATTCATCCTGTCACTCGGCACAGATAATTTCCTGCCATTTCGCCAGTGCGGACTGCCACTACATTGATGTGAAAGGCACCAGTCAAGAAATCGCTGAGAGGGAGGTTGTAGGGTTAGGAAACAAAATATATGGAATTCCAAAGGACACCAGCCTGAAGGTACGTTTGTGTGAGATGACAGGTTAAGATATTTTTTTTTCTTCTTTTCTTCAGATGCTTAATAATTCTCATACCTGATGTAATTTGGAAGTATAATGTGCTTTGTTTAGAGTGCCTTGCAGAAGCATTGCTGAGACCCACTAAGAATGACAGTGTATTTCAGCTTGTTCTTGCTTCCCAGGCTGGGGCACCTGAGCGTCCCACGGTTCTCTATGTCTTTGGCCACCCTGTGTTATGCAGGCTGTCCTGTTCTAGGACAGACAGGTGGAAACAGAAAATAGATCTGGAGGACAGCAAGTGAAGGACAAAGGCTACCTTCTGAACGCACAGAAGGAAAGTTAAAAGTTTGGACTGTCCCCATAGGTCTCCTTTATGTGCACAGAGCAGAGGATTTACACATAGGCAAATCCAGTAAGATTCCCAGAAAACCATTCTTACGGAGGGTTTTGTTTGGGTCCATTAGCATCTGGAGTTTCATGGAGCAGATTCCAGAAACCACTGATGCTTATCAATATGGGACATGAGACATTATTTCATATGCTCTCATACTTAATACACATCACTTGTAAAGTCCTTGTTTGTAACTAGTGGACATGCAAAGCTGATGATGCTCACCAGACTAATTATAGTCAAGGCAAAGAAATATATTCACTTTGTAGACAAAGTCCACTTTAGCCTCCAAACCAAGAAGCTGATCCTATGTTTTAATTTGCAATAATCATAAATGTGTGCATTTCCTATGGGGGTGACAGGACCCCCAAGGAGACGGAGTGTCGTGATAACTCCGGGTATTCTGGTACTGTGAAGAGTACCGTCCGCCAGCACTAGGCTACCGTGCCATTGGGAGTCATCTGCTGAAACTCCTTCCCAGCTTAAGAATCTCACTTCTTCCTTTAGAATGTATGAACCTATCCTGTATCTGAAAAGGCTCTCATTTCACATTTGCAGGTGGTAGACAGTCCTGTCCTTCTCCCTCAATCCAATACTTAAAATGCTTTATGAAGGCATCATATTTTGTCAACTGGGGCTTCCAGGCAATACTCTGAACTTTAAAGCAGAAAAAAAATGCATACATTATGTTTGAGGTTTGCCAGGGTTGTGATAGATGAATTGCCTCCTGTATTTATTTCATTTTATTTTTTAGAAGATTTTATATATCTGAGAGAGAGACAGCAGACGGGGTGAGGCGGAGGGGCAGAAGAGGGAGAGGGACAAGCAGACTCCCTGCTGAGTAGGGAGCTAGATGCAGGGCTTGATCCCAGTACCCTGAGATCATGACCTGAGCCAAAGACCAGCACTTAATTGATGAGCCACCCAGATGCACCTCCTGTATTTATTTTTAAATGTTAGTCTCACAGATATAGTTTCTCAGCTTTACTTAGAATAATGATATCAACTTCTGCTACATAGTTCTTTGTAAAGTACAAGAGCACTTTCATAGCCCTAAGTTCTACTTTCTTCACAAATCCCATGAAGCAGTCATTCTCACTTTTTTTTTTTTTTTTGGAGACCTATGTATTTATTTGAGAGAGAGAGAGAGCACACAAGCCAGGGGAGAGGAGAAGGAGAGGGAGGGAATCTCTAGCCAATTCTGCACTGAGTGAGGAGTCCCAAATGTGGCTCGATCCCACCACCCTGAGATCATGACCTGAGTCAGACACTTAACTGACTAGCCACCCAGGCTCCCCTCACTCCATCTTCTTAAAGAGAACGTGAAAAGCCCAAGAGGTTGGCCAAAGTGATGTAAGAGACAGACCTACACTTAAGGGTCACATCAATTTCCAAAACCATTCTTTCCACCTGACCTTGCTGTCGGCTCAAAAAAAAAAAAAAACAAGAAACAAAGAAGTCTGAATTTTTTTTAAGAAAAAGGAAAAAAATCCCCAAATCAGCAATTTTCAACCCATAACTCATGACATCATTTTCACTTGGGAGCAGATCACTCAATGGGGTAGCGCCTGAACGAACCCAGGACATGGGGGAGTGTGGGCTGTTCTGACCAAACACAGTGCTCAGCTGGTTGGAGATACCTGTGGTCAACAATAGCGCCCAATAACACAGGCTGACCTTCTAGCAACTTGCTCTCTTAGTTTGTTCAACACTATTCTAGACGTGGGCAAGCACATTATTTGGAGACGTAGAATATGGTTTATTTACTACTTGACAGGACTGCTGAGCAACGTTTTTCCATTTAACCGTTGGTAGATGCTAGAAATCGACTTTGTCTTATGCTCAACAGATTCCCAGTGTTCCATCAACTAACTGGGTTTGGCTTTACTTCCAGGATGTGTTTAGATTTCGAGGGCGGCTGGTGAAAGGCGAGAGGACCAACCTGTGAGCAGCCCTCTGCTGGAGCTCTTTGAGAGAAAACCCAAACGAATCAAGGTGCCTGGGGAAAACGTTTTCTTAACAAGCTGTCCTCATCTTTTCTATCCCTTGTTATCCAAATCACGACCTGGAGATCGGGTACTTCCTGGCACGTGGTTAGCTCTGAGCACAGAGCTGTTCCTTTCATGGATGAATAGATGTAACAGTGGCCGATTACTATTTTCGGGAAAATTAACTGAGGGTTGCACCTAATAAAAGGGATTGATGTCTAATTTAAGTGTGTTCCATCCGTTTCTTTCGTTCAGTTGGCTCTTTGCCCAAGCAGAAAGGAATCCTTTGAAACTCAGGGTATGCTGACTTCTGCATCCCTCTTCTGGAAAACCCACCACCCACCGACTTCAGGGCATGAGACTGTCAGATCTAGAACACTGTCTAACACAGGCAGGTGGAATGAAGGGCACTGAGGAGTACAAATAAGGGCGATGCTCGTGCTCTGACGCAGGATTCCCTGCATGACTTCTCAACCCAAGCGGCCTCCTTAAGAAAATAGACCAGATCTTCCCAAGTCGTTTTCTCGGTTCCTGAAGAAGGAAGACAAAGGTGGCTTCATCTGCTAAACTTTATTGAGTAAGGCGGCTGAAGACCTTCAGCATTTGTGAATGAAACCTAAACTCTTTCAAACAACAGAGAGAGTTTTAGTTTGGTTTTCTAAAGGGCTTGAACCAGGGGGATTTATTTCATTTTTAAGATTTCATTTATTTATTTGAGATACACACACACACGAGTGGGGGTAGGGGCTGAGGGAGAGGCAGACTCCCCGCTGAGCAGGGAGCCCAACAAGGGGCTCAATCCCAGGACCCTGATCCCGCCCTGAGCCTAAACTAGATGCTTAATCCACTCAGCCTCCCACGTGCCCCATGGGGGAACTGATTTTATTCAGTGCTGTATTTCGACACCAGCTGAGGGCAGCAAAGAGACATAGGTCTTGATTTTTAAAAATAGCAATTTGGTAAGAAATAACAGAGTCCCATTCTTGTCAAGAGGCTAAGCACAAGTTTTCCTAAATCAAGTTGGACTGTTTTTGTCAGTGGCTTTGTGAGAGCACCCTATTTAAGGTCGGGTCCAGCTGACAACTGGAGAAGGCAAGACTAACCCGGACAGGGTTTAAGGAAACTGGATGAAGGGGTAATTGGACATAAAACGTACACAAGGAATGCCCGTGTAAATAGCGTGTATGGAACACTGTTCCACAAAAATCCTTCTCAAACCAATCACAAATGTAAAACAAATTTGAAAAAAGAAGTCAAGCAGAGAAAGACAATTATATGGTTTCACTCATATGTGGAACATAAGGAATAGTGCAGAGGACCACAGGGGAAGGGAGCGAAATCTGAATGGGAAGAAATCAGAGAGGGAGACAAACCATGAGACACTCTGGACTCTAGGAAACAAACTGAGGGTTACAGAAGGGATGGGGGTTGGGGTGACTGGGTGATGGGTATAAGGAGGGTACGTGTTATGATGATGAGCACTGGGTGTTATATGCAACTAATGAATCAGCTTGAATACTGCATCAAACACTAATGTTGTACTACATGTTGGCTAACTGAATATAACAAAAATAACAAAATAAATGAAAAAAAGAGAAAGAAAACTTCAGTAGGAAAACCAGACAGCACAATTTGTTATTTCCCTCATGCATTTTGGAGTGCACGCCAACTAGTCCATCAGGATACAATTCATTTCCCATTTTATCTGTGTCCCTCTTGACCATTCGTTCGTTTCACAAATATGCAACCATCCATTCCCCACAATAGGACCAGATGTGGAAGAAAGACAACACCGGGATGAGTTAGGATGGCTCCTTTTGTCTGTGTGGACCCACCTGGGAAAGGTGGGAGCGAAGGTGAGTTGCAAATGAAAGCTAGAACGGGAATATCACGGCTTCTGGGCAGAACGAGGAACAGCTGCTTTCCCGGGGGTGTAAAGGGGATTTACCCTGGGTTAGTGTTTATTTGCCCAGTGACTAACCTCAAAGGACTATAGGAAGCACTCAAAGTGCAGACCAAACGAATAGAGTGGATCCCCTTTTATGATGATTGGTGCTGACAGCCTAGGAAAAACAGACCTTTGCTCCTGGTGTCTGCTTGGAACTCCCCCTTTGCGAGCCACAGATAGAACCAGGTTGCTGATTGAATCAACAAAGCACAGTAATGTTTCCCAAGGCCAATTCTAGTAATAAGGCTCCATGGTTCACACCAAATCCACCTGTGCACAATCTTTGCTTACTAACCCAGGGCAGCCCCTGAACTCAGCTCCTGTACCGACTCGGAGGTTCGGCATGGACCTCCACGTGGCACCTGATACTGTTCCTGAAAGCACAATTTTTTCCATGTTAATATTGTGCCTTCCCATATAGCGATGGTAGGCCCCTTCACAGCCCTGTCTATTCCTTTGCCCCCCACCCCAGGCCACTTACACTGCCCTCACACACGAGGCACTTGCTACTCATGGCTTGTTCAATGTGAGCACCAAACTTCTCACTTTTGCAGCTGTCCCTCCTACAGAAGAGAGTGCCTCCCGGGCGTTGAGACATGTGACCTGCAGAGCCTGGGCACCTATTGTGGGTCCCGGACGTGGTTTTCTTCCCGAGTGTTCCAACCACCTCTAATTCCACTGCTCTCTTCACCAAACCTATTCTGTATAGGTAGGGGGGCTGGAAAAGCTGGTGACTGTGACTGAGAAGTCATTCATTCCTCAGAAGCTCTTGAAGATGTTTCTGCTGAGTTCAACAATTTTTGATTTTTAGTTTGATATTCTTTATTTTTTTAAGTTTTATTTGATTTTTAAAAAGTAGTCTCTATACCCATGTGGGGCTTGAACTCACGACCCTGAGATCAGAGTCAGATGTTCTACTGACTAAGACAGGTGCCCCTAGTAGTTTTTTCTGGGTGGTGGGGTGGAGAGAGAGAGAGGGAAGGGCTCCTTACCTCTCCCCTCACGTGAACAGGAGGTGGGGCAGAGGGAGACAAAGGAGCACACTCCATGCTGAGCAGGGAGCCTGAGGCTGGGCTGGAACACAGGACCCCAAAATCATGACCGTAGCTGAAGACAGACTTTCAAACGACTGAGGCAACCAGGTGACCCTGGAGACCTTGCTTTCAATTCTTTGGGGTATATACCCAGAAATGGGGTTGCTGGATCATATGGTATTTCTAGTTTCAATTTTTGGAGGAACCTCCATACCGTTTTCCATAGTGGCTGTACCAGGTTGCATTCCCACCAGTAGTGCAGGAAGGTTCTAATTTCTTTATATCCTCACCAACACTTATTATTTTGTTTTTTTGTTGTTTCTTTTGTGTTTTTGTATGTTTCATTTGTTTGTTTTCTTTTAGACAGTACCCATCCTAATGGGTGTGAGGCGGGATTGTGTTAGATATTTTTAACCAAAGTAAAATTCTTAGCTCATTCTTCTAAGGACAACTGAATGTTAACTATGACTCCACAAGGACTCAGTGACAAACCCATTTTGAGGACAGCTAGCTTGAAGCTAGAGGGTTAGACAAGTAAAACACAAAAATGACCTGGTGTTAAGAAGGGGGTGATGATACATTACAAAGCTGTTTCTGAGTTTGCCGTTTGTAAGGCACCATGCTAATAAAGCGGGCCGGATTTCTGGTTGACTCTAAGGAGGAATGCCTTGCAAATGAAACACTGGTGCAAGGATTCTGCACCTTCCCACCCTGAACACAGATGCTCCTCTTCGATGCTTTGGGGGCGGGAGCTTCACAGGAAGGTGGAGGGCTTTGGGATTCTGGCTCTGCCACTTCCTCGCCCTTAACCTCCCTGAACCTGTGTCCTCACTCTCAAGTAGCAACAATTATGTCTGCCCTCAGGGTGACAGTAGCGGATAAACAGGATAATATACTGTGGGGGCGGGGGGCATCGATGCACTGCTCAGATTCCTTTCAGGAATACAGAATTGGGGTGCCTGTGTGGCTCAGTCGGTTGAGTGTCCGACCCTTGATTTTGGCTCAGGTCATGATTCAGGGCGGTGAGATCAAGCCCTGTGTCAGGTTGTGCACTGTGCATGGAGCCTGCTTAGAGTCTCTGTCTCCCTCTCCCCACACTCACCAGCTCATTTGTGCCTGCACTTTCTCTCTCTCTCTCTCTCAAAAAAAAAAAAACAACAACAAAAAAGAATATCCATCCAGCTGTTGGAAGTGCTGCCAGTAGATGTCCTTCAGCTGTCAGCCTTCCAAGGAAGGTCTTACTTGCAGAGCTGCCTCGGCTAAGGTCATGTCCCTGCCCTTTGTCCACTGGCTGGGACAGTGTAGGGGGCATGAAGGCTGTGACTTCTCAGATCAAGTCAAAGCAACTCTAAAGGGCCATCCCGTTTCAGGATGTCTTTTGGCTCAGGGTGCCTATTTCTCTACACTTTGCCAGCATTAGATGGTCCAAATCCTTTTAACTTTTGACTGTGTAATAGAAAACCAACATTTCAATGATTATTAGAATTTGCATTTATTTGATAATAATGAGATTGAGGATTTGTCTTATCATTATAGGCCTTCTGAGGCTGACCTGATAAATGCCGGTTTCTTCTTAGTCCTAGGGACACTTTCTTCCTTAACTGTTGTAGAAAAGATTTCACGTAGCCATCCATGGCTCAAATGTCTTGAGAGATTGAGCTTACTTCTCCTTCCCATTCACTGCGTGCCTGAACCCCATGTTGTAATTCCCAGACTCAGGGATTTTAACAGAAGCAGAATGGACATCTAGTACTAAACCCAATGAGGGGTGCTCATATATGTCCTGGATGATATGGGAAAGAGAGTGGGGACAAGGTTTCGTGCAGGGGTGATGTGTGAAATATTTCACAAGGGCAGCATTAAGGAGACATCGTGCAGACAGGAATGTGGCATGTCTTGACAATCTGTGAAGTTCCTGAGAAGTGGGCAACTCATCAGGCTCACTGGAAGTGCTCCAAGAAAGGGCCAGACTTCAGACGGCTCTCAAGGAAGGCTGGTCCCTATGGCAGGTTGGGGCCTGGGTCTTGCAGGCTGGCTCAGTCCATGTCCACTATTTCCAGAGCAGCATGCTCTCTGCTCTCCTTCCCTGGTACCTTATATCAGAGTAATACCCACGCACCTTTACTCAAAATAGGTTTTACTGGATACATCATCCAGACAAAAAGATCAATAAGGAAATGATGGTCTTAAATGACACATTAGACCAGATGAACTTAACAGATAAATACAAAACATTCTACCTAAGAGCAACAGAGTACACATTTTTCTCACATGTACATGGAACATTCTCCAAGACAGAGCACACGTCATGTCAAGCATCTTTTCCAACCACAATGGCATGAAAATGAAAATTAGTTACAAAAACAAAATAGGAAAACCCACAAAAATGTGGAAAGGAAACAACATGCGACTCAGGAACCAGTGGGTCATCAACGAAAGCAACAGAACAAAATACCTAGAGACAAATGAAGACAGAAACACAACATACCAAAATGTGTAAGATGTAGCATAATGATTCTAAGAGCTAAGGTCACAGCAATAGAGGCCTACCTCAAAAAGCAAGAAATATCTCAAATAAACAATATAACTTCACACCCTAGGAAACTATAGAAAGAGCACATGAAGTCCAAAACTAGTAGAAGGAAGGAAATAATAAATCGGAGCAGAAATAAATGAAAGAGATGAAAAGATAATAGAATAGGTCCATGAAACTAAGAGCTGATCCCTAGAAAAGACAAAGCAAATGAATAAATACATTTAGCTACACTAATCAAGAAAAAAAGAGAGAAAACTTAAACAAACAACATCAGAAATGAAAAAGGAAGAGTTCCAACTAATACCACAGAAATACAATGGATTGTAAGAGACTACTATGACCAACTATACACCAGCAAGCTGGACAACCTAGAGGAAAGGGATAAGTTTCTCCGCACAGGCAGGGAAACCTGAGAAACAGCGTGACAGGCCCCTCCCCCAGAAGACAGGCTGGAAGAACATTGGATGACAATTCTATGGATCCTATAAGACTGTAAAATACCAAAGCCAGGGGAAATTGTATATTGAGCTCCAGGTGTGGCCACACAACTTGCTTATTTGTCAGAATTCTCCTGTTCTTCTCTTCTCTTCTTCTCTTTTTTCTTTTTCTTTCTTTCTTTCTTTCTTTCTTTCTTTCTTTCTTTCTTTCTTTCTTTCTTTCCTTCCTTCCTTCCTTCCTTCCTTCCTTTCTTCTTTCTCTTTGCCCTTTCTCATATTTTTCTCTGTTCTATTTTTCTTTTTACGGTCTCATTTCACTAGATGTCTATTATATCAACTTATTTTTCATAGTCACTTTTTAACTTGTATTTTTACACACTTATATTTTTTATAGTTATATGCTTTATTTTAATCTCTTTTCCACTCTTTTCAGTTTTACCTATTTATATATACAAGTTTTACTTTCCTTGTAATTTTGGGATGTAGTATCCTCCAACGCAGAGACCAAAATACACCCAGGAAAAACTGAAACACCCTGCATTGCCCACCCTGAGAGATTGTGGACCCCACCACCTCTCCCCAGTTTTTCAATTTCTTAATTTTACTCTTGTGTTTTGTTTTGGCAGTGGTTTTTGGGTGGTGGTGTCCGACCACTCCAGACTTTCCTAGGTTGCTTCCAGCTTGGGTCGGGGTTGATATTTTGGACTCTGTTCATTTGCTCAACCATCCCTTGACAGAATGACTAGGAGGAGGAATTCTCAACAAAGAAAAGAACCAGAGAGCATGTCCTTTGCCACAGAACTAATGGATATGGATACAAGCAAGATGTCAGAGATAGAATTCAGGACTGTAATCATGAAGTCAATAGCTAGGCTTCAAAAAAGCATTAGCGGTATAATAGAATCTCTAAGGGCAGAAGTGAGATCTAATCCAGCTGAACTTAGAAATGCTATGAGTGAGATGCAGTCTAAACTGGATACTCTAAGTTCCAGGGTAAATGAGGCAGAAGAGAGGATGAGTGATCTTGAAGATAAGCTGATAGAAAGAAGGAAGCTGAGGAAAATAGGGATAGGCAGCTAGTAGCCCACGAAAGTAGACTTCGAGAGATCAATGATGCCATGAAACGTTCCAGTGTCAGAATTTCTGCATCCCCGAGGGGGTGGAGAGTGAGAGAAAGGAGTAGAAGGTATATTTGAGCAAATCATAGCTGAGAATTTCCCTAATCTAGGGAAAGAAACAAATATTCATGTCTAAGACACAAAGAGGACCCCTCCCAAAATCAATAAAAATAGATCAACACCCTGACATATAATAGTGAAGACTGCACATCTTAGAGCCAAGGTTGCTATCCTGAGATCAGCCAGAGGGAATAGATTTCTTACATAGGGAGGGAGGAACATCAGAATAACATCACCTGTCCACGGAAACCTGGCAAGCTAGAAAGGGCAGGCAACGCATATTCAGGGTCCTAAATGAGAAGAAGATGCAGGGAAGAATACTTTACCCAGCACAGCTGTCATGCATTTTGGATGGAGAGATAAGAGCTTTCAGGACAGGCAGAAACTGAGAGAATATGTGACCATCAAGCCAGCCCTGCAAGAAATATTAAAGGGGATTCGGTAAGCGAAGCGAAACCCCAAGAGTCACACAGACCAGAAAGAAACAGAAAATCTGCAGAAACAGGGAGTTTACAGGCAATACAATGGCACCAATATCATATCTTTCAGTCGTTACTCTGAATATAAATGGGCTCAATGCTCCCATGAAAAGACACAGGGTTTCTGATTGGATAAAAAAGCAGGACCCATCCATATGCTGTCTACAAGAGACTCATTCTGAACCTAAAGACACCTCCAGACTGAAAGTGAGGGGATGGAGAACCATTGACCACGCTAATAGACCTCAAAAGAAAGCTGGGAGCAATCCTTATGTCGGACAAATTAAATTTTAAACCAAAGACCATAGTAAGAGATGTAGAGGGACACCATGTCATATCTAAAGGGTCTATCCAACAAGAAGATCTAACAATTGGAAATACCTATGCCCCCAACATGGGAGCAGCCAATTATAGAAACCAATTAATAACCAAAAGAAAGAAACATAATCATAATAATACATTAATAGTAGGAGACCTCCATACTCCACTCAAAGCAATGGACAAATCCACTAAGCAGAAGATCAACAAAGAAACAAGAGAGCTGAATGACACATTAGACCTGATGGACTTCACAGATATCTACAGAACATTCCGTCCTAAAACAACAGAATACTCATTCCTCTCCAGTGCACATGGAACGTTCTCCAGAAGAGACTATGTACGGGGTCACAAGTCAGGTCTCAACCCATTCCAAAAGACTGAGATAATCCCCTGTGTCTTTCAGACCCCAATGAAGTGAAACTGGAACTCAACCACAAGAAGAAAGTAGAATCTGGTTGTTTGAAGGGACTAATAAGATTGGTAAACCTCTGGCCAGACTTATCCAAAAGAATAGGGAAAGGACCCAAATTAGTAAACTCATGAATGAAAGGGGAGAGATCACGACTAACACCAAGGAAATAGAAACAATAATATTAGAGATTATTACCAGCAGCTATATGCCAGCAAATTAAGCAATCTCCTGGAAACTTATAAACTACCAAGAGTGAAACAGGGAGAAACAGACAATCTGAACAGAACAATAACCAGCAAGGAAATTGAAGCTGTCATCAAAAACCTCCCCAAAAACAAGAGTCCAGGACCAGATGGCTTCCCAGTGGAAGTCTACCAAATATTTAAAGAAATTATACCTATTCTACTGAAGCTGTTTCCAAGAATAGAAATGGAAGGAAAACTTCCAAACCTGTTCTGGGAGGCCAGCGTTACCCTGATCCCAAAACCAGACAAAGACCCAATCAAAAGGGAAAACTGCAGACAGACTAATCTCCCTGATGAGCATGGATGCCAAAATACTCAACAAGATCCTAGCCAGTAGGATCCAACAGTACATTAAAAGGATTATTCTCCACGACCAGGTAGGATTTATTCCTGGGACTCAACGGTGGTTCAACATTTGGAAATCAATCAACGTGACAAAGCACACTAATAAAACAGAAGACAAGTACATATGATCCTCTCAACTGGTGCAGAAGAAGCATTTGACAAAGTACAGCCTCCTTCTGGATTAAAACTCTCCACAGTGTAGGGGTAGAGGGACTATACCTCAATATCCTAAAAGAAATCTATGAAAAGCCCACAGCCAATATCATTCTCAATGGGGAAAAACTGAGAGTTTTCCCCCTCAGATGATGAACACAGCAGGGATGTCCATTATCACCACTGCTCTTCAACACAGTACTAGAAGTCCTAGCCTCAGCAATCAGACAACCAAAAGAAGTAAAAGGCATCTGAATCAGCAAAGAAGAAGTCAAACTCTCACTCTTTGCAGCAGACATGGTACTCTATTTGGAAAAGCCAAAAGACTCCACCTGCTAGAACTCATACAGGAATTCAGCAAAGTGGCAGGATATAAAATCAATGCACTGAAATCAGTTGCATTCCTATACACTAACAATGAGACAGAAGAAAAAGTAAGGAGTCATCCCATTTACAATTGCACCCGAAACCATAAGATACCTAGGAATAAACCTAACCAGAGACGCAAAGGATCTGCACTCAGAAAACTATAGAACATTCATGAAAGAAACTGAGGAAGACACAAAGAAATGGAAAAACGTTCCATGTTCATGGATTGGAAGAACAAATATTGTTAAAATGTCTATGCTACCTAGAGCAATCTACACATTCAATGCAATCCCTATCAAAACACTATCAACTTTTTCTCGGAGCTGGAAGAAATAATCCTAAAATTTGTATGGAACCAGAAAAGACCCCGAATAGCCAAAGGAATGTTGAAAAAGGAAACCAAAACTGGTGGCATCACAAGTCCGGACTTCCAGCTCTATTACAAAGCTGTAATCCTCAAGATAGTATGGTAATGGCCCCAAAAAAGACATAGAGTTCAATGGAACAGAACAGAGAACCCAGAAATGGACCCTCAACTCTATGGTCAACTGATCTTCGACAAAGCAGGAAAGAACATCCAATGGAAAAAAGACAGTCTCCTCAACAAATGGTGCTGGGAAACCTGGACAGCACATGCAGAAGAATGAAATTGGACCATTCTCTTACACCACACACAAAGAAAAACTCTAAGTGGATGAAAGACCTCAGTGTGATGCAGAATCCATCCAAATCCTAGAGGAGAACATACGCAGTAACCTCTTCGACGTCAGCCACAGGAACTTCTTTCAAGACACGTCTCCAAAGACAAAGGAAAGAAAAGCAAAAATGAACTTTTGGGACTTCATCAAGATAAAAAGCTTCTGCACAGCAAAGGAAACAGTCAACAAAACTAAGAGACAACCCACAGAATGGGAGAAGACATTTGCAAATGACATATCAGATAAAGGGCTGGTATCGAAAATCTATAAAAAACTGATCAAACTCAACACCCAAAAAACAAATAATCCAGTCAAGAAGTGGGCAGAAGACATGAACAGACACTTCTCCAAGAAACATGAAAATGGCTAGCAGACACATGAATAAATGTTCAACATCACTAGTCATCAGGGAAATTCAAATGAAAACCACAATGAGATACCACCTTACACTCAGTACAATTCTATCTACAATGAACTACACAAATAATTTTGAAATATAATCAATAATAAAGACTGTTCTGTGGATGGTAGTGGTTACTACATTTTATATTTCGTATAGTGCTTTCAGGCCTCTTGTTTTCCTAAACTCAGCAGTGCTTTAGCTGAATTCTTAGCATCATTTTGTCTTTGGCACCAGTAGTTTTTGGTGCACGCTTTGTGTGATCTGTGTTAAAAATCTGCATTACCAACGTCGCAGCTCGAACTGAAACTTGTTGTTCAAATAAGTATTTAATTTTCTTTTTTTTTTTGCTCTTGTATAATCAGAAGCCCCCTTTAGTATCATTCCAGAAATTTTGGGAGGGTTTTGGCTAAAAGTGCGATTTACTGGGGAAAACTAGATTTTAGTTCTATAAAACATTTAAGTCTTTCATGGGACCTATATTTTCTTGAATGAAATTTTGTAGTGCTAGAACAAATAGGCGATCCAAAAAGGCGTTTATCTGTGTTACTTAAAAACAGAGGCTTCCTTCTATTTTAAGTCACTAAACCATACTGTTTGATGTTGATCGTGTCTTGAATGCTGGTGATTTCCTCGGTGGCAGGCCTGCTGAGAAGAACGGAGCTAAGTGGATTATGCACCCAAGGAAACCATCTTGGTGAAGATTCGTATTTATAAAATGGTGGCTACATAGAGGTCTGGGTAATTCATGTGATCCCGAGGGGGAAGAACGGATCTTTAAAGCGGGGTTTCCCAGAGAGCATTCCAGATCACCTGCATTAGGATCACCTGGGGAGGTGCTTGTCACAGGCACACTCTCGAATCCCACTACAGACCCGCAGACTCTGAGTTCTGGTGGTCTAGGGAATCTGTCTTTAACGCGCACCCCACGTGGCCGGGTGCACTGAAGTTAGGACCACAGATGTAAGGACGGCGCCAAGAGCCAGGAGAGGCAAAGGACGGAGGACAGTGGAGTTGCTCTCACAGTGCACCTCTCCTAGAATTGTTCTTTCAAATTTTGACCACTCTGGTGGTTGACATCTGGGCCCAGCAACACACGCACACAAAAAACCCACAAGTATTCTGAAAGTTCCTTGAAGAATCAAGTGACTACATATTTGACTTCTTAGCAAAATCTGTGTAGGATGTCTTAAAATTTGGTGAATACTAAATTATTTGGCTTCCTGGTAGTACTTCAAACTTCACATTGATCTTGGTAGAGTGATTTATTTTCTTTAAATCCTATGATGTAGTCGCATCCAAAAATACAGCTTGTTAAAATGCACTGAATTTTACATACAGCCTGAAAAGGCTGAGCCCTAGTGAAGTCAGTGACCCTCGGGCCACAGAAGTGATGAGCCAGGGATTTTCAAAGCGTAGCTTGTTATTTGCACAGGCTGTGGAATATCCACTGTAACTCTGTCCGGGAACAGAAACTAAGATATTATATAAGCAATGTGTACTTTTTGCTAAATACTTTTTAAAATAACTTAGTACACTGTGGTCTCCCATGTTCTGCATGCCTCATGATGAATGAACATGAGTGTTCAAGTTGTTCTGATTTTAGATGTTTGAGCCAGCAGTTTCAGTCTGAATTTAGCATTGCCTTTAAAAGAGTTAAATCTGAATTCTAAGTTTCACAGTCTTATTGTATAGACAGAGACCAGAATAGCTATACGATATTACTACTACTATACTTTTATTTTCAGAAGTAATAAAGCTGCATAGATAAAGATGTTTCAAGATACTTAACAGTCTTGTGTGCATGTGTGTGTACCTAGAGATCTAGATTTCTCTCTACCTACCTCCTTGAGCTTCTCCTTTCCCATGGTCAGAGTGCCCTTTTTCTCTAGATGAGGTATTGGTGGCATAGATAATAAAATTTACTTTCAACAGTAATTTGTACCTTTTCTCATTAAAAGTCTGCATATGAGCAATGCAATTTTTGAACCTACCAGGGTGCACAAGGAAAACCAACAGAGTCAAAAAACAATTCTTAAAAGTGGAGCATGGGCAGCATTTTGCCTCTGGTTGAGTCTCCGTGTCTTGAACCTAAACATGGCCCAACCAAGTGAACCATGGTCTCACTTGGCCTTCATCAAGTGAGACCATCAGTGAGACAAGGTGCTCGTGATGTCTAGACTTGCTCCAGAGTTGTGGAATCCAAGCCTGCCAGTGGCTTTGGGTAGGTCAGCGGACATCGGGTGAGTAGCTCTCGGATGTGTCCTCTGTTGGGTTTCCTGTGTTTCCTATTTTTAAGTTCTTTGATATTTGATCTCCGACTCTGGATACACAGTGGGTGTTTCCAGTGGTTTCTGATTGTCCTTCCCAGTCCTATTACCTGTGGAGGGCGTTTCAAGCTGGGGAGGACGGCATATAATGAAGCCTGACAAAACTTTGTGGAAGGGAAGAAAATTCACCATGCTAGTGATCTATTTGCGGAATAGCCAACGTATTTTGTACTCTGTATTTCAAGAACATAAGCACAAGCAGCACCTAGAAGTTTACGAAGACCTATGAAATGGTAAGTTAATTATCAAGTCTTGTATTTTGCCTAGTTGTTAGAGGAGAATTGTAAACAAGTGGTTTCTAGAATATGGCCCTGCTTTGGTCCATTTTGAATAATGAAGAAAATTTTAGTAGTCGAACCTACTGTGCTCATGCTGTGCTCCCTGCATGTATAGCTACCATGTGTCACCACTATTACAATAATGACTATCTGCCCTCTGCTGTGCCGGTCCTCCCTGTATCTCACCTTTTCCATCCCTGGTTGCTTGTACCTCCCACTCCCCTTCACCCACTTTGCCCATCCCCCAACCAGTCTCCCCTCTAGCAACTGTCATTTCTCTCTATTTATGAGTCTGTTTCTGCTTTTTGTTTGTTTTTTAGATTCCACATATAAAAAAATAGATTACACGTACAAGTGAAATCATACGGTATGGCTTTCTCTGACTTAGCAGGATACCCTCTAGGTCCATCCATGAAGTCCTGTTTTTAGGTTTTAAGTAAAAAGCTATATTCTATTTCTAGCTCATTAAGAAGTAACACAAAGGAAGCAGATGCATCTATAAAGGATTTCTCAAGTATTAGAATAAGACCATTAACCTGGACATTTTTAAAAGTTAGAAATAAAGGGGCGCCTGGGTGGCTCCATCGGTTGGGCATCGGACTCTTGGTTTCCGTTCAGGTTGTGATCTCAGGGTCATGGGATCAAGTCCCACATTTGGCTCAGCACTTGGCGGGGTGTCTGTTTGGATTCTCTCCCTCTGCCCCTCCCCTCACTCTCCTGCATAGGTGCACGAGAGCTCTCTATCTCCTTCTCGCTCGCTCTCAAACAGATGAATACATTTTAAAAATATTGAAAGCTGTAAAACTAAATAGCCATCATCCACCTTACCGAGTCAGATTGGTCTAGTAAATCCACTTACAGTAAGTTTGTGGGGTGCTTAAAATCCAGGTGACATTTCTGTTCCCCAACTTATTATTTTGAACAAGTTTAAACAAAAATTACCGAAAGAGTACAATGGATACCTCTAGAAATGTTGAGTCGCTGATATTTTACCACATCCACTTTCTCTCTGTGTAGAACGTATGCACACAGACATGCATACATACATGCATACACATAAACATTCCTGTGGTGGTTTGTTGGTGAGAGCCGCTCTCATAAATAAATTTCAGACATTGTGACGCTGTCAAGTGGCAGGTGGGGAACGTCCCCAGACGATCAGATGATTTCAGGTGATCAGAGTGCCTTGACTCTAACCATGGCATTTCCATGGCACATTGTATAGTACAAGAGAACTTCCAGAGTGTAAAATAATTGAGGTGAGCAAAACTAAGAGAAATAGCAAATGAGAGGTGGAGTGTCTAAAAAATCGGCATAGGGACACCTGTGTGGCTCAGGCGGTTGGGCGTCTAAGAGTTTGGCTCAGCTTCTGATCTCAGGGTCATGACATGGAGCCCTGAGTCTGGTCTGCGCTCAGCGGGGAGTCTGCTGCTCCCTCTGTCTGCCACTACCCCTGCTTGTGCTCTCTCTCTCCCTCCCTCTCCCTCTCCCTCTCTCCCTCTCTCTCTCTGACAAATGAATAATAAAAACTTAAAAGAAATAGGAATACAAGTAGCTATTTATACAGCCCTCCAGAGCTGTCTGCCAGTGTTCATTTCTGTTCGAGGACACAAGTGGTGGCTCAAACACTACTTTTTATTTTTATTATTTATATTTTTTCATAGATTTTATTTATTTATTTGTCAGAGACAGAATGAGAGAGCACAAGCAGGGGGAGCGGTAGGCCAAAGGCCAAGCAGGCTCCCGGATGAGCAAGGAGCCTGATGTGGGACTCAATCCCAGGACCCTGGGATCATGCCCTGAGCCGAAGGCAGATGCTTAACTGACTGAACCATCCAGGCGCCCCAAACAGTACACTTTTTAAATCTAGTCACAAGAATTGCTTACGTGGCCCTGTGGAGTGGGGCCAGCAGAGAGGAAGATCTCACAAGCTCCTGCTGCCAAACCCTGTACCCTGGGGCTGCTGGCAGACTGGCATAATTTGCTTCCCTGTACCTCGTACCAGGAAAGCTAGCAGTTTGGAGGCAGTAGTTTAGAGAAACATCCAATCCCCAAATATTTGAATCATCAAACAGCAGCAGGGCAATTCTGGACATGACACATCCTCTCAGGTATCTTTCCCTGATTTTATTTATTTGAGAGAGAGAGTAAGCACAAGCAGGGGGTAGGAGCAGAGGGAGAGGGAGAAGCAGGCTTCCCGCTGAGCAGGGAGCCCAATGTGGGGCTGGATCTCAGAACCCCAGGATCATGACCTGAGTTGAACGCAGACGCTTAACTGACTGAGCCACCCAGGTGCCCCTAAACATATATATTCATTACAATAAATATAATAAATATATATATGAAAATGACAAATGCCAAGATGGAATATACACAAAGGGGCCATGGAAGTCTGAAATTTGCCCATTTGCCCATTCTTGGGCAATTTGGCATCACGACCGAAACCCCACTTTCCCCCAGCAGTGTCTCTTTGCAGCCTCTCTCCCTCTCCTCTGGCCGCACACACTCCCTGTAGAGAAATTCCTCCTGCGGCTTGCCCGCCCTTGCTAGGTTCTTGCTGCCTTTCTCCCCAACGAGGTTGTGAAAGCTTTGCTCACAAGAAGGGTTGCTGTCCCCTATTTTCCACTGTACTGTGCACACAGCCCTGCACAAGTGAGGTGCTCAAGAAGTGTGCGAAGGTTTGTTGGTTGAGTTTTCCTCATTTCATGCTAGATAATTTACCCCAGTCCTCTTGACATTTCTCAACCCAAACAATTTCATAAGCGATAATTTTATCTTTTCATCTTCTGCTGGATTGATACATATGTCTCTTTGAGTTTCAAGTTCGTGCTGAAAGATTACAAATCTCTGCACCGCACACACTGTCAGTTCCTCAGACTAGTGTTAATTATGGCTGATATCAGAAACAGGCTTGGAGAAAATACGCTTGTGTCTCTCTGTGTGAAATGATTTATAGAAAGCTTGTCTTAGAACTACAGCACATAGCTTAATTATACTTGTGCTCTTAGAAATAGAGTTCCTTTATCCTGTTTTTCTTAAATTATTTTCATGTGAGAAGACCATGGCAGATTCTGAAATTACACCTCAGGTCTAAAGGAATGGAAATGAGTGGAGTGTGTGCGTGCGTATGTGTGTGTGATTTTTTGGTTTCTTTCCTCCCTAGCCCATCTTCGTCACAAAATACCAGAGATCAGTGGTGCTCAACAGGATGGGAGTGGGGGTAGTGAGAGGTCAGGCACGTGGAGAGATTTTTCTTGGGTTTTAGGACTCACCCAAATAATCTAGGATGAACTCAGCTTCAGATCCTTAATCATATCTGCAAACACCCTTTTTCCAAATAAGGTCACTTTCACCCTTTCCAGGAGTTAGGACATAACATACTTTTTTTGGGGGGGGGGAATGGCATGATTTTTGAGGGGAGAAGGTTAGGAATTCTGTTTTGAGATGTCTATTAGAAATCCTGGCGATGATGGGGAAGCAGGCAGTTGGATACACAGAGTCTGGAATTCACAGGAGAGTCCAGGCCAGAGATACAAATTTGGGGGTTGTCAGTTTACAGAAGGAAATTAAAGTCACGAGATGGGGATTACTGGGGAAACCCTTGTGTATAGAAAAGAGATGTCAAAGGAGCCTGGGGGATGAGGGAGACCCACCCACAAAGGAGGCTGAGAAGGAGCAGGGAGGGAAGTTGCGTCCGTGTTTCCCTGGGTCCCATGATGCTTGGGGTCTAATAAGCTTCACAATGAGAATTGACCTTTGGGTGTGCCACATGGTGATTACTGGTCAACTTTGGCCAACAGTTTCGGTGGAATGGGGAGGGTAAAAGATCGATCGGCTTCCAAAGGAAAATGAGAGGAGAAAAACTGGAGACAGGGAATTTATACAATTTTTTCAAGTTTTGCTGCAGAAAGAATGGAGAGATGTGTGAGTGGGAGCTGGAGGAAGTAGAATCAGTAGGGAGCTCTCATAAGATGGGGAGCTAGCAGCAGGCTTCTATGCTGATGGTGGGGGAGATCCAACATGGTGGAGAAGAAAAGGAGAATCGCTTGAACAAGGTTCTGGATTAGTCAAGACAGGAGATAGGGATTACTGCACAAGGGGAGGGCTGGCTTTTGCTGGGAGCGCTGAACTGCCCCACAGTAGCCGAGAAAGCCCGGGATGGGCAGAGCTGCAGGTAGATGGTCAACATGTGGGCTTCTGTTTGGTGCATGAGTGAGTCTGACCAACTTTAAAACTTGCTACTGAATTACCTGGCTACGATCATCTCTTCTTCTCAGGAAGAAATGGCATTTTGAATTGGGGACTGATTGCAATTTCTCCTTCACATAATGAAGTAGTTTTGGAGTGCCTGGCTGACTCAGTTGGTGGAGCCTGCAAAGTTTGGTCTCAGGGCTGTGAGTTCGAGCCCCAAGCTGGGTGTAGAGATTACTTAAAAATAAAATCTTAAACAAAATTGTCTTAAGTGTGCACAACTCTTGAACAATGTAATTCAAGGTTCTTAGGTCATACTATTTTTCTCTTAGCTGCTTAAATATGACTGTTGTTAAAAAATCATTTTCTTTAACTTCTTACACATCTGGGGAGAACTATTCATCAGATGGTTTTGAAAATCATTGTGTTTCAGCATTTGTCTTTAAGGTTACTTTTGAAGTAATCTTCAAAATTTCAACTTTAATAAGAAATGAATAAATTCCAAATGCTGAAGGAGAAAGAAATGATCGTTCTTGTGATAATGTTTATGTTCCATTAGTGTTCTATTTCAATCGTTCCCAAATATTTTTATTTTCATAACACAGTTATTAAAGATGCCTACTTAGGGAATTTCCAAATAATCCAAATCACTGTTTTTAAAAACTAGTAACATTCATCAAATTACCTACAGAGAAATTATTGTTTTAATTCCCTCATGGGATCTTCAATGAGACATTTTAAACCCAGCATCCTCTAATTTTATTTTATTTTATTATTTTAAAAGATTTTATTTATTTGACAGAGAGAGAGAGCCAGCAAGAGAAGGAACACAAGCAGGAGGCGTGAGAGAGGAAGAAGCAGGCTCCCAGCGGATCAGGGAGCCCGATGCGGGGCTCGATCCCAGGACCCCGGGCGATCACGCCCTGAGCTGAAGGCAGACACTTAACGACTGAGCCACCCAGACGCCCCAGCATCCCCTAATTTTAAAAAGGCAGATAATAACTGGAAACTTTCAAAGATGTCCATCGTCTCTTTCAACAACCATCCACTTAAACCAGCTCACGGTAGGGCGGGTGAGGATTTTCACACATTTGTAAAACAAGGTATTTGGGGGAACATTAAAACTACAGGTGTAGGTAGTCTCATCACACTGTCTTTCCCATTGGTCAGGAAAGTCAATAACTTTCAGGACCTGTGTGGGTAAAGGTCTTGACCTTTAAATAATCTGGGTTGGCCTGAACTTAGTTTCCATCTGCCTCTTCCTATCAGTGGCCACTTTCCACCAGGCGAGGGCAGTAAGGATTCACTTACTCACCCATGCCCAGTCCAGGAGCCCTTTCTCTCAGAAGCAGAAAGATGAAGATTCTCTTTCCTGTACCTGCCAAAGGCCAGATACTTCATTTTTAACTATGATAAACATAAGTGCCTCTCCTAAAAACCCCTGGCAATCCAGTCAACGAGTTCAGGATCAGGTTCCAGCCATGTGATGTTCAGTTTGTGGGCAATAAGGTTAAGAGCTAATGAGGAAAGGCCCAGGACATTTCTGTCTACCTAAAAAAATCTGAGAGTCTGGGCAAGAAGGAATCATGGAAAAAGGGTAGAGAACCCAAAGACGAAGGCTAAAGGGCAAGGCTTGCTCTGGACACTGACAATTCTCCACCCTGCCTCAGAGGAAATAGCAGCTAATTAACTACATTCTGAGTCCTGGCCTTGCTTTTCTCCTCGAGTATGGCAGTTTAACCACATTACATAAAGACATCCCTTAAGAAATGATAACATGTTTAGGGGTGCCCAGCTGGCTCAGTGGGTGAAACTTCTGACTCTTGATTTCAGCTCAGGTTGTGATCTTAAGGTTGCGAGATCAAGCCCTGCCTTGAGCTCAACACTCAGCACAGAGTCTGCTTATCCCTCTCCTTCTGCCCCTCCCCCTGCTCTCTCTCTCAAATAAATAAAATCTTTTAAAAAAAGAAGAAACGATAACATGTTTATGAGATGAGACATTCTGGAAGTAACCCTTTAGGACAAAAAAAAAAAAAAAAAAGAAAAATGAGGGAGAGAAAAGAAATAGCGAGATGCTATGCCAATTACCTGCAGAGATTGGATGGAAAAGACATTCTAGAAAGAATTTCTAGTTCTTACAGCCATTATGGAAAACACTATGGAAGGTCCTCCAAAAATTAAAAATAGAACTACCATATGATCCTGCAATCCCACTTCTGGGTATACAGCCAAAGGAATTGAAATTAGATCTCAAAGAGGTATCTGGACTCCCAAGTTCACTGCAACACTTTTCACGAGACCCAACATCTGGCAACGACCTAAGTGTCCGTCACCAAGTGAAAGGATGAAGAAAGTAGGGTAGACACACACAATGGAATATGATTCAATCCTAAAAAGGAAGGAGATCCTGCCATGTGTGACAACAGGGATGCAGCTTGAGGCCAAAATGGTAAGTGAAATAAGCCAGTGACAGGACCAATACTACCTGCTACCACTTACAGGAGGAATTTAAGAGTCAAACTCATAGAAGCAGAGAGAATGGTGGTTACCAGGGGTTAAGGGAGGGGAGAATGGAGAGGGGACGGTTTAAGGCTACAAAGTTTCAGTTATGCTAGGTAAATAGTTCCAGGGCTCGACCACGCAGGATAGTGTCCATAGCTGACAATGCTGCATTATCTACTGAAAATTTGCCAAGAGAGTAGATCTTATGTTGTGTTCTTAGCACGTACACACAAAATAATGAGGAAAAAGAGTGTGGGAGGGAACTTTGAGAGGTGATAGATGGTTATGACCTTGATGGTGGTGGAGGTATCCTGTATACTTGTCCCCAAAGTAATTGAAATGTAGGAAGAAAGAAAGAAAGAAAGAAAGAAAGAAAGAAAGAAAGAAGGAAAGAAAGAAAGAAAGAAAAAGAAACAGAAAAAGAAAAAAGCAGGGGGAGGGAGGAAGGGAGGAAGGGAGGAAAGGGCAAGCACCTGGCTGGCTTGGCGGGGGGAATGTGTTACTCTTGATGTGCTGGTCCTGAATTTGACCCTCACATTGGGTGCAGAGATTGTGTAAATAAACTTTAAAAGAATAAATAAAGAAAAGGAATTTCTACTTCTTTAGGAAATTTAAAATAATACTAGACTGTGTGGATCGACCTGTTTCAGGGAGTCATTTATTTCATGTATCTTTTTAAAATTATTATTAAGGAAGGGCCAGTATGTTTCTAATATTTCAGACTGGATTCCCAATAGATTAAACGCCTCTTTTGAACTGCAGGTTACTTCTAGGGCTGAACATCTGACTTGTTACGTCAGCCTCAGAGAGGCAGGCACAGTCACGTGGAATAAACAACTGAAACTAGGCTGTTGGGAATGTGGGTTGTGTTTTGGCTCACTTCTCATTGGGCGACCTGAATCGGTTACTAAACCCTTCAAAAGCATTTTCCGTGCTGTGTGCGTCAGGGAGGATCTCTGTGATTACTCAGGAGCTGCGTGTGTGGGCAGGGAGCCCGCACAGTAAAGTGGCCCAGCCCGTGGACCCGGGAGGCTCCAAACATCTCCGCACAACCCGGAAACCTAGGAGTTCCCCCTTCTCGGCCAGGGACGCCTCTGCTCCTCGCCCCGCCCCGCTGCCCAGAGACAGGACCAAGGCCTAGCTGACTGTCTCCCCGCCTGAATCATGAACCAGTCGCGTTCTTGCGGCCGCCTGCGCATCATGCTGGGACACCTCGGCCAGCGCTGGGCCGGGGCCGCCGTATCCTTTGGGCTCCGCGGGGCTCGGGCTGCAAGTGTGGTGGCCTCCAGGGCTCAGCGCCCAGCCGCCCAGGCGGCTCTTCCCCTTCCTCCTCACCGCGTCCTCGGGATGCTCAGAGCTGTTCAGGGCTCCTAGGGCAGCCAGGGGAGGGGGTGGGCGGACAGGGGGCGGGGGCTATTCGGGGCATTCTGGGGGCCTGTTTCCCTGGTTTGCCAGGGGATGTGTTAGTCCTTACTGAGGGGCCTGCGCTCAGCTACGGTGGTATTTTCTGCACTTGGCCACGCGTGACCCGACCGCCCAGAGCCCGAGACATGCGAAGCACAGTCGCACCGCAAACAGGAGCGCAGAGCTGCCTGGAGCAAGGCGTGCAGGCAGGCGAGGAGGCGGGCAGGCAGGCGAGCGGGCGGGCGGGCCTGCAGGTAGGCAGGCAGCAGTGCGCTCTGGCGGGACACTGGCCGGCACCCCCTGGCTCTTCCTTCCTTGGAGAGAGCTGTGTGAACCCCGAGGAGTGGATGCGATCTCTCCTGATTGGGCCTTCAGAAGTTGCTCTCCGAGGCAATGTGTGGGGCCCCCGTGCCGGATCCCCGAGGATGTCACTACGGGACAGGTACATCACATCGCTTTATAGAATCGGTTCTCCTGCTCCGATTAGTGTTCACTTCAGGGGGTACTTTTGAAAAGCAGCGGGGAAAACACTGCGTGCGATTCTCCCTGAGCAACATGGTTAGGCTCTGTTCTGCTGTGTGCAGGATCCTGAACTCTTTCCTAAAAATGCTTCTAGGAGCTGTTTCTTTTATTACTATGATTGCTCTCCAGGCTGAGTTCCAAGCCAAGATGTAGAGGAACCACTGTCAGCTTAAAATCCTGTCCATACACTGACAACGGTGATTATGTCATCTCATTTGACCAGGGAGAGAACAGAAACCGAGGCCAGGAGAGATTAAAACTCTTGACCAAAGACATTTAAGTAAAGCACTGGTTGTCAAAGTGCGTTCCCAGGGCCAGCAATGTCAACATTCCCTGGAAACTTGTTAGACATGCAGATTCCTGGGCTCATCTCAGACCCATGGAATCCACATACCTGGGAGGGGGGCCCATCAAGTCGTTTTCGTTTGTTTCTGATACATGCCCAACAGTGAGAACCCCCAACATTCTGGGACTGGGGATAACTAGAGCCAGAATGAAGGTTTCCAGGTCCAGTCTGTGACTACTATGAAAATGTGATATTCTGGGGCTCCTCCTGGGTGGCTCAGTCCGAGAAACATCTGCCTCTTGAGTCTAGCTCAGCTCTTGATCTCCGTTGTGACTTTAAGCCCTGCACTGGACTCCACGCTGGACAGTGAGCCTACTTTAAAAAAACTTCATTTTTCTTTTTTTGATATTCGGATCCCGCTGGTTCTTGCTGTAATAGTGTTGAGGTGAGAGCTTATTTTTTTCGTCTGTGTTTGCTAGAAGAGCGCTAGCCTCTCTACTTGCTGCCACGGTGGAGATGTTCTCCACCAGCACTGTGCAGGTCCATGGCTACGAGCCCCATGTGGCCATGGAGCGCTTGAAATATGGCGAGGGGCAGTTTTCATTTTCATTCTCTTCAATTTAAGGAGACAGACGTCGCCGGGGCTCTGGTATTGGACGGCTCTGCTGAGATGGTCGGTGAATGTGTGTGTGGTTGGGGCTTACGCAGAATCCTGGAAATCCTGTGGCAGTTTCTTCCCGCCTTAAGTGGTTCTAAAGAGACGTGGCTTCTGGCTCAAGGCAGGGTTTCCAAGCATCTACACAACGCATTTTTTAAATGCAGAGATGCCTCCAGAAGAAGACAAATATGACCTACGATTCCACCCCTCGCTGCAGATCATTATCAGCCAACTTTTTGGTGTGTTTCTTTTCTATGTATTTCCATAATTACGGCCATCCCGGGTGGACAGCTTTTTGATTCCATTTTTTCGTTTCACTAACGTTATATAGTATGCACAGGACACAGTTCCACATCATTAAAAAAACTCTCTGAGGAAAGCAACGACCACCACCAAAACCCACAATGGTAGGGAGAAGAAATTGGGACTGAAATATTGCATTCTGTCCACCACATCTTGCTAGCAGCTGGCGAAGGTCATTAACCTCTCTGCCTCATGGAGAACAGAGGATTATAGTGTCCCCAGTTATGTAAAGACAGGACAAAAATAACATGTTTATGAGTAGTGACATTGTGACAGTCGCTCCTTGAGATAAAGAGACAATGAAAAAAATTAAAAGGAAAAGAAGAAGAAGGAAATGCTAAGTAAATGATCTGTGGTTCCCTGGGTAGAAAACTAGAAAGAATTTCTAGAATTTCTAGCTCTTAAAGATATTTAAAATTATACTCAACTATGTGGATCACACTGATTATTTTAACAGACTTTTTGTTGTTGTTTTTTAAGGAATAACGAGCCAAACAGTTTCTCTGATTGTGGACTGGACTCCCACTAAATTCAGTACCTCTTTGGAAGAGTGCATTTCTCGTTACTTCTAGATTCGAACCTTATGATTTTTGTTTGTTCAGCAGTTTAGTGGAAGGAATAGTCACGTGGAATAAACCAGTGGAAGTTATGAGGTAAAGAGTATGGGTCAAGTCTGGGCTGAGGCATTTTCTGTTGGGTGACGGTGGACTCAGTTACTGAGCACAATGGGTCTAGGTCTCCTGCTCTGGGCAGCAGGAATGGTGATAAAGCTCTTGGGACTTCCGGCCCCTCCTCAGACCTTCATGAAATGAAATGATGTAAGCGGCTATGTGTGTAACCCAGTCTTCCCCGATGAGAGCTAATCCAGGGCAGACTGTTGTTTCTAGAAAAGGCAGACTCCTGAATTTCATTTTATTTGCCTTAATTCACATCCTAGGTTGCTCACCCCACTTCAGGGGCTGTTTCTCCTAACAGTTTCCAGACTCCACAATTCCAGTAAGTAGATCGAATTGTCATTTTTAATCATACAGTGTATATAAAGCTTTTCCTAGTGGTAATTATGATATAAAATACATCTCATGTTGTCTGGTGAAAATTCATTACACAGAGGCGCCTGGGTGGTTCAGTCGTTTAAGCGTCCAATTCTTGATTTTGGCTCAGGTCATGATCATATGGGTCGTGATATGCAGCCCTGGGTCGTGCTCTGTACTCAGCAGGGAGTCTGCTTCTCCCTCTCACTCTGCTCCTGCCCCTGCCCATACTTGCTGTCTCTCCTTATCTCTACAGAGAATAAATACATTTTTTTAAAAAAATTCATTATACATATTGTGTGTTGCCAGAACTTGTTCTAATTAGAACCAGGAAAATTTTGAAGACCTTGACTTTAATTTTTATATGTATTTTAAAATTCAGAAGGGTATAATCTGATTTTTCAGATTCAAGCATGTTATACCTCATTTAAGTTAGCCTGTAGTTTGTGGTCCTACTGCTATGTGAGCTAGTATCTTTGGTTTATCTTAAATTACCTTTGTAGGGGAAGACACTGATCTCCATGGTTTATTCTCATAGAGCCACATTTCTAATCTAGAAGAATGGATGGGGTGATCTGAGTTTCTGCACATGTCATGTAGTTATTTGGATTTTGTCACTTTGATTTCTTCTAAGAATGTATGATCTAGACAACTTAAAATATAAAATCTATTGAACTTGTTTCCCACCTGAACAACCATACATAGTCATTAGAGAACAAATTCAAAAATCAGAGAAATAAAAGGAATTTTAAAAATTATTCACAATTCCATTACATAAAGGTAATCACTTAAAATTTTTTTTTAATTTCTTTGCATATTTTTCAAGTAGTATCTTGGTTTTACACAAATCTAACTATATTTTATTATACTAAGCATTGTCCATGCTATTATATGCTCTTCATTTTTTAAAAAAAGATTTATTTATTTAAGAGAGAGAGACAGTGCACACATTGCAAGTGGAGGGAGGGGTGGAGAGAGAGAATCTCAAGCAGACTCCCCACTGAGCCCGAAGACCACTGTGGGGCTCAGTCTAGGACGCATGAGATCATGACCTGAGCCAAAATAACCAGTCTGAGCTTAACTGACGGAGCCACCCACGTTCCCCATGCTCTTAATTTTTAATGCCTAAGGCCTATCCCATTGAATGGATGTAATTAATTAATTAATTATTCTCCCCCCCCCCTTTTTTTTTTTTTGGTGACAGTAGTAGTTAACGTTTTGGATTCAAACCTTTTTTAAAAATAGTCAGATTAAGGGAGCCTGGCTGGCTCAGTCGGAACAGCATGTGACTCTTGATCTCTGGTTTGTGAGTTCGACCTCCACAATGGGTATAGACATTACTAAACAAAATAAACCTAAACCTCAAAGACTTATTTTTTTAAAAAGAAATGTTCAGCTTATTTCCTTAGAGTAAAGAAAAAATAGAAATGCTGGGTGGAAGAGTATGAACGTGTGTCAGGCTCTCGATACATATTGTTGGGTATGATTTTTCTGCTGGACTTACTTGAAACTTTTTTTTCTCCTTTAGGTATACTCGGGATAATAATGTTCTAAGCCTAGAACAGAGACAATTTTATGAAGAAAATGGGTATCTTGTCATTAAAAATTTGGTATCTGATGCTGATATTAAATGCTTTAGGTACAGTGACCCTTCCTTATTTTACGGAAATACGTTATATGTTTGCAATGGGAACGTGAGTAAGATTAGCATGTGTGTTCAGATATTTTTCAGTGATTGGCTCATTGGGAAGTGGTTAGGAACATGAGCTCTGGAGCCAGACTGGCTGGCTTTCATCTTAGCTCCACTACTTCTGTTGTGTGTCCTGGGGCAACTTTGCACACCTCTGTTTTCGCACCTGTAAAATGGGGATAATAATAGTACTTATACCCTAGCCTTGCTGTGAGGACTGAATTAGGTGAAGTACACACAGAGGCCTTCGAACGGGCCCTGGCCTATGGTAAGTATGAGAGCAGTATTTGCCATTATCACTCAGGTGCAACCAAATCACAGAAGTTTCCCCATCGTTCTGTTAGGCTAAGGAATACGTGAATACTGGCCTTACAGTGAGGAGACAGGGGCTTCTGAGCTGGCCATTTTCCCTTTCCCTTCCTCAGAACTACCAAGCCTGGCCTGGAGGTTAGCCTGGTGCAGAGACACCCCCCACCCCAATCTTTGAGAATCTTTCCACAGAAGAGGCCAGGGAGGTGCCGGGAGGCTGCGGTAATGGCATCATCTGCCAATTTATTTTTCTAGGAATGAGTTTGAAAGGATCTGCAAAGGGGAGGTGAAACCAGAACAAATGATGATAATGAGAGATGTGACTATTGAAAAATCAGAATATGCTCCAAGTGAAAGGACAGTTTCAAAAGTACAAAGTTTCCAAGAAGACGAGGAACTCTTCAGATACTGCACTCTCCCTGAGGTTTGAGAACCTTCCTGAGTTTTCTTTTCCTTTAAGTGAATAGCCCATCTGCATGCTTGTCTCTGGAATTGCTGCCTACACTTTCTCTGGCCCCTTGTCTTGTGCCTGGTGAGCAGTGGTTCTCAATTGGAGGCTGACATCTGGCAGTGCCTGGAGCCACGTTGGGGTGGCACTGGGTGGGGACCGTGTGCTGCTGGCTTCTAAGGTCCAGAGGCTGGGCGTGCTGCTAATGGAGCCCAGGGATCCTATAACGTGCAGAAACCCCCCTCCCCCAAATAATGAATTATCCAGCCCCAAATGTCAGTAGTGGCCAGATGGAGAAACCCTGCTCTGGAGTCTGGTAATTATCCTTGGTTGAGAAGGGTGGGAATTCTGCCTTAGAGAGAGACAGAGTTCTCTCACTCTGGACATGGGCATATCAACAGGAGGGACATTGCAGATCTGATACCCTGGACATCCGTTTGTTGTTTCTTTTGGTTTTATGACTCTGGTCAGTAGAGGTTTAAGTTTGTGTTTAGATTGAAACTCGTTTTTAAAAAATTATTATTCTTTGAGAGTAATTCATATTTATAAAGATATCTACATAGGACAGAAGGGCTTACAATGAAAAGGAAAGTCTCCCACCTGCCAGCCCCACTCTCTGCCGAGCTTTCTGGTGCATTCAGCGAGAATTCCTCTACGGCAGGTGCATCTCTATACTCCCACCTTTTGTGTCATGTGGGAACATATTGGTTTCACCAAGTTTTTTCAACTTATAATAGATCTTAGACATCTTTCCATATCACTTATATATTAATCTATATCATACTTTTAAACTACTGAGTAGCATCCCATTGCATAAATGTACCACAGTTAATGAACCATTTCTGTAGAATGGTTTAAAGGACACTTTGCATGTAGCTCATGTTAGAAATTATAACCCCAAGTGCTATTAGAAAATTTGCCTCATGGGGGCTCCTGGCTGGGTCAGTTGGTAGAGCATGGGACTTTTTTCTTTTTTAAGATTTATGTATTTATTTTAGAGAGAGAGTACAGGCAGGAGTTGGGGGAGGCGCAGCGGGAGAAGGAGAGAGAAAATCTCAAGCAAGCTCCCCACTGAGCATGGAACCTGACATGCGGCTGGATCTCTGGACCCTGAAATCATGGCCTGAGCCGAAATGAAGACTCCGCTACTTAACCAACTGAGCCACCCAAGTGCCCCGAGTATGTGGCTCTTGATCTCTGGGCTGTGAGTTTGAACCTCAGACTGGGTGTAGAGGTTACTTAAAACCAAAAACACCCCCCAAAAGAAAACAACCCCCCCCAGAAAAGTTAAAAAAAATGGGATACCTGGGTAGTTCAGTCGGTGAAGAGTCTGCCTTCAGCTCAGGGCTGGATCTTTGGGTCCTGGGATTCAGTCCTGTATCAGGGTCCTTGCTCAGTGGGAAGTCTGCTTCTCCCTCTGCCTACTGCTCTCTCTCGGTCTCTCTCAAACAATAAATAAAATCTTTAAAAAACAAAAGTTAAAAAATAATTTAAAAAAAAGAAAGAAAATTTGCCTCATGAAAGAGACTGTACAGGTAAGCCACCTATGATGTCCAGCCCCTCGGGTTGGGGACAAGAGGGGACGTGGCCCCTCTGAACCATCCACTCTTCCCAAACTCAAGTCCTGCTTTGGAAATGGAACTTGTGAGCATCGATCAACGAGGAAAGGCTTGAAGTGAGAGACAACACAGGGTAGATTAAGCACGACCAGGACATCCAGGCTTCCCACCTCTCTAAAGTGTGAACCATGCACCTGCTGGCTCATGCAGTGATTTTTAGGAGGTGGGCATGATTTTAGTAGTTGTATATTTATTTTTATGTGTATTGGAAAAAATAACCAGCACATCTAACCTATGACCTCAGGAATAAATCAGGAAAAGACATGAGTTAGTTTAGGAAAATTATTGGCTAACTATATTGGGCAGCTCTGTGAAGTACGATAGAAATGGTAAAATGGCTCATGAGTGTCACTGAGGTTTAGAAATTACTGGTCGGAGGCACCTGGCTGGCTTAGTCGCGGGAGCATGAGACTCTTGATCTTGAGGTTGTGAGTTTGAGCCCCATGGTGGGATTAGAGATTAGTTAAAAAAAGAAAGAAAGAAAATACTGGCTTAAGGGAATCCCCAAAGTTGACACGCCTTATTAAAACAAAAAAGTATGAGGCTTGACTCCTAGGACTTTGGTACCATTTCAAGCATTTCATGCTCCAGTTGCCCATATTCCTTATACACGGGGTCAAATAGTGAGAAAGCAGTAGAATATGCTTCATTTTTTGGAGTCAGACAAAATATCTTTTCCATTTAACTGGTTCTGCCACTTGGCAGTTTATTAGCTTCAGGCTTATTTCAATGGGGTGTTCACGTTAATAATTCATTCATGGGGCATTACTTTTCAGGGGTCGCTGTGAGGTGTAGGTGGGCTGATGCAGAAAGCCCCTGGCAGATAGTAGGCATAAAACGCCGAGTCCTTCCTGCATGTACGCCTCCCTCGGTGGGTTAGATGCAAGGAGGTAGCCCCCAGCTGCCAGAGCTCGGGCCGAACTCAGGCCTCTGGGTCCCATGCTCTCCAGCCCCTGTGCCCATGTCGTTATTGAACACCCTTCCTCCACCAGGATAGCGACTCTATGGGGGCAGGGACCTGCTCATCTCATTCCCTACCGTGCCTCCATTTCCTGTCACTCTGCCAGGTTTGGAGCCATCGGTGAAGAGCTGTGGAACGGTCTGATTGTGCTCTGATTGTGAAGGGGCCAGGTGCTCTTCTCTTTTCCTCTGGGCTACGCATGGTTGCTGCACCTGTTGGGGCCTCTCATGGTCCCTTCTTTTCTTTTTTCTTAAGTAGGCTCTATGCCCAACGTGGGCTTGAACTCACGACCCCAGATCAAGAGTTGCATGCTCTACCAACTGAGCCAGCCGGGCACTCCTACCAAGTGTTTAATTCTTAGCATCTTGGCTTTTGTACGGATAATTGTACTTTGTGCCACTTTTGTGCATTGGATTTCTCATGAAATGTTTCTTCCTCTTTTCTCTTAGGTTCTGAAATATGTGGAGTGCTTCACTGGACCCAATATCATGGCCATGCATACAATGCTGATAAACAAACCTCCAGATTCTGGTAACGGTCTTATTTGTTATGGAGAAGTGAAAGAGAAAGAGAAAGAGAAAGAGAAAGAGAAAGAGAAAGAGAAAGAGAAAGAAAGAAAGAAAGAAAGAAAGAAAGAAAAAACTTTACGGTGTTCTAACTATACCTGTGTGTATAACTGCTAAACTTTGATAAATAAATATCTATGTCCTTTTATTTAAGCCTTGAAATAGCATACATCATGACAATAGTGAAGTACCAGGGTGATTTCAGATGTTAACTGTAGCGTTATTGTTAGAATTTCAGAAGACTGCCTTGCTACTCAAAAGTTTGTTTTAATAAACATGACTGTTCATATACCATAGGCTCTTATTATTACAATCTTCACCTCTAAATTTTGTTATCCATTCTCACCAATGATAGTGTGAATTCGGCCTTCCAGACTGAAGACATTATAATTACCAACAAAATTAAAACTATTCTTACAAAACCCATACTACAGTTGCTCTTAAAATATCTGTGTTTGCTAAAATGTAGTTCCTAAGATTTCACTCCCAGAGAAATTGATTTGGAAGCTAAAACCCAGGAATCTGCGTTAAAAAAAATTTCTTTTTTAACTAGGCTAAAAGCCTAGTGTGGAGCCTAACACGGGGCTTGAACTCATGATCCTGAGATGAAGACCTGAGCGGAATCACGAGTCAGATGCTTAAGCGACGGAGCTACACAGGCACCCCCAGGAATCTGCATTTTTAAAGCCATCCCGCTCTTGGGCCATGCTGAGAAATTCTACTCCACCAGGAGTAATAAATTGGTCCTTCAAGGTCCTTTATCACTTTCCACCTTTTCTGGAGAAAGAGGCCAGGAGAGCTTTATGTGACTGGCCTATAGCACCACCAAATCTCTCCTACCCTGGATGTCTTGATTACAAAGGTCGGGGTTGGGGGTTGGGGAACATCAGGTTCAGAGCACAAAACTGGGAACCATGTAAATGTGGTTCTGTGGTCTCTGTTTCTACAGAGTGACTGTGCAGCAAAGTGCTTCTAGTTCCTCGAGGAACTTCTTGGAGGCCTTTTATTAATTTAGTTCATTGATAGTGTTTGTATCAGCCACTGAGAAGGCTAACAGGGAACCTTAAATTTGGTTACTCTCTTCAATTAATCAAACTTGTTTTGAACACTAGGCTCAGTGCCCAAACCAGAGTTACAAAGGAATAAAGCACAATAGAGATCATGACATGTTATGAGTTGCTAGAGAATGGAGTGAGTCCTCGGCTTCCAGCAACCCAGAAGAAAAGTGTGGGCTCTGGAGTCACCCCGTGGCTTTGCTCTTCCAATTTGGTGCTTATCTCTCCAGGCTGATTTTCTAGAGTGTCCTTTCAGTTGCTTGGGTTTTGTGGGGATGGTCATTGTTCTGGCTTTGCAGGCAAAGGAGACAAATTCTGAGGTTCAGGTGTGTTTTAACAGCCGCTTCTGTTTCAGGCAAGAAGACATCCCGCCATCCCTTGCACCAGGATCTGCACTATTTCCCCTTCAGGCCCAGCAATGACATAGTTTGTGCATGGACCGCCATGGAGCATGTCGACCGGAACAATGGCTGCCTGTGTGTGCTCCCAGGCACACACAAAGGCTACCTGAAGCCACATGGTTATCCCAAGTGGGAGGTACTTCTGCATAGAAGATAAATCTTTCTTCTATCGTTTTCAGATTCATTTATTTATTTATTTGAGTCCGAGACCCAGAGAGAGAGAGAGCGATAAAGGGAGAGAGTTCGCGATATTTGCACATGAGAGAGGTGGCGGGGCAGAGAGAGGCAGAAGGGGAGGGCAAAGGACATGTAGACTCTGCTGAGCAGTATCCAACGTGCAGCTTGATCTTAGGACCCTGAGATCATAACCGGAGCCCAAAATCCAGAGTCAGGCACCCGACTCCCTGAGCCACCCAGGAGCCCCGAGGGGATAAATCTTACCTGGAGTATTTATTGTTTTGATTTTGAATCAGATTCCATAAAGACCTTTAACAATGAGATCACATTTCCTTTCTTAGTAAAACATGGTTTTAGGTTTCTGGAATTAGGATCAGGGAAAATTCAAGGATGTTAGGTAAAATAATCATTTTTCTTTCAACAAGTGTTGGAAAGCTGACCAGTGTGGGGAACTCTGGTAGGTGCTATATAGGATCTGAGATTATCAAGCCTCATTGCAGAGGTCATACAGAAACACTCACAACACCAGACGCATATGTCAAATGCCAAGTAATTCTTACACACTGATCGATGGCTCTTAGGATAAAGAAGAGGGAGGAATCATCTCTTTCCTGCTAGACCAACGAAGGCGCTGGGGAAGGATGAGTAGTATCCCATTGCATGCCCGTTGCATGGTTTATTGATTGAATATTGATGTTAGAAGACTATTAAATGCTTTTGCACCCATGAATGATGAGATCAAATCAGCTTTTCAAGAATGATAATCTCGAGGTCTAGAGCAGAAGGTACTGGAGGTCAGGAGTCCAGAGGCAGAGAAACCAGAGAGGAGACTAGGAGTCTTTTAGGTATCAGACAATAAGGTCTGGAAACCCCATAATGATGGTCAGAATGAGACGAGCACGTGTTGTTAAGGCAGGAAGAATGAATGCGGTTCTGTAGGAAGTAAAGAATATGGCTTTCAGGACTTCTGTCTCAATTAGTTAGAATTCTGGCACTGAGGATTAGTGCTAAGTGAAAATCTTTGAGTCTGGATTCTGATATAAAATCTGAAACTGTGAGATTCATAAATTGAGTTGAGGTTTAGGGAATGTTTGGTGCAGGCAACAGAAGTGGGTTGTGGCTGACTTAAGCCAAAGTGAGTGTCTTGGAGGGTTGTAGGCACATGGTGAGTCAAGAAATGGCTGGCTGGCTCTGGTAAACAGGAAAGTAGGAATCACTGTTCAGTGGCAGCAGTCAGGTTGGGACACCTGGTGGGGACAGTTGAACCTTAGCCATGATCAGTGCCTTTGATCAATTCTCTGTTCAGATGAAGTGAGGGCAGTGGGAGGTCAGATTACTTAGCTAAGGTCACATACTGCCCTGGACAGGAGAGAAGTGCACTGGATCCACGTCCCAACACAGTCCAGCAGGAAAGCAGTCCTTCCCCCAGAAGAATGTGGGAGAGTCTTAGGAAGGGGAATGGGATATGGTGTTCCCCCCATAACCATTACTTAAATCAACAACGAACTTTGGAAATAGTTATAAGAAAAACACAATGTTTTAATTTACTATTCTTCTTTCTTTACTTGAGTATGAAATGAGTGCTTTCTGAGCTGGGGAAACTTGAGCATCTTCTCTCTGTTGGCTTAGGAAAACAGCTTGCTTCTCAGAGGAAGTCCTGAGTAATAGCAAAATGATTTAGGCAAAGTTCCAGGTGAGGCGAATATCAGTGAGTACAGATTCAGGCTGGTAAGGGGATCTCCCGCCTTAATCGCAAAATGCAAAGTCAGTCTAGGTCTTTATTTACAATTCAGTAATGAGGGGTAAGTGGAAATTTCAGATTCTTCATTTGGTCCCCCAAATCCATGATTTCAATATCCCAATGTGACTTTTACAACCAGATATCTGAGAAGCTTTTGGATATTTACAGTTTCTTTTAAGAAAACATTTATCTCTCTCTCGGCAGAATGTAGGAAAACTTTGCTTTACCTAATGAGTCATTGATAAAATTCTCAAACATTGAGTTCCTCAAATACAGACTTGGGTTCTCTTATGTGTTCCAGGGAGGAGTTAACATAATGTTCCATGGGATCCAGGACTATGATGAAAACAGCCCCCGAGTGCACCTTGTGATGGAGAAGGGGGACACTGTTTTCTTTCATCCTTTGCTCATCCATGGATCTGGTTGGAACAGAACTCAAGGATACCGGAAGGTATGCATTCACATCACTCTACTTTCCAAAGATGAATAGGTTAGAAACAAAAATGTCAAGATCTGTGAAACTTCATGAGATTTGTGTCATTGAACTAAACTGTCCTTTAGTCTGGTTTATTTACCAGGGAATCTATTTGCTCCCTCATGCTTTTTTACTCATAGCAGTAAGAAGCCCGGTGACCTCAGGATCCCAATCCTACTGACACTGAATTATGAACATTCATAGAATTGCTTCAGAGAAGGAACATACTTGAGAGCCCACAACCTGTGCTTTTGGAGGCAGAAACAATGGCTGAGATACTAAAATCACAAAAATTGGAATGTATATAGCTCACAGTAACCATATAAGTGGAAAGTTTATAATAGCTTTGTTATTGGGAAAACCATTATCGAATCTAAACAATGGCTCTGAATTGGCTGCCTAGACCTCAGATTTTGCAGGCAGCCATATTTTCCACTCCTGAGTCCCAGAATTTGTTTTTAGCCCCAGAATGTTTTATAAAAACCTCATTGCTTACATTAAAAATTGACAAAATTTCTCATAGTCCCAGATTTCTCACTTCTCAAAAGTTCAGCAGATCTGACATTACTGTGGACTCACATTCCTCATATAACATGGCTCCTGATACTAAATATTGGTTGCTTCTTTGGGGCTGAGTGAAGCCTTCCAGTCTGTCACAGCAAGTCCTGTTTTCTCCCTGAAGTCAAGAGTTAGTTACCAGGTTTCACCTTCTATTCATTCATATTTCTATTAGGTTGACAGGGCTGGTATGACAGTGAGGCAAGAAGGCACTCTCTTCTGGGGCAAAATTTAATGGGGGTTCGGGGGACGGTGCCAATGAAAACCCTCAGCAATCAAGATAAATGATAATTTAGGGTAGTATTTAAAAAATCAAAATTAATTGAAAAAATATCCATGATGAACAAAATGCCAACATTTTAAATAAAGACTAGATCAGACTCTCCACCAGCCTGACCATCAGAAGTGTGCAACCAGGGGATATAGCCATAATGACACAAATAATATGAGTGTACCTGATTTCACTAACTTAGGCCTTTTATCATGTATCCTTAGCCCCAAAATTCAACTTGAAATGAAAAATAGAAATTTATGTGTATGAGTGTGTATAAAAACAGGAAGCAAAGACAAATTGTCTGAAAGTGTACATGAGTCAGAAAGTTATATTACGTGCCATATGATCAGGATCATAAACTGAGATAGAATAACTACATATTGAAAGATTCCATGTTAAAAAGTTGAGTGTAAAATGATTACGGTATGAAAATGAAAGTTACATAATTAAAAAAAAAACCCAAGTAATGTGAGTGTTAATACCCTGAGTTTGCTATTTTTCAGTGGTTTTCCAACTAATTTAATGTTTGGGAAAATATGAACCCTTAAAAAAATACGAGAAAACATGTACATGGGTGTGCGATTTTCCCCTCTGGTCTTATCGTCACCCCTCCTTGGCATGGTGGGGAGCTTCTGTGGGAAATGGAGTTTGACTCCACTGCCTAGAGATCTGATGTTCTGGGCTAAGCAGGCAGACCTTCCAGTAGGCATAGTCACCTCAAGAGAAATAACTTGAGTCTAGGAAAGTGAGTTTTAAGTTTAGATCAACTTGTAAGTCTTTCAAGAATGGGGAGAACCAAGTAAGCTCCATCATACGTTCAGGAGGAAACAAGATGGGGATCGTATGTGAATTGGACTTCAAATGTCAGGCTGATTTCAAAGGGGTGGGTGTGTATGTTATTTTCGTTTGCAAGGTATTTTTGTGGATTTTTTTTCATGATCTGTAGCCATTGAAGTAACAACTCAGCACAAACTCAACTGAGTTAACTAACTTCTCTGACTAAGAAGATGATAAAGAACCCTGGAACACATTCCTGTTTAGGACCTGAGGACATCCACACCCAGAAAAATCACATGTTAAAAAGTAAAGTCCTCTTACTCATGTCATTATGTTGCCTGCCCATTTTGAACACAAGTATTGCAGGGAGCTAAAAACTTCTTGTATTTCTCAGTTAGCCTTTAACTGTACCTGGGGGGAAAAAGTTATTGAACCCTGAAAAGACTAATACAGAACACCATGGAACATTCTAGAAACCAAATGCTGAGTGAAATAGCTGACTTTCTAAAAGAAGTCTCCCTGTTTGGTTGCTGGTGTTGATGGAATTTTTATTCCCAATATTCATCCTGTCACTCGGCACAGGTAATTTCCTGCCATTTCGCCAGTGCGGACTGCCACTACATTGATGTGAAAGGCACCAGTCAAGAAATCACTGAGAGGGAGGTTGTAGGGGTAGGAAACAAAATATATGGAATTCCAAAAGACACCAGCCTGAAGGTACGTTTGTGTGAGATGACAGGTTAAGATATTTTTTTTCTTCTTTTCTTCAGATGCTTAATAATTCTCATACCTGATGTAATTTGGAAGTATAATGTGCTTTGTTTAGAGTGCCTTGCAGAAGCATTGCTGAGACCCACTAAGAATGACAGTGTATTTCAGCTTGTTCTTGCTTCCCAGGCTGGGGCACCTGAGCGTCCCACGGTTCTCTATGTCTTTGGCCACCCTGTGGTATGCAGGCTGTCCTGTTCCAGGACAGAGAGGTGGAAACAGAAAACAGATCTGGAGGACAGCAAGTGAAGGACAAAGGCTACCTTCTGAACGCACAGAAGGAAAGTTAAAAGTTTGGACTGTCCCCATAGGTCTCCTTTATGTGCACAGAGCAGAGGATTTACACATAGGCAAATCCAGTAAGATTCCCAGAAAACCATTCTTACGGAGGGTTTTGTTTGGGTCCGTTAGCATCTGGAGTTTCATGGAGCAGATTCCAGAAACCACTGATGCTTATCAATATGGGACATGAGACATTATTTCATATGCTCTCGTACTTAATACACATCACTTGTAAAGTCCTTGTTTGTAACTAGTGGACATGCAAAGCTGATGATGCTCACCAGACTAATTATAGTCAAGGCAAAGAAATATATTCACTTTGTAGACAAAGTCCACTTTAGCCTCCAAACCAAGAAGCTGATCCTATGTTTTAATTTGCATTAATCATAAATGTGTGCATTTCCTATGGGGGTGACAGGACCCCCAAGGAGACGGAGTGTCGTGATAACTCCGGGTATTCTGGTACTGTGAAGAGTACCGTCCGCCAGCACTAGGCTACCGTGCCATTGGGAGTCATCTGCTGAAACTCCTTCCCAGCTTAAGAATCTCACTTCTCCCTTGGCCCCTTCTTCCTTTAGAATGTATGAACCTATCCTGTATCTGAAAAGGCTCTCATTTCACATTTGCAGGTGGTAGACAGTCCTGTCCTTCTCCCTCAATCCAATACTTAAAATGCTTTATGAAGGCATCATATTTTGTCAACTGGGGCTTCCAGGCAATACTCTGAACTTTAAAGCAGAAAAAAAATGCATACATTATGTTTGAGTTTTGCCAGGGTTGTGATAGATGAATTGCCTCCTGTATTTATTTCATTTTATTTTTTAGAAGATTTTATATATCTGAGAGAGAGACAGCAGACGGGGCGAGGCGGAGGGGCAGAAGAGGGAGAGGGACAAGCAGACTCCCTGCTGAGTAGGGAGCTAGATGCAGGGCTTGATCCCAGTACCCTGAGATCATGACCTGAGCCAAAGACCAGCACTTAACTGATGAGCCACCCAGATGCACCTCCTGTATTTATTTTTAAATGTTAGTCTCACAGATATAGTTTCTCAGCTTTACTTAGAATAATGATATCAACTTCTGCTACATAGTTCTTTGTAAAGTACAAGAGCACTTTCATAGCCCTAAGTTCTGCTTTCTTCACAAATCCCATGAAGCAGTCATTCTCACTTTTTTTTTTTTTTTTTGGAGACCTATGTATTTATTTGAGAGAGAGAGAGAGCACACAAGCCAGGGGAGAGGAGAAGGAGAGGGAGGGAATCTCTAGCCAATTCTGCACTGAGTGAGGAGTCCCAAATGTGGCTCGATCCCACCACCCTGAGATCATGACCTGAGTCAGACACTTAACTGACTAGCCACCCAGGCTCCCCTCACTCCATCTTCTTAAAGAGAACGTGAAAAGCCCAAGAGGTTGGCCAAAGTGATGTAAGAGACAGACCTACACTTAAGGGTCACATCAATTTCCAAAACCATTCTTTCCACCTGACCTTGCTGTCGGCTCAAAAAAAAAAAAAAACAAGAAACAAAGAAGTCTGAATTTTTTTTAAGAAAAAGGAAAAAAATCCCCAAATCAGCAATTTTCAACCCATAACTCATGACATCATTTTCACTTGGGAGCAGATCACTCAATGGGGTAGCGCCTGAACGAACCCAGGACATGGGGGAGTGTGGGCTGTTCTGACCAAACACAGTGCTCAGCTGGTTGGAGATACCTGTGGTCAACAATAGCGCCCAATAACACAGGCTGACCTTCTAGCAACTTGCTCTCTTAGTTTGTTCAACACTATTCTAGACGTGGGCAAGCACATTATTTGGAGACGTAGAATATGGTTTATTTACTACTTGACAGGACTGCTGAGCAACGTTTTTCCATTTAACCGTTGGTAGATGCTAGAAATCGACTTTGTCTTATGCTCAACAGATTCCCAGTGTTCCATCAACTAACTGGGTTTGGCTTTACTTCCAGGATGTGTTTAGATTTCGAGGGCGGCTGGTGAAAGGCGAGAGGACCAACCTGTGAGCAGCCCTCTGCTGGAGCTCTTTGAGAGAAAACCCAAACGAATCAAGGTGCCTGGGGAAAACGTTTTCTTAACAAGCTGTCCTCATCTTTTCTATCCCTTGTTATCCAAATCACGACCTGGAGATCGGGTACTTCCTGGCACGTGGTTAGCTCTGAGCACAGAGCTGTTCCTTTCATGGATGAATAGATGTAACAGTGGCCGATTACTATTTTCGGGAAAATTAACTGAGGGTTGCACCTAATAAAAGGGATTGATGTCTAATTTAAGTGTGTTCCATCCGTTTCTTTCGTTCAGTTGGCTCTTTGCCCAAGCAGAAAGGAATCCTTTGAAACTCAGGGTATGCTGACTTCTGCATCCCTCTTCTGGAAAACCCACCACCCACCGACTTCAGGGCATGAGACTGTCAGATCTAGAACACTGTCTAACACAGGCAGGTGGAATGAAGGGCACTGAGGAGTACAAATAAGGGCGATGCTCGTGCTCTGACTCAGGATTCCCTGCATGACTTGTCAACCCAAGCGGCCTCCTTAAGAAAATAGACCAGATCTTCCCAAGTCGTTTTCTCGGTTCCTGAAGAAGGAAGACAAAGGTGGCTTCATCTGCTAAACTTTATTGAGTAAGGCGGCTGAAGACCTTCAGCATTTGTGAATGAAACCTAAACTCTTTCAAACAACAGAGAGAGTTTTAGTTTGGTTTTCTAAAGGGCTTGAACCAGGGGGATTTATTTCATTTTTAAGATTTCATTTATTTATTTGAGAGATACACACATACACACACACACACACACACACACACACACACACACACGAGTGGGGGTAGGGGCTGAGGGAGAGACAGACTCCCCGCTGAGCAGGGAGCCCAACAAGGGGCTCAATCCCAGGACCCTGATCCCGCCCTGAGCCTAAACTAGATGCTTAATCCACTCAGCCTCCCACGTGCTCTATGGGGGAACTGATTTTATTCAGTGCTGTATTTCTACACCAGCTGAGGGCAGCAAAGAGACATAGGTCTTGATTTTTAAAAATAGCAATTTGGTAAGAAATAACAGAGTCCCATTCTTGTCAAGAGGCTAAGCACATGTTTTCCTAAATCAAGTTTGACTGTTTTTGTCGGTGGCTTTGTGAGAGCACCCTATTTAAGGTCAGGTCCAGCTGACAACTGGAGAAGGCAAGACTAACCCGGACAGGGTTTAAGGAAACTGGATGAAGGGGTAATTGGACATAAAACGTACACAAGGAATGCCCGTGTAAATAGCGTGTATGGAACACTGCTCCACAAAATACTTCTCAAACCAATCACAAATGTAAAACAAATTTGAAAAAAGAAGTCAAGCAGAGAAAGACAATTATCATATGGTTTCACTCATATGTGGAACATAAGGAATAGTGCAGAGGACCACAGGGGAAGGGAGCGAAATCTGAATGGGAAGAAATCAGAGAGGGAGACAAACTGTGAGACACTCTGGACTCTAGGAAACAAACTGAGGGTTACAGAAGGGATGGGGGTTGGGGTGACTGGGTGATGGGTATAAGGAGGGTACGTGTTATGATGATGAGCACTGGGTGTTATATGCAACTAATGAATCAGCTTGAATACTGCATCAAACACTAATGTTGTACTACATGTTGGCTAACTGAATATAACAAAAATAACAAAATAAATGAAAAAAAGAGAAAGAAAACTTCAGTAGGAAAACCAGACAGCACAATTTGTTATTTCCCTCATGCATTTTGGAGTGCACGCCAACTAGTCCATCAGGATACAATTCATTTCCTATTTTATCTGTGTCCCTCTTGACCATTCGTTCGTTTCACAAATATGCAACCATCCATTCCCCACAATAGGACCAGATGTGGAAGAAAGACAACACCGGGATGAGTTAGAATGGCTCGTTGTGTCTGTGTGGACCCACCTGGGAAAGGTGGGAGCGAAGGTGAGTTGCAAATGAAAGCTAGAACGGGAATATCACGGCTTCTGGGCAGAACGAGGAACAGCTGCTTTCCCGGGGGTGTAAAGGGGATTTACCCTGGGTTAGTGTTTATTTGCCCAGTGACTAACCTCAAAGGACTATAGGAAGCACTCAAAGTGCAGACCAAACGAATAGAGTGGATCCCCTTTTATGATGATTGGTGCTGACAGCCTAGGAAAAACAGACCTTTGCTCCTGGTGTCTGCTTGGAACTCCCCCTTTGTGAGCCACAGATAGAACCAGGTTGCTGATTGAATCAACAAAGCACAGTAATGTTTCCCAAGGCCAATTCTAGTAATAAGGCTCCATGGTTCACACCAAATCCACCTGTGCACAATCTTTTCTTACTAACCCAGGGCAGCCCCTGAACTCAGCTCCTGTACCGACTCGGAGGTTCGGCATGGACCTCCACGTGGCACCTGATACTGTTCCTGAAAGCACAATTTTTTCCATGTTAATATTGTGCCTTCCCATATAGCGATGGTAGGCCCCTTCACAGCCCTGTCTATTCCTTTGCCCCCCACCCCAGGCCACTTACACTGCCCTCACACACGAGGCACTTGCTACTCATGGCTTGTTCAATGTGAGCACCAAACTTCTCACTTTTGCAGCTGTCCCTCCTACAGAAGAGAGTGCCTCCCGGGCGTTGAGACATGTGACCTGCAGAGCCTGGGCACCTATTGTGGGTCCCGGACGTGGTTTTCTTCCCGAGTGTTCCAACCACCTCTAATTCCACTGCTCTCTTCACCAAACCTATTCTGTATAGGTAGGGGGGCTGGAAAAGCTGGTGACTGTGACTGAGAAGTCATTCATTCCTCAGAAGCTCTTGAAGATGTTTCTGCTGAGTTCAACAATTTTTGATTTTTAGTTTGATATTCTTTATTTTTTTAAGTTTTATTTGATTTTTAAAAAGTAGTCTCTATACCCATGTGGGGCTTGAACTCACGACCCTGAGATCAGAGTCAGATGTTCTACTGACTAAGACAGGTGCCCCTAGTAGTTTTTTCTGGGTGGTGGGGTGGAGAGAGAGAGAGGGAAGGGCTCCTTACCTCTCCCCTCACGTGAACAGGAGGTGGGGCAGAGGGAGACAAAGGAGCACACTCCATGCTCAGCAGGGAGCCTGAGGCTGGGCTGGAACACAGGACCCCAAAATCATGACCGTAGCTGAAGACAGACTTTCAAACGACTGAGGCAACCAGGTGACCCTGGAGACCTTGCTTTCAATTCTTTGGGGGTATATACCCAGAAATGGGGTTGCTGGATCATATGGTATTTCTAGTTTCAATTTTTGGAGGAACCTCCATACCGTTTTCAATAGTGGCTATACCAGGTTGCATTCCCACCAGTAGTGCAGGAAGGTTCTAATTTCTTTATATCCTCACCAACACTTGTTATTTTGTTTTTTTGTTGTTTCTTTTGTGTTTTTGTATGTTTCATTTGTTTGTTTTCTTTTAGACAGTACCCATCCTAATGGGTGTGAGGCGGGATTGTGTTAGATATTTTTAACCAAAGTAAAATTCTTAGCTCATTCTTCTAAGGACAACTGAATGTTAACTATGACTCCACAAGGACTCAGTGACAAACCCATTTTGAGGACAGCTAGCTTGAAGCTAGAGGGTTAGACAAGTAAAACACAAAAATGAGCTGGTGTTAAGAAGGGGGTGATGATACATTACAAAGCTGTTTCTGAGTTTGCCGTTTGTAAGGCACCATGCTAATAAAGCAGGCCTGATTTCTGGTTGACTCTAAGGAGGAATGCCTTGCAAATGAAACACTGGTGCAAGGATTCTGCAGCCCCCACCCTGATCACAGATGCGCCTCTTGGATGCTTTGGGGGCGGGAGCTTCACAGGAAGGTGGAGGGCTTCAGGATTCTGGCTCTGCCACTTCCTAGCCAGTTAACCTCCCTGAGTCTGTGTCCTCACTCTCAAGTAGCAACAATTATGTCTGCCCTTTAGGGTGGCAGTAGGGGATAAACAGGATAATATATTGGGGGGGGGGCATCGATGCACTGCTCAGATTCCTTTCAGGAATACAGAATTGGAGTGCCTGGGTGGCTTATCAGTTGAGTTTCTGACTCTTGATTTTGGCTCTGGTCATGATTTCAGGGTGGTGAGATCAAGACCTGTGTCAGGTTGTACACTGGGCGTGGAGTCTGCTTAGAGTCTCTGTCTCCCTCTCCCCACACCCACCAGCTCATTCGTGCCTGCTCTCTCTCTTTCTCTCCCTCTCTCTCAAAAAACAAAAAAGAATATCTATCCAGCTGTTGGAAGTGCTGCCAGCAGATGTCCTTCAGCTGTCAGCTCTCCAAGGAGGGTCCCAGTTGCAGAGCTGCCTTGGCCAAGGTCACGTCCCTGCCCTTCGTCCACTGGCTGGTACAGTGTAGGGGGCATGAAGGCTGTGACTTCTCAGATCAACTCAAGGCAACTCTAAAGGGTCATCCCGTTTCAGAATGTCTCTCGGCTCAGGGTGCCTATTTCTCTACACTTTGCCAGCATTAGATGGTCTAAATCCTTTAAATTTTTGACCATGTATTAGAACAGCAACATAGAAGTGATAATTAGAATTTGCATTTATTTCATAATAATGAGATTGAGGATTTGTCTTATCGTTATAGGCCTTCTGAGATTGACCTGCTAAATGCTGTTTTCTTCTTAGTCCTAGGGACACCTTCTTCCTTAATTGGTGTAGAAAAGATTTCATGTAGCCATCCATGGCTCAAATGTCTTGAGAGATTGAGCTTACTTCTCCTTCCCATTCACTGCGTGCCTGAACCCCATGTTGTAATTCCCAGACTCAGGGATTTAACGGAAGCAGAGTGTGACATCAAGTCCTAAACCCAATGCTGGGTGTTGATATATGTCCTGGACGATAGGGAAAAGAGGGTGGGGACAAGGGTTTGTGCAGGGGTGATGTGTGAAATATGTCAGAAGGGCAGCTTTAATGAGACATCGTGCAGACAGGAATGTAGCACGTCTTGACAATCTGTGAAGTTCCTGAGAAGTGGGCAACTCATCAGGCTCACTGGAAGTGCTCCAGGAAAGCGGCCAGACTTCAGAGGGCTCTCAAGGAAGGCTGGTCCCTATGGCAGGTTGGGGCCTGGGTCTTGCAGGCTGGCTCAGTCCATGTCCACTATTTCCAGAGCAGCATGCTCTCTGCTCTCCTTCCCTGGTACCTTATATCAGAGTAATACCCACGCACCTTTACTCAAAATAGGGGGTACTGGATACATCATCCAGACAAAAAGATCAATAAGGAAATGATGGTCTTAAATGACATATTAGACCAGATGAACTTAACAGATAAATACATAACATTCTACCTAAGAGCAACAGAGTACACATTTTTCTCACATGTACATGGAACATTCTCCAAGACAGAGCATCCATTAGGATGCAGGAAAAGTCTCAATAAATTCCGGAAAATTTAAGTCATGTCAAGCTTCTTTTCCAACCACAATGGTATGAAAATGAAAATTAATTACAAAAACAAAATAGGAAAACCCACAAAAATGTAGAAAGTAAACAACATGCTACTCCAGAGCCAATGGGTCATCAAAGAAAGCAATGGAAAAAAAATACCTAGAAACAAATGAAAACAGAAACACAACATACCAAAATCTGTAAGAAGGAGCAAAATGATTGTAAGAGATAAGGTCACAGCAGTAGAGGCTTACCTCAAAAAGTAAGAAATATCTCAAATAAACAATATAACTTTACACAGAAACAAACTATAGAAGGAGCACATGAAGTCCAAAATTAGTAGAAGGAAGGAAATAATAAATCAGAGCAGAAATAAATGAAAGAGATTAAAATGATAATAGAATAGATCAATGAAACTAAGAGCTGAGGCTTAGAAAAGATAATGGAAATGTATAAAATTTTAGCTACACTAATCAAGAAAAAGAGAGAAAACTTAAACAAACAACATCAGAAATGAAAAAAGAAAAGTTACAACTAATACCACAGAAATACAGTGGATTGTAAGATACTACTATGACCAATTTATACACCAGCAAGCTGGACAACCTCGAAGAAAGGGATAAATTCATAGAGAGTATACAATCTTTCTAGACTGAATCATGAAGTAATGGAAAGTCTGGAAAAAGAGATTACTAGTAAGGAGTTTGAAGCATTAAACAAAAATCTCTGAACCAAGAAAAGTCCAGGACCACATGGCTTCACTGGCAAATTCTACCAAGTACTGAAAGAAGATATAATACCCATCGTTCTCAAACTCTCCCAAAAAGTTGAAGAGGAGGGAAAGCTTCCAAATGTATTTTACAGCATTACCCTGATAACAAGACCAGACACACCCACCACAAAAAAAGAAATTACAGGGCTATATCCTTGATGAACATAGTGGCAAAAATCCTCAACCGAGTATTGGCAAATCAAATGCAACAGTACACTGAAAGGATCATGACCACATGATCCTTTGACCACAATCAAGCGGGATTTATTCCAAGGATGCAAGGATGGTTCAACATCTGCAAGTCAATAAATGTGATACATAACATTAACAAAATGAAAGATAAAAATCCGACGATCATCTCAATAGATCCTGAAAAAGCATTTGACAATATGCAACATCCATTTATGATAAAAATTCTCTACAAAGTGAATATAGAGGGAATGTACCTCAACATAATAAAGTCCATATGTCACATCATACTCAATGATGAAAAAGGTGAAAACTTTTCCTTTAAGAACAGGAGCAAGATAAGGATGCTCACTCTTGCCACTTTTAGTCAACATACTACCAGAAGTCCTAGCCATTGCGATTAGGCAAGAAAAGGAATAAAAGGCAGTTAAGTTGGGAAGGAAGAAGTAAACTGCCAATATTTGCAAAGGACATGATATCTATATATAGAAAACAGTAAAGAATCCACTAAAAAACTATTAGAACTAATAAATAAATTCAGTAATTTTGCAAGATATAAAATTAATATACAGAAATCTGCAGTGTTTCCATACACTAATAATGAAACATTTGAAAGAGAAATTAGGAAAACAATCCCATTTAAAATTGCCTCAAAAACAATAAAATAGCTACATATAAATTTAACCAAAGAGGTGAAAACAAAACACTAAAATCTATAAAGCACTGATGAAAGAAACTGAACACACAAATAAATGGAAAAATAGTTTGTGTTCATGGATGAGAATAATTAATATTGTTAAAATGTCCACACTACCCAAAGCAATCTACCAATTCAGTGCAATACTTATCAAAATTCCAATGGCATATTTCACAGAGTAGAAGAAATAATTCTAAAATTTGTATGGAATCACAAAAGATCCCAAACTGCCAAAGTAATCTTAAGAACAAAGAACAAAGCTGTAGGTATCACCCTCCCTGATTTCAAACTATACAATAAAACCATATGGATCAAACAGCATGGTATTGATACAAACATAAACACACAGATGAATGGAACAGATCGAGAGCCCAGAAAAGACACACACATATATGAACAATTAATCTATGACAAAGGAGCCAAGAACACAGATTGGAGAAAAGACAGTCTCTTCCACAAATGGTGCTGGGAAAACTGGGCAGCTGCATGCAAAAGAATGAAACTGGACCACTGTCTTACACCACACACAAAAATTAACTCGAAATGGATTAAAGATTTGAATATAAGACCTGAAACCATAAAATTCCTAGGGGAAAACTAAGGCAGTAAACTCCTTGACATGTTCCTTAGTAATGTCTTTGTGGGTATGACTCCAAAAGCAAGGGAAACAAAAGCAAAAATAAACAAAGGGGACTACACCAATTCATAAAACTTCTGCCTAGCAAAGAAAATCATCATCAAAATGAAAATGCAACCTACCAAATGGGAGAAGACATTTGCAAACCATGTATCTGATAATGGGTTAATATCCAAAATACATAAAGAACCCATACAACTCAACAACAAAAAGACAAACAACCTAATTAAAAAATGGGTAGGAGATCTGAATAGACATTTCTCCAAAGAAGACAGATGGCCAAAAGGCACTTGAAAAGATGCTCAACATCACTAATTATTAGGGAAATACAAATCAGAAGCACAATGAGGTGTCACCTAACACCTGCTAGAATGGCTAATGTAAACAAACAAACAAAAAATAACAAGTGCTGGAGAGGATGCGGAAAAAAGGGAACCCTCATGCACTGTTGGAAGGAATGAGAATTGGTGTGGCCACTGTGGAAACACTATGGAGACGCCTCAAAAAAATTAAGAACAAAATTACCATAGGACCCAGCTATTCCACTTTTGCATATTTATCCAAAGAACGTGAAAACATTAATTCAATAAGACATTCACCTTTATGTTCACTACAGCATTATTTACAATAGTCAAGGTATGGAAAACACGTGTGTTCATCAGAGGGTGAATGGATAAAGATCTGGTATATTTATAATGGAATATTACTCAGCCACAAAAAAGAATGAAATCTTACCATTTGCGACAACACAGGTGGATGTGAGAGTATACGTTAAGTAAAATAAGTCAGAGAAAGACAAATACTGTATTTCACTCCTATGTGGAATCTAAAAAAAAAAACCAAAATCAAAACCCAACAAACCTAAACAAACAAAATCAAACTCAAAAATACAGAGAACAGACTAGTGGTTACCAGAGGAGAAGGGATTGTGGGGTAGGCAAATGGCCTGAAGGAAGCCAACTGTATGGTGATGCTTGGTAACTAGACTTGTAATGGTGATCTCACTGTAGTGTATACAGATGTTGAATTATAGAGCTATACATCTGGAACTTACACACACATAGATATCTATATACATACATATACATGTATATAAATGAACAGCCTGGGTGGCTCAGTCAGTGAAGTGTCTGCCTTCTGCTCAAGTCATGATCCCAGTGTCCTGGGATCAAGCCCCACATCGGGCTCCCTGCTCAGCGGGGAGTCTGCTTTTCCCTCTGATCTTCCGCCTAACTTGTGCTCGCTCTCTCTCTCTCTCTTGTCAAATAAATAAATAAAATCTTTTAAAAAATGCACAGGAAGAAATTATGAGCCACCTAGAAACCGGACACTCAGAAATACGAACTTTCTCTTGGTTGATTTGGGGATTTCTGCCCTAGTTTGGGAGCCGGTGATCCTTTTCTGTCAAAAGCCAGATCGTAAATATTTTCTGCTTCACAACTGTACTCTCTGTCCCAAGGACTTAGCTCTGCTCTTGCAGCAGGAGGGCAACCGGGAACAACAGCTACATGAAGAGGTGTGGCTATGATCCAACGAAACAATATTTACAGAAAAAGGCATTCCGCCAGATTTGACCCTGGGGCTCTAGTTTGCCTACCCTGCATTGGATGAGTATGTGTATTTACTAAAGCAAACAATTGTCATGCACCTTGACAAAATCTTTACCCGGCGGCGTTGGAGCTATGCTTCAGAACACCTCCCTGTTTTTTGAGGTGAACAGAAAGGTGCTGTGAGTCTGGCCCTGCTCAGTGCAAAGCACAGCTTGCTTCCTTAAGTGATGTCCAACTGTTTGTTTTTTTCCCTTTGATGTGGCCAATTGTTAACATAGATTAACTTCATGCACCCTGTGAAGACTTCTCACCCTCAGTCCTCTGGTGTAATTTGTAGCCCAGAAAGGGGTTGCTCTGAAATAGTGTGGGAGATATACAGTACTCGAGTACTCCGTTTATTTTTTTATTTTTAAAGATTTTATTTATTTGTCAGAGAGACAGAGAGAGCACAAGCAGGGGGAGTGGCAGGCAGAGGGAGAAGCAGGCTCCCTGCGGGACTCAATCCCTGGACCCTAGGATCATGACCTGAGCCGAAGGCAGACGCTTCACCAACTGAGCCACCCAGGCATCCCAAGGACTCCACTTATTTACGCACATTAGTATCCATCAGAAATCTTGGTTGCAAACAACAGAAACTGACCCTAAGCATGGGAAACAGAAATCAGACTGTGTTAGCAGGCTCTCCACGGCTTAGGGAAATGCTGTGTGGCTAGGGGGCCAGGTGTACTGTGGACAGGAGCACAGCACAGTGGCTATGGTGATAGATGTGCCACCTGTCCTCCCACCCCCATCCTCGGGGCCCCTGCTTTGGAGTCAAAGCCCTGGGGACAGGTCCTGGGGCCAGAGTGTGAGCCACATGCCATGACTGGTGGCCGCAGAGGCCGAGACAGACAAAACGTGGGCCTTTCTGGTTCTGTGCTTTGGGACGTTACAACCTACCCTAAGTCCACACTTCATGGTGGGGTGGGATTGCCTCAAAGCAAGATCGGGTTGCAAAAAGAAAGAAGACAGACAAAATGTCATCGTCTGCTACAACACCCACACATCTGGATTCCATAGTCTGCCTGCATGGGAAAGGTAAAACCCACTGTGAACTTGATGAAGGGAAGGGCTGTGTCCCGACTGGCTCTCTCAGGCCTGTCCTAGGTGCCTGTCTCAGCCCTCATGTGACACAGGCTCATCACCCATCATCTGGGAAGCACACTGTGGCCCACAGGAGCTCTGGCCTGGTGCAGCATTCCTCACACTGAGGTGGTGACTCATTATGGGGTCACTGTTAGTACTTCAGTAGGTCACACCCTCAGGGTTTTTTTGAGAGAGAAAGCGCAGGGAGGAGAGAGGCAGAGGGAGAGAGAATCGAGCAGGCTCCATGCCCAGTGCAGAGCCCAACTTGGGGCTGGATCTCATGATCCTGAGATCATGATCTGAGCTGAAATCAAGAGTCAGTGCTCAACCAACTGCACCATCCAGGTGCCCCTATACTCTCAATTTCTAAATAAAATTATAAAGTAGAATAGAATAAAAGAACAGAGAAGACAAAATCAGAGAGCACTGCATATGGTAAGGGAAAGCAGTGCTTTCTGTTTTATTATTATTTTTTTAGATTTTATTTATTTGTCAGAGAGAGAGAGAGAGAGCACACAAGCAGGGGGAGCAGCAGGCAGAGGGAGAAGCAGGCTCCCCACTGAGCAAGGAGCCCGATTCGGGACTCAATCCCAGGACCCCGGGATCATGACCTGAGCCAAAGGCAGCTGCTTAACCGACTGAGCCACTCAAGCGCCCCTGGATTTCTTACTCTTGACTGTGGTCACAAAGTCTGGAGCCCATGAACCTTACTCATGACATACACACTGTATTAGTGTGCTTGGACTGCCATCACGAATACCCCAGATGAGCAGCTTAGTAACAGCTTGCTAGTTCTGGAGATCAAGGTGCAGGTAGGGCTGTTTCTTCCGAGGCCTCTCTCCTTGGCTTATAGCTGGCCGTTTTCCCTGTGTCCACACATGGTCTTCCTTCTGTGAGTCTGTGTCCTGACCTCTTCTTACAAGGACACCAGTCACATTGGATTAGGGCCCATCCCAATGACCTTATTTAACCCTGACTGCCTCTGTAATGACCCTATCTCCATATACAGTCACACTCTGAGCTACTGGGGGTTAGGAATTTTGGGAAACAACTTAGTGCATAACATGCACCTTGAAGCTTTCAAGCAGCTGATGAAGCTTCGGGAGCTTCAACCTTGCTTCTGTTTTCTTTAGTAACCCACTTCCAAACACGATTATAGTTTTAATATATGCTTTTATTTTTCCAGCATCCAGATTCCTTTATTTCTTGGTAGCATTGGTATTTCTTGGTATAATTTACACCTCTTCTAGTTTAGAGAGAGCCAATCTTTGCTAGTGGCCTGAGACAATTTAAAAAATTATAGCAAGGATGGTTTGGAGATACTTCTTAGCAGAATGAAGGGCTAGGGACCAATAGGACAGAAATAACTTTTGTCTCCCTAAGTCACTGATTTTTGTGTCTTATTTCCAGAGCAAAATGACTCAACATGGCCTTTATGAGAATAAATGTTGTTAGCAGTGTCTTCAACTCCCAGAGTACATTTTATTATGCGTTTACTAGTATGTGATTATTATGGAGCTTAACATATTTTCATATGCATTTCATTCCTTTGGCAAGCTGAACAGCAGTGAGAAGATAATGAGCTTGGAGGTCAGACAAAACTGCATTTAATTCCTGGTTCCAATGCTACGGAGCTGTGTGACCTTGGGTAAATTACTTAACCTCTCTGGGTCTTACAGTGTTCATTTGAAAACTGGAAGTGATAAGGCCTGTCTTTCGAAGTAAAGGCATCCAGCTTGTGCGTGGAATATGAAAGAGATCATACAGTACAGCAGGCACTGAATAAGTGCTAGTTGTAACACGTATTAATCCTCACAAGTATGAAGTAGGGAAGAAGAATATATGTTGCTCCATTTTATGGTAAAACGCTCTCTGAAAGGAATTTAGTTGCTTTGGGGAAGAGATGATATTGGCAAATCGAGGAGTTTTGATCCCCAGTCCAGGCATTTTCTACCACATCATACTCAGAATACTTGCTGATGTTTTTTTTTTTTTAATCTTTTTATTTTTTTAAGATTTTATTTACTTTTGTGAGAGAGAGAGAGAGCACGGAGGGAGGGGCAGAGGGAGAGGGAGAGACAGAATCTTAAGCAGGCTCCACACCCAGTGCAGAGCCTAGCACAGGGCTCAATTTCATGACCTTGAGATCATGACCTGAGCCGAAATCAAGAGTTGGGCATTTGACTGACTGAGCCAACGAAACTGCCCATACTGATGCTTTTAATTCTTGCAACAACTCTATAGTCTAAACACAATCATTATCCCCATTTTACAAATGAGACAATTCAGGCACAGAAAGGTTAAGTAACATGCCTAACATCATACAGCTAGCAAGTGGTGGGGTCAGGATTTGAACCCCAGCAACTGGGCTGCAGAGTCCTCACCACTTTGTCACTGGAATAATGCATTAAAAGATCATTTATACATTTTTAGTGAATGATTTTATTTCATATAATGTTAAGAACTTTGAATTTTTCCAAAATTTCAGCTATACTACAATTCAACTTATATTTCATGAAATGTAACAGTGGCAGACAGTAAGAGTAATCTTTAATATAGATATTGATTGTGTTTACAGTAGTTGGTATTGTAAAGGGATTCTATTGTATGCACAGAAACTGTGTCCAGCAATCCACTGATAAATAGTGGGCAAATGAACAGTTTATAGAATCAGAATACACAGGACATAATAGAGAGGGTCTTAAGGATCATGTAGACCAATCCCCTGATTTCTTTCTTCTCTCATTCATTCATTCATTCATTCATTCATCAACACTCTGTGCACAGGCATATGCTGTGTGTGAATCACATAAAGATGATTAGGACATGTTTTCTGACTTCAAGGAACTCACCTCTAAGCTCAAAGGGTGGGGGGAGGGGTGTCTCTGGGGTGGTACACGTGTCTGCAATTTACTGATTGTTAACCGAGAAAGGAGAATTAAAAACCCCTAAAAATACTTTACCTTAAAACGTCAATAATCGGTTTAATTTCTATAAAGAGAATATATTCATATACTACAGTAACTAAAAATTAATTTTTAAAAGTTCATGCAAATGACTCTTGGTAGTAAAACCCCAATGTATTTCACTAGGCTAATAGGCAGAGGTTTGAGCCTTTTTTTGTTTTTTGTTTTTGTCCTAGAGAAAATAGCAGATACTATTACAGAAGCAAGTCCTTAAGTCCAAAGTCTGTTTGAGTTGGACATGTATGTTTAATTGAGTAAACCTTGATTGCAGGAACCAGTTTGAGCATAAGAGGACTTTTATGATAAGGATCCTGGGTAACTCTATGACATTTAGAGAGTTAGACCGCAGTCCTCCTGGCCAGGAACATAGTGCTTCAGGGAACCCAAGTCTCCCCTTCTCCAGCAGCTGCTTCGTCCTCTCTCCCCACAAGCCAGCTTCTCCTGGGTCCCAGCTGATGCTAGAAATGGGCTTTCACCACAGTGCTGAGTTTGTCTCTCCTATCCAACAGAGCAGTCAGACGGTGAAAATCTCAGTTTAAATTCCAGATTCCTTGCAATCCCTATCAAAATACCAATAGCATTTTTCACAGAACTTGAACCATCCTAAAATTGATACAGAATCACAAAAGACCCTGGGGTAGGCAAAGCCATTTTGAAAAAGAAAAACAAAAATGGAGGTATCACAATTCCAGACTTCAAGTTATATAACAAAGCTGTAGTCATCAAAACAGTATGGTACTGGCACCAAAAAAAAGACACCTAGATCAATGCAACAGAATAGAAAACACAGAAGTAAACCCACAATTATATGGTCAGTTAATCTTGGATAAACCAGGAAAGAATATCCAATAGGAAAAAGACAGTCTCTGCAACAAATGGTGCCCGAAAAACTGAGCAGCTACATGCAAAAGAATGAAACTGGACCACTTTCTTACACCATGTACAAAAGTAAATTTGAAATGGATTAAAGACCTAAATGTGAGACAGAAAACCACTAAAATCCTAACAGAGAGCCAGGCAGTCATTTCTCTGACATCAGCCATAGCAATATTTTTCTACATATGTCTCCTGAGGCAAGGGAAATAAAAGCATGGGACTACATCAAAATAAAAAGCTGCACAGCAAAGGAAACACAACAAAACTAAATGGCAACCTATGGAATGGGAGAAGATATTTGCAAATGACATATCCGATTAAGGCTTGGTATCCAAAATAAATGAAGAACTTCTATAACTCAATACCCCCAAAACAAATAATCCAATTAAAAAATGAGCAGAAGTAATGAACAGACATCTTTCCAAAGACATTTAGATGACCAGCAGACACATGAAAACATGCTCAACACCACTTATCATCAGGGAAATGCAAATCAAAACTACAATGAGCTATCACCTCACAGCTGTCAGAATGGCTAAAATAAAAAATGCATGAAACAACAAGTGTTGGCAAGAATGAAAACTGGTGCAGCCACTCTGGAAAACAGTATGAAGTTTCTCAAAAAATTAAAAATAGAACTACCCTATGATCCAGCAATCACACTACTGGGACATTTACACAAAAAATACAAAAACACTAATTCAAAGGGAGTACATGCACCCTGTTTACAGCAGCATTATGGAAAGAGCTCAAGTGTCCATCAATTGATGAAGAGATAAAGAAGAGGCGGTATATGTACACAATGGAATATTAACCATAAAAAAGAATGAAATCTTGCCATTTGCAATGACATGGATGGAGCTACAGAGTATAAAGCTAAGGGAAATAAGTCAGTCAGGGAAAGACAATTACAATATGATCTCACTCATATGTGGAATTTAAGAAATGAAACAAATGAGCAAAGGAAAAAAAAGAGAGACAAGCCAAGAAACTGATTCTTAACTATAGAGACCAGACTGCTGCTTACCAGGAGGTGGGGGAGATGGGTAAAATAGGTGAAGGGGATTAAGTAATGCACTTGTTGTGATGAGCACCGAGTGATGTATAGAAGAGCTGAATCACTATATTGTACACCTGAAACTAATATAGCACTATATATCAACTCTACTGGAATTAAAATAAAAATAAAATAAAATAAAAATAAAATAAAATAAAAGCCAGATTCCTAGGAAAGAAGCTCAATGGCTCATTTTAGATCAGGTGCCCTGACCTGATCTGATTATTTCTTAGCATTATCAGCTGCTCCCTTAAATAATGCTAGCAGTAGCTAGTTGTCCCAATCAAGTGTGTCAGGGTGTGGGGGACGAAGGTTGAGGGACAAGAGATATAGGTTAGGTGAAGTAAGGCAGGGAAAAAAGCTGACCAGACAATGTAGCTGCGGCCAGGGCAGTCTGTATACTAGGCAACACATCTCTATTAAAAATGCACCGATCCAGGGGTACCTGGTTGGCTCAGTCGGAAAAGCATTCAACTCTTGACCTTGGGATTGTGATTTTGAGCCCCACATTGGGTTTAGAGATTTTAAAAATAAATAAATAAACAAATAAGTAAATAAATAAATACATACCAAAAAAAAAAAAAGGACGGATGGACGGATGGGAAGAAAGGAAGGAAAGAAGGAAAGAAGGAAAGAAGGAAGGAAGGAAGGAAGAGGGAGGAAGGAAGGAGAGAGAGAGGGAGGGAGGGAGAGAGAGAAAGGAAGGAAGGAAGGAAGGAAGGAAGGAAGGAAGGAAGGAAGGAAGGAAGGAAAAGAAAGAAAGAAAGAAAGAAAGAAAGAAAGAAAGGAAGAAAGGAAGAAAGAAAGAAAAGAAAGAAGGAAGGAAACGAAACTTGCATTAAAAAAAAGTGCACTGTGGGTGCCTGGGTGGCTCAGTCAGTTAAGCGTCTGCCTTCGGCTCAGGTCATGATCCCAGGGTCCTGGGATCCAGTCCTGCTTTGTGCTCCCTGCTCAGCAGGGAGCCTGCTTCTCACTCTGCCTCTGCCCCTCCTTCTGCTCATGCTTGCACTCGTGCTCTCTGTCTCCCTCTCACTCTCAAATACATAAAATCTTATATATATATATTTATATATATATAAATATATATAAAAGAAATGCAGGGAAATGCAAATCAAAGATATATATATATATATATATATATACACACACACACATATATATGGAAGCACTGACCCAATCTAGCCGTTCCATTTCTGGGTAGGTATCTAAAAGAATTGAAAACAACGTCTCAAAGAGATGTCTGTATACCTATGTTCACAGCAGCATTACTTAGAGCAGCCAAAAGGAAGAAGCAACTGTGTACATCAAGGGATGAACAGGTAAATCCAATGTGTACACATACAGTGGTATATTATTCGGCCATAAAGGGAAGGAAATCCTGACTCATGCTACAGCATGGATGCACTATGAGGACATTGTGCCAAAGAAAATACACCAGTCACAAAGGCGAATACTGTATGATTCCATCTCTATGAAGTAGCTAGAGCAGTCATATTCATAGAGACAGCAGAATGGCTGTGGCCAGGGGCTGGAGGCAGGGAGGATGGGGAGTTAGTGTTTAATGAGGGCAGAGTTTCAGTTGGGGAAAATGAAAAGAGATCTGCATGGATGGCGTGATGTGTGTAGACGTGGCTAAGTCTAATGGTTAAGGGCAAGCCACGCCTCCAGGCCTGAATCACAGAGCCCCCAGAATCAGCGCTGAACAGTGTGCAGCACCAACTGACGTGACTGCTTGGGAGTGATAATGCAGGGCCACCCAGCCGCGGCTGGGACGTCGTCTGGGTGCCCCTTTCAAAGTCTTTCCAAGTGGGGAGAAGCCTTTGCCATCAGATGTTTGGGGGGGGGGTGTATACTCCTTTCTAATATCTTAGGAAATTTGGGTGTGTTTTCTTTTTTCAATATTAAATTTGTTTTGTTTTTTAAGATTTTAGTAAAACACACATAATGGAGAAGTTACCATCACCATCAAGTCTTTTCTCCTCACCAGGTGCCTGGAGACTGTCCTCCTGGTCTAAAACCTGCATTTCCTGGTCTCTGGGCATTTCCCAGACCTACGACAGGGCCAAAGAAGCCAAACCAAAATCAGAACAGTTCTCAGCTTTCCTTGGAGGGTCTCTTAAGGATCGCCTTCAGACAGCCAGAGGTGAAATCCCAGCTATGCTATTTACTCACTGTACTTGTCACTCAACATCTTAGACCTCAGTTTCTTCATTTACAAGATGGGGCTTCATGGGGTGGTTTTTAGAATGAAATAAGAGTGTTGGCTACATTTTTTTTTCTCTGTTCTTACTGTTTGTTGAGAAGTCTATTCAGACTTCACTTTAGCAAAGAAGATCTTAAAAATGAGGTCCATGTTACCATAAACACAAAGAAAACTACCCCCAAATCAGTAACAACTGTAACTAGTATGTTGCTAGAACCGGGCAGGGAAGAGGGGTGTCCCAGACTAGCTTCAGTTAGGGTGACTCATGGGCCCCTAATCCTGTGTTGGTTCCTCTTTGCTCCGATGGGACCAGAAATCTTCCTCCAAACAAAAAGAACAAAAGCAAAAACACCCGCGTCATCCAGGGCTTGGGAGACCCTCAGGTTGTCTCCATTCATTCCTCATTATATTTTTTTTAAGCACCAGGGTTTTATATATATATTATATTACATAGTGTATATGTAATATAATATATATAATATATTTAATATAATTATTTTATATAATACATAAATAAATATATAATATATATATAAAATAGGTGATGATCTGCTTATTATTAGGACACTTTGCCTCATTAAATTCAGGTAACTTGAAAGGGATGTGGGAAGTTTGGGCACTGTGTGTGGAAATGAAATAATTAGAGGATTGGATACTAGGACTTACAAGATGGCAAAGACAGCTTTAGAAGATCTTAGGCTGACCACACTTCTGAGTGATGTGAAAAATTTACATATGTTCCTGCCACACTTCTGACTCAGCCCTCAGAACTGCACTCCAAACAGTCTCACAGACTCCCCCAGTCACAGGAACAAACTCCCTTTCACATGCCTGTACACAAGACTTCACTCACACAAGCCCACATTCACCCGTTTGTTGACACTCATAGTGTCCACACAGACACCCTCTCATGCTATTCCCTCAACAGAGAAACCCAGATGCCGGCCAGCGTGTGTACCCACACAGTCAAGCCACATCCCTGTCTCCAGGCCTCCTTCCCTCAGATTTGCCTGGATGCTGTTGCTACTTCCCTGGCTTTCTGCCAAGTTCTCCACATAAATCCCCTGCAACAAATATGTATTGGGTGACCATGCCGAGTTGGGCACTGTCGTGACCCCTGGGAGCAACAGAACTGAGGGAGGGCTGGTCTTTGCTCTCAGGGAACTCCGAGTCTACTGAAGAAGGGGGATGGGGGGAAACCATGCAAAATCTAAATGCTTGGGGTGTGGCTGGTCCTAAAACTGAGGTAGGGCCAAGGAAAAGGGATGGTGAAGGGCAGAGGGGAGAAGTGGGGCCGGCCACAAGGAAGAGAAAGTGTCTTTAACATGGAGAGGTCAGGAAAGACAGGTGTTGAAGAGAAGGGGGTGCTTGAGAATAATCTTGAAAAATTAAAAAGACTCTGCCAGTGGGGAAGGAGGAACAGCTGCTCACTGAAGAGGCTGTGAAGAAAGGGAGAATCCGCAAGGCATGGCCAGGGTGTGATATGCCAGAGCATAGAGGGGAAGACGGGGTGGGGGGTGGGGTGGGGACTCGGAGGTAAAACAGGGCAGATGACGAAAATACTTTTTTGCTGTGCAAAGGAATTTGGAATGTATTCAATATTCAGTGCTGAGTAACTCAGGGTGCTTTTGGTGGCAAGTAACAGAAAAAGTTGATTCTGGAGGCCACCAGTAACAAAATGGATTAACTCATATAACTGGAAGCCCAGAGTAAGGGTATGGTATGCTCAGTGTCACCAAAGACCTAGGTTATTCTCACCTGTTTCCTATTCTGTCCTCAGCATGTTGTTCTCACAAAATGGCTTCAGTGGCCTCAGGCCCCGCATCCTCACACAGCATCCAGAGGCAGACAAGAATTACCTCTCTTTTTTTGGGTCTCCTTTTCATCTTTTCTTTGTGTCTCTCTTTTTTTTTTTAAGTTTTTTAGTTTGTTTGTTTTACTTAAGGAATATCTACACCATATAACGTGGGGCTCAAACTCACGACCCCAAGATCAAGAGTCTCATGGTCTTCGGAATGAGCCAGCCAGGCAGCCCTCTTTGTGTCTCTTCCTAAAAACTAAGAATCCTGTTCCAGAATCTCCCCCATTCCAGCGAGCTTCCTTTCACCCCTCAAGTTCATATGTCCTCTCCCAAATCAACGATTAGCAAGAGAATTTACTTGATTGGCCAATCAAGACCTGTCCCCTGGGGCTGAAGATGGAGTCCAGGGGCCCCGGAATCCCATGACTGACAGAGAACTGGACAAAATCTTGGCTCTATTGGCAGAGAGGGTGGCAGTCCCCTGGAGAGGTGAAGGTGGTGGTGTGATGCAATCAAATTTGCAATGCAGAACAGGGACTCTGACAATAGTTTGCAGGATTAGAGAGAGAGGAATGAGAGCAGAGGCAGGAAAACCAGTGGTGGAGGTGTAAAATGACAGCCTCTATCAGGGCAAATGCATTCATGGGAAAAGGGACTATAGTGCATGGTATTTAAGACATGGAAATCTGATGGAGGATGAGGGAGAAGGAGGAGCCCAGGTGACCCCTGGTGTCGCAGGGCACTCACACTTTCCTGTGCCAAATTCACCCAAGAGACCTCAGCACAGCCACTTTGGGACTCTCCAAAAGAAGTGCTTTCCAAACCCTTAGAGATCCCTCTGAGAATGAGAGCCCATGTTGACCAGACACATACGGTTCCTTCTGCCAAAGAACTCACCTTCCTCTTTTGAATCTTTTAACCCACTGGCTGTTCCTTCTCAGCCTTCCCTGCTGGTTCCTCTTCCTGACCCTCATCTCTAAATCTGCACCTGCCTTAGGCTTCTTCAGCCTGAGAACTTCAGACGGGGGTGCCTGGGATCTTGCTTGGTGTATGGGCCACAGACCATTTTAAGAAGATCAAGACCTGGGTCCTCGATTTCCGTACATTCCCTTCCCAAATCTGTTCTGCCCCAGAAAGTGCCTGGATGGAGGTGTGGGGTCTCCTTCCCACATCTAACAAAAGACCTTCCAAAATCTTTCTGAACCTTAATGAGATTCATTGCTCCAGGGAGTAAAACCCTTCAGAACTGTCTGCTTCTGAGGAACTTCTGGTGAGAATAAAGCCAAGAGACTGTCAGAGAGAAAAGCCATGGGCAAGGGGATTGATTTCATCCCAGAGGGAAACTCAAGGCGAGGCTCCGTGCCTTACCTATTTAGCTTAGCAGCAGAATTCAGAAGACGGTTGTCCCAGGAAGTATATTAGCAGATTTATTTAATCTGAAAAAAAAGTCAGACTTTTGATGACAGCAAGTCTGCGGGGCCTGGTTTGACTTTATATTGGGGCGACACAATGTTCTTTGCAATCTGGTGAGGCAGCATGTCCTCTGAAGCAATGAACAAAATATGCAGCTCCTGCTGTTTGATAAAATTAATGGAAAGTATGCTTGGGATGAAATTTTTGTTAAAATATTTTATTAGCAAGTAATAATTTAATAATAAATAATTTCAGAAGTCTTGATAAAATCTTTATTCTATTTTCCAGAAGCTGGGAGAGCAAATGACTTTAGTGACAGGTAACAAATCCTTTTCCAACTCTAGTGGTTTCTAATTCTTTGTTTTCATCAAAATTGAAAAAAGGTCTAATAGACCTGTCAGCTGATAGGTCTTCATAAATTAATATTTGATGACAGATCACTATGTGATTTTTGGCTTATAACTCAGAAGACTTTAAAAGAATTGGGTGACAGCTACTATACTAAAAATCCTTGCCTCATCTATGTATTTACAAGAAAAAGTTTCATCAGTTCTTCTAGCAATAAAAATGAAAAAACAGGAAAAATACTGCTGCTGACTCTTGTCCCAATCTAGCAAGAATAGTCACCCACACATATATAATCTAATTTGCAAACAATGACCCTCATTTCACGAAGTATTTAATAACTAACATCTACAAGTCATCATCTGTTGTTTCTAATTTAATACGTAATAATTATGTTGTTTGATCAGTTATGCACTAATGCTAACTGTAATGACAACTCAATCTAGAAGAAAAAATTCTAACAACAGGGATTATGGTTTCAGAAAACTCCCCCACAAAAACCCCACAAAACACTGACAGAGAAGTATGATAGGGTGCCAAATAAATGACTTACAAGCTTAAAGATACATTGCATTAGGAAAATATTTTGTGAAGAAGTGGAATGAAAAGGCTCTAGGGTCTTGCCACTTGTCATTTCAGACCAACAGATTGTAACTAAGGGTTCAAGGAGGAAGAGGAAAGTATGTTAAATTTCCAACTGTTAAAGAAGAGCCTGTTTATGCATTTTTTAAAAGAAAATGAGTGATGGTGGCTATAAAATCACTACTGTATTTATTTGGATTCCCTTCAACACATTTAAAAGAGCAATATGGTAACTCTACTTAAAAATGTGAATGCCTATAATATGCCTAAAGTCACTTGTAATTATTTAAACTTATAAGCAAACTGCACCTACCACTTTAAGAGGCGTGAGGAGAATACTAGTTTTTAAAAAACAGTTTTTTTTTAAGTAGGCTCAGTGTCCAACATAGGGCTCCAACTCACAACCCTGAGGTCCAAGAGTCATGGGCAACTGACCGAGCCAGCCAGGGATTCCTCAAAACTTTTTTTAAGACCTTGATGCTGAAAAACCACGACAGTCAACAACTGCAGAAATCAAAGTGAACCCAAATTTTTATCGACATATACCAAATATTGGCCATAAAACAAGTCTCCATAAATTTCAAAGGACTGAAATCATGCAAAATACATTCTCTGACTATACAATTTATCAGAAGAGTTATCTGGAAAAATCCCTGACTATATGGAAATTAAACAACATACTTCTAAATAAGGCATGGGTCAAAGGAGTCACAGGGGAGCTCAGAAAATATTTAGAAACCAATGACAAAAACACAACATATCAAAATTTGTGATATGTGACTACAGTGGTTGCTGACAGAGAAATCTTATGACTTTAGATGTTTATATTAGAAAAGAAGAAAATAAATAAGATCATTAGATTTAAACTTCCCTCTTAAGAAGCTAGAAAAAAATAAGACAAAAAAATACGAGAAAAGAAATAAAGAGTGTAAGTCAATTAAATAGAAACTGGACAAGCAATGGGAGGTAAATCAATGAAACCAAAAGCTGGTTCTTTAAAAAGATTAATAAAATCAATAAACACCAAGCAAGACTGATAAAGAGAAAAAGAGAAAATGAGAGTTTACGATTTCAGGAATGAAAGAGGGGGACATGAATTCACAGCACAGAAACAGGAATAAGTTAAGAACAGGATATTATGTACAGCTTTCTGCCAATTGATTTGGCAGCTTGTTTCAAACAGAAGATCGGAATAGCCATGTATCTATATATCCATATCTATCTGTTAAAGAAACTGAAGCTGTAATTTAAAACTTCCCACAAAACTCCAGGCTCAGAGAAAACTGTAAGTTCCAATGTCTTCACTAGTGAATTTTATCAAACATTTAAAGAAGAGATAATATGAATCTTACATACAACTTTGAGAAAGGAGAGGAGGAGAGGATACTTCATAACTCATTCTAGGAAGCCAGCATTACCTTGACCCTGACACCAGTAAAAGATACTACAAAGTAACTACAGACCTGTAGCTGGGAACACAGATCCAAGAACTCTAAATAAAATAGGATCGGTAGAATTCAGCAGTAAATAATAAGGATAATCCAGTATCACCAAGTAGGGTTTAGCCCAGGAATACAAGATGTGGGTTTCACATCTGAAAGTCAATCAAGATAAGCCATCACATTAACAGAATAAAAGAAAAATCATAGGATTATCTCTGTAGAGGCAGTAGAAGCATTCAACAAAATCCCGTAACAGTGACAAAACCAAGAGCAGACTAGAAGTAGAAGGAAATGATCTCCTTCTGATAAGGGACATCTGCAGAAAAACAACTGCTGACACCACACTTAGCGAGGAGAGACTAAACTTTCCCCCTAAAACAGTGCTCTTACACTTCTAAGCAACCTCTCGTCATAGACTTCAGCTGCTGTGCCAAGGGAACATAAAGCATACGGATTTGAAAGAGAGAAGGAAAACTTTCATTCACAAACAACATGACTGGGTACATAGAAAATCCTTAAGGATCTACAAAAGCCTACTATAAAAAGGGAATTTAGCAAGATTGCAGGATAAAAGGTCAATACACAAAAATATATAGCATTTGTATATATTAGCAGTACGTAGAAAATAAGAAATTTAAATTCCATCTAAGAAAAAAAACCCATAAAATACTTAGGAATAAATTCAACAAAAGCTGTGCGGAGCCTCTCTACAGAACAGTACAAAACACTGCCGCAAGGCATTAAATAGGATCAAAATAAATGGAAAGAAACATTATGCCCCTTGATTGGAAGACCCAATATTGTTAAGACTCCAATTCTCCCCAAATTAATCTCCCTAAAGTGCTTCTAAAATGTATATGGAAATAGAGAAACATGCAGAATAGCAAAAGAAGGAACACAGTTGGAGGTCTTATGCCACATGCTTTTATGAAGTAAAAAGCTATAGAAATCAAGACAATTGGTATTGACATAAGGGGAGACAAACAGATCAATGGAACAGAATATCACACAGATATGGCTGATTTTTGACAGATGCAGCAAAGCGATTCTATGGAGAAAGGAAAAATATTTCAACAAATGGTGCTGGAATAATTGGATATCCATAAGGAGAAGAAACGAACGTCGACTCCTATCTCATACCATACATAAAAATCAGTTCAAGGTGGATTATATAACACTTGTATAAGAAAATAGAGAAGATCTTTGAAACCTTGGATGAAGTATTTAAAAATACATTAAAAAATCTGTATCTGACAAAATACTGTATCGAGAACATAAACAATCTATAATAAAAAGACAGACCAAAAAAAAAAAAAGAGCAGAATACTTGAACAGAAACTCTACAAAGGAATACATACAAATGGCCAATAAGAACATGAGAAAGTGCTCAACATCCTTAGTCATCTGGGAAATGCAAAGTGAAACCATAATGTAATATGGTTTTATTGACACTCACCCAACCGGCTAAATTAAAAATAGTAACATCACCAGATGTTGGTGAAGATGTGGAGCAACTGGAACTTGTATACATTGCTGGCTCCTCACACTCTAGATTTTGAGTCATAAAGGTGACGTTTTAACCTTCACCTACTGCTCTGTGTTGTTCTTTAATTTGTCTAGGACCCCAGTGAGAAAAAGGGGGTTCTCAGTGATCTTATCTCTGAAATGGTGACAACCCCCGCATCGTGGGGTTTAGGGTTGTCCTGAGAGTCAAATGTGGTGATGTGGTGATTCTGGCCTTGGGACAACACAGATACCCTACATGATCATACAAAAGCTTGCGCTCATCTTTTCCTTGAACAGCTATTCTTATGCTTGGAACACTCTGTCCCCACCTTCTTTGTGCCACATGACAGCCAGTCTCTGCTTCTCTCGCTCCCCAGCTCTTTCTATAAGGATTACAGCCTCAAGGATCGGCCTCCTTCCTGCCCAGGTTTCTACAGCAGCCACTTCTCTACCTGTCCATCTCTAGCTGCCCTCCCTGGAATCAGCCGTGCCAAAAAGTACGAGTGGCAAAGATTTGGGGCAGGGGGACTTTGTTTTCTTTTTAAATTTTAACAATTTTACCAGCATTGACAATTCACACTCTTAAGACACTGAAAGATCTTAGAGTAGCTACTTCAGTGAAAACAAAAAACAAATCAAAACAAAATAAGAGCCAAGCTCCTGAGCTAGGTAGCCAGCAGCGCAGCCAGCCTTCCTTGGGAGCTGTCCAGCAGCAGAGATCTGGGGCAGGAGCCTGCCCTGGCAACAATGGCCCTGAGTTCCCAGAGATGTCTGAAGAACTGATGACATGAGGATACCGTGCATGCAATGAGATGTCAAGGGCTGCTGTTTCTAGGACAGATTTATTATAGGTTTAAGGCTTTGTTTCTATGCAAACGAAGAATGACTTTTGAGATTCCATGCCCTAAGTTGGGCTGTTTTTCAAACAGAGTTTGCTAATCAGAGTCTAACTAGGTCATAGGATGAGACACCACTTTTCCTGATATTAACACTGGTCAGAACAGATGACCCTGAACTCAGAATCTTTCTAATCTGGTCCAAATATGAGGAACATGATTTTCCTTCTTTCATGGGTCCATATCTATATTTATCCTTTCTGTGTTAGATTTTTTGCTTTATCAAAAGGTAAGACCAATAACCCCAGTTTAGAATGCTTCCCCTATTTCTCTGTCCTGAGGCATACTGTGTTCATCCTTCAGAAACTTGCATCTTACTCTACACCGGTGCTCTGTTAAAAGCTTTCCTGCTTACACTGACCACTCTCTTTCCTAATTCTTTGTCCCTACCAATGACTCCAGCATTCACAGCTTATTATGTTGTCATTAAAAAAAAAATCTGTTTCCAGTTAATAACCTGTCACTGTCAATTAGCCAGTATATTATTTGACATTAGTGGCCCAAATATGTAATACTAACTAAATTCTTCTCCTCCTCCTCCTCCTTCTTTCTTCTTCGTCTTCTCCTTCTCTTCTCCTCCTCCCCTTCCCCTCCCCCTCCCCCCTCCTCTTCCTCCTCCTCCTTCTCCTTCTTCTTCCTCTTCTCCTTATCCTTCTTCTTTTAAATTTTATTTTTAAGTGAGCTCTACACCCAACATGAGGCTTGAACTCACAATCCTGAGATCAAGAGTCACATGCTCTATGACTGAGCCAGCCAGGCACCCCACTTTATGTTTTTTCTTAGAAATGGAACTGAATTATTGACAAATACCATTCTAGCTATGGACTCTCCTGCCATAAAGTAACCAATTCAGATCCTCCCAAAACAGGCCCTGGATATTAACAGGTGCTCCATGAATAAAGATGGTAGGGTCAATTAAATTTGGAAGGATGCTGGGATTTTCCAACTGCAGGACTTGTCAGAGTCTTTAATACGCTTCTGCATTTTGAATCTGGTAGAGAGGAGGGGGATAGTCTAGTAGTTCCCAAATTTATTTGATTCTGGAACCCTTTCATCTTCAAGCATTTTGTAGTGCTAGTGTGTCCAAACTTTAGGGAAGCTACATCCTAATATATTCCCCAGTGCTGGGGTACAACTGGGAAGTCACATAGGATGACGCTTTCTTCTTCCAAGTAAGATGCATTTTGACATTTACTATGAGGAAGAAGGCCAGGGGTCTTACCTGCCATTTCCCAGTCCCTTTGGTTTCCCAGGCCTGCCATGTAGGACTTAGCCTAGCAGAGCCCCCACAGAGGCTTGCCTTCAAAGCCATCCCTATGAGGATGGCAAAACAGGGGCCTGTGTGCCTGTTTACCTCTGGCACAGCTCACCCCTACCCAGGCTTCCTGACATGGCTCAGTTCCTCTCCTTCCCGGGTCTGCCTTAAGATGTGCTGAGCTGCCAGAACTGTGGAGAGCTCAGAATAAAAGCCATATATTCACCAGATTCCTGGACAGACAGGGACCCTAGCCAGCTTGGCCCACACTTCTTATTCCACAGACCTCACTTGTATGTTCTTCCACAGACGTTGCCAATGCATCCTTTCCCTTCCGTTCTCCTAGATAGTCCATCTGGAGACCAGAAAGCCGCTCTGTGCTTCATCTCCAGAGACAGAGAGAGCGTCTTTGTTCAGAGAACTGAACGACTCTCGGCGCCAGCTCAGGCCCAGGTTATCAATAATACCTCTGTTCCTGCAAAGACGTGCCAGACCCTGCCCTCTGGGCACTCCGTGGCTAGGGGGAGGCAAGATAGCAACATGGAACAGAAAGCAAGCAACTGTAGTCTCCGTGAAGTGCTGGGTGCACGGGAGTGGTCATAGGCTGGGAGGAATTCGGGGGAAAGATGTCAGATGAGTGTTGAAGTGGCTCATACAGAGAGCTGAGATGTATCTAGAAAGATCAGTAAAGTTATTTTAAAAATAGCACTTTGGCTTCTTTCCTTGGGATTATAAATGATTGCATGACCACTGTACAAAACTTGAAAAAAAGAACCCCAAAAAAACTAAAGGAAGAAAATCAAGACCACTCCCATTACAAGTTTTTTCCAACACACACACACACACATATATATTTTAATAAAAAATTGGAGGGGCACCTGGATAGCTCAGTCAGTTGAACATCTGACTTCAGCTCAGGTCATGATCTCAGGGTCTGGGATCAAGCCTCCCATCGGGCTCCCTGCTCAGCAGGGAATCTGTGTTTCCCTCTCCTGGCTCTCTCTTTCTCAAATAAATAAATAAATAAATAAATAAATAAATAAAATCTTTAAAAAATTGGAAGAGTCTCTGAGTGTGTGTGTGTGTGTGTGTGTATAAATATCCATGGGCATCTGTACACATATATTATCTATCTATCTATCTGTACATTTGTATCAGCGGTTCTCAACCTTAGCTATTCATTAAAACCACCTCAAATGTTTGTAAAAGATATCGATGCTCAGACCTCACATAAACTGAACAAGAACCTTAGAGGTCTGGGTGATGGATATGTTAAGTAGCTTGATTATGATGATTATTTCACAATGTATACATCAAAACACCATTTGTACAGTTGAAATACATAGAACTTCCATTTGTCAATTATACCTCAATGAATCTGGCAAAAAATAAATTCAGGGATTTCTAATCAGCACTTACTGATTACACATGCATATGCAGACACACACACATACACACACACCACACACACACAGTGGTTGAGGCTCAGGCACTGTGTATTTTTACAGCACCAGGGAGATCCAAATGTGCAGTCAAATGTGAGGTCCACCTCTCTAGACCCTTCAGAGCAAAGTGAATGCATCTCCATCCATCCCAAGAGTGACTGCATTTGAGTCCCCCCCATCTGAAGACAATGGCAGAGTCCAGAAATTCAGTGTCTCCCCACTGTACTTGGGGGATCTGCTTTGGCGGCATCTTGGGAGTTTGCTCTTGGGATGGTGGCCTGGTGAGACTGGGGCTTGTGCTAGAACCTGAACTTGGTGAGATGTACCCAAGTCTTGCTAGCTGGGTCAAGTCTTCAATACCTAAAGTAGCTGCACTTGCTAAGCTGTCCTAGAGCAATAAATCCTTAGTAGTGGACTTCTTCCCCTCAAGGGTCATTTCTAGGAGAGGGGCTTTGAACCACTCTGACCAGGATGCTCTTTAAATTCTTGACAGGCCAACTTCTGAGCAGTGAAGATTTGGGCTGTGATATACCAATGACCCCAGACACCAAAGTGTCACTCCCAAAGCATGGGCAGTGCAGGAAATGGGCAGCGATTCAGTCTCTTAGGTCAGGAGGCAAGAGCCTGCTGGCAAAGGTGGGAGCAAGTGGGTCTTAGCCAGAAGGCTCAGGCTCCTGGAGATGGGGGCACAGACTGCCATGACGAAGGCTAGATGGGGATGTCTGAGGAGCCTGCTCTAGTTGCTGCCACAGGCAGTAGAGCAAAGGTCCCTCACTTCATATCTTTGGGGGAGGGATGAGTCCCAGGAGACAACTCTCAGTCTACGATTTTAAGCCCAATGTGTAATGAATCTCAACAATCTTAGTGATCACCTCTTTCTGGATCCATGAGCAAGAAGCCAAGGAATGCAGTCAGGACTTGCTCCCCTTCACTGACCTGAACCACCTCTCTGCCCCATCCTCTTCCTTTCCTTCCCCTCCCACAAAGGGTGAGGACAATTTTTGTCATTCATAGCACTAAAGATCTTTTTACACACTTTCCTGAGACCAGCCAAAGTGATTAATTTTGAGAACAGTTATGATCTATCCATTCAAAGTCATATTCCAGAAAAACAGGGTCAACTCACCCTTCCCTTACACCAATAACTGACTCTACCCTACCCTATTCTAGAAGAATCAGCAAACCAGGAGAACCTACTGTAGTGGAACACCTCTGGTAGAGCATCTGGTTGGCTACTCTGTTATGGCTTCCTCTTGTCAACAATCATTATGACACCCCATTGCCAAGTCTTTGAGAACATTTCCAATTGACACATACCCTTCTCTCACACATATACCCTAACACATGCCCTGCTTTGTAGTAGGTATGGGATTTTTTTTAAATGATTTTTTTTATTTGAGAGAGATAGAATGAGCAGGGGGAGGGGCAGAGGAAGAGGGAGCAGACTACCCACTGAGCACAGAGCTGGATGCAGCTTGATCCCAGGACCCTGAGATCATGACCTGAGCTGAAGTTAGGCGCTTAACTGACTGAGCCACCCAGGCGCCCTAGTATGGAATTTTTGACGATGGTTGGGGGTAGTACTTCATACGGAAAATAGAACAGAGGTGACAAAGAGAAGAGGTGGACAAAATACAAGGCAAGTTCAGAGGAACAGTGAGAAATCAGAAAGCCCAGAGTTCACAGAGTGATAGGCAATACTTTTAGCTGGCACAGGATGGGCATTGATGAATCAGAATCAAGGCTAGCTGTGGGAGCAGAGCAGGGTTCTGCAGGCTCCCTGCTGGGCCAAGCATCACCCCTTTCGAGAATGGATTGTGGACAGCACGGGTTCTGGGGGAGAGCCTGGAGCACTGGGGGCAGTAGAAGGCTTTGGGAAGATGGTTCAGGAAAGTGGCTATTTATCCATTAATAGGAAAGTATTTTAATATTTTAGTAATATTGTAGCCATCACAGTGCTTGCTGGCTGAGTATCAACCTGGACATGGGTGATCTCCTGGCAATATGCAGGCAAAAATGCAGTTCTAGAATATTCCTTGCCTTTTTCTGAATGGGGACTTCGCCTCTCAGACTTAATTCCCCAGGGAGACCTCTAGAAACCATTTTCATAGGGACTAATAATATTCTGTAGCATGTGAGGGGAAAAGCTCTAAAGAAGCTCCATGACACTCTGGCTAGGCGCTTAGAGAAATGAATGTCTTTTACAGGAAAATAAGAAATGAGAAAGGTTTTAGACATGTCCTGACTCACGAAGTTCTCATTTTCCACACCCAACCATGTCAACACAGTCATCTCCAGAGGCACATCAAATAATCCGAAACTTTTTTCTCAAACTCTCACCCTCTTGCCCAACAAACAAGCCTTCACATTCACATCTAAGGTGTTTTAATCTCACTGCTCCTGTGACCTGAGGAGGTGGCAGGAAAAATGTTCATCTATATTCATATGGGGACTCCTGAGAAAGTTGAGTTCTGGGGATCCCCTGGTTCCCAGGGTCATGAGTCCCCTTTTTGGTATAATCCTTAACCTACCCTATCAAATGGGCAAGGGGAAATGGGCTCAGGAACATAACTAGTCCATTGAAAATGAAGTAATATGAAAGAACATAATATATTATTTTTTTAAAAGACCTATTTATTTTTAGAGAGAGAGAGAGAGTGCATGAGCAGGGGGAGGGCCAGAGGGAGAAACAGGCTCCCTGCTGAGTGTAGAGCCTGACTCCGGGCTTGATCTCATGAATCTGAGATCATGACCTGAGCCTAAATCAAGAGTTGGAAGTCCAACCAACTGAACCATCCATGCACCCCAAAGCATAATATATTCTTAGTATTAGGTGCAGAAAATGGGGTTTTACATATTTGTTTTGGAAGAACACTTACCATGCACCATAGCATTTAGTGATGTCATTTGCCTGGACACACTGTCCCCAAGGGCCATTTCCACTTACATGAGTCATGCCCACAGGCCCTGCTGGATCAGGTGATATGTTGAATCAGTGACCTTGTCAGAGTTAAAATTGTAAAAGACAAAGTTAAACAGGCAAGGAAAGCTTTATTCAGGACTACTGCAACACAGGAGTGATGCTAAACTCAACTCCACTGAAGCAAGGACCTGGAGGGTTTTTAAGAGGTGGGGTGGGGGGAATCTCAGGCCACCTGCATTTGTTAACTGCCCTTCACAACTGGAGCAAGGTGCCTACCAAAGTCAAGTGTCTACCCTCCCATAGAGATTGGGACATAGGGGTGCTATCTTGTTTGAGATTTTCATTTCAAAAAAGAAGGTCCCCAGGTCCCTGAGAAAGACATTCCTGGATTGTAAGACCAGCAAGAGACTGGGAGAAGATCTGCATAGATTTCAAAGGGGCAGAGAAAGAATTTATAATTGCAAGTTTTCTCAAGTAAATGCTCTAAGAAAAGGGAGGTCAGGGGCCTGTCATCAGGAAGGAAATTGCCTAAACTTTGGTCAAGTTGAGGAGAATGTTAGAGCCAACTTGGCCACCCTCAAATGCAATCCATAAGTGCACCACAAAATTTGTTCCTGCTGCTTGAGAACAATCCTGAACCCAGTGATACATTAACTTGGAAATTTTGAGTCCCTGTGTGAATACCTTCTTATGAATAGAGCCCACTGAAATAAGCTTATAAATGTTCCCTTTTAATGCCCTCACCCAAGAGTATTTTCACTGATTAATTCAATAAACATTTATGAAGTACCTATTCTGTGCTGGGCATCATTTTAGTAGAGCAAGATGGAAACTTCTCTTCAAAAAGACCTCACAGCACTAGAGAAGGAAGATGAGTAAATGAAGATGGAAAAGATAATGTGAGAGTTCCTCAAAAGTTAAATACAAAGGTACCATGTGACCTAACAATTCTGCTCCTAGGGATCTACTCAAGAGAAATAAAAACATATGTCTACCCAAAACCGTGCACGAGAATGTTCATAACAGCCTTATTTATGATAGTCAAAAGGTAGAAATGACCCAAATGCCCATTAAGTGCTGAATGCATAAATAAAATATGGCATACTCTACAACAGAGTATTATTCCGTAGCAGGGAGAAATGAAGTACTGATGTGTGCTACAACATAAATGAACCTTGAACACAATATTTGAAGTGAAAGAAGCCAGTCACAATGGATCACACATTGTATGACTCCATTTAGATGGAATGTCCAGAACAGGAAAATCCAGAGACAGAAAGCAAATTAGTGGTTGCTTAGGGCTTTGGGGGTTGAAAATAGTGGGGAGTGATGGCTAATGGGTATGGGATTTCTTTTGGGGTGCTGAAAGAGTAAAGTTGATTCTGGTTTAGTATATTCACAAAATTATTGTTGTGGGAAAATGAGAAGAACACTGGATTTGACATTAGAAGATCTGGTCTGAATCCCACAAGTGTCAGATTCTTGATTTGTTCAATGCATGTCCTTTGAGCTTTCTCCTGTGTTCTCCATCTCATTGAATGGTCTTGCCATCCACACAGTTCCCCAAACCAGAGACACGGGAGCCATCTGAATGCACACCTTCCAGTCTCTCTCTGCCTTAATCACTGCCCAAACCTTCACTAACCAGTTGAGCCCTGCGGATTCTTTCTTCAGTCTTTTGAAATGCTCTGTCTTCTCCATTTTTGCTCTTCCTGCCTTTTGCTGACACCATCTCCCACCTGGACTACTGCAAAAGCCGTCTCTAAGTCCTAACCACTCCCATCCTCCACATCACTGGGAGGGTAGTGTCCCTAAGAAAACCTTCCTGTCACTTCTCTGCTCAAAATCATTCAATGGTTCATGACTGTGTCATGATAGCAAACACATATCTAAGCTCCATGCATGCCAGGCACCATTCTGACTTTGGATGTGTTAACTCCAATCCTCACATCAGTCTAAATGGCAGAGGAGGGGATTAGGCATGAGGAGGTAATGACTTGTCCAAGGCCATGCAGCTGGCCAAGGCTGGAGCTGGGGTTGAATCCAGGGAGCCTGGTCAGGATCTGTGCTTATAGCCCCCACACTAGGCTGCCTCACAAAGATGGAGCCCAAACTCCTTCCTGTGGCCTCGGCCCTGCCTACCTCCGACCCTCCACATTCTTGTGGGCTCTGGTATTATCGAACTGTATTTCCTCACAATGGCCTCACTTAGCTTTGCCATCCCAGGTATGACCAAGAAGTTCACTGAGAATTGGGGTACAGGTCTCCCATGGGTGCCCTCCTTCTCCCCACACCTTCACGTAGGTGTGGGCTGTGCTCTAGGTCTAGTGATGGTTGCCATTAAGAAAACTCTAAACAATGTCCAAAGTGCAACTCTTCAGTTAGTAACAGAGTCGAGGATCGTTCATAATGAATGACAATGTCAAGAACGTATCTCCAAAGGGACTGCACTCTGATGGCCCCACAGAGCTCTGATCCCATTAGTGTTACCACTTCTAGGAACTCATTTCCTCCCATACATGGGGTATGCCTTTGTCTCCTTCTAGAGACGCATGCTCAGCTGTGGGCTCTTCACACACTGTGTGCTGCTCTCCCTCCGCCATGATAGGCAGTCTGCCTCTCTTCCTCAAAGTCTTGAAAGGGCACTGGGGCCCCGCGACAGGGGTCCGTGTTTTGCTGGACAGTGAACATCAGCTGGGGGATATGTCTGGTTACTGTTGTAACAGCCTATGTATCCAAGCGAGGGTCACCTAAGGGGGTCTTTCAGGCTTTCTGGTCCCTCTGCCTGACATCTCAGTCAAAGTCTCCCACTGAGGCCCACTCCCTTCCCCCACAGGCCTCAGTCTCCAGGACTAGAGCTCCCACCTCCCCTGAAGCAGATGCCAGGATCTCTTTCAAAGTCTTTGGAATCCTGACTCTTGGGCTGGGCATTCCAACAGCAACTCCTTGGGTGTGGAACTTGGAAAGGCCACTTCAAAACTGTCTCGGCTGGGGCCCGACGACAGGCTCTGCTTCTGTGAAGTTCTGCAGGACGCCAAAACCATCTCCAGTGCTCCAGAAGGAGCAGCCAATGGAAGCCGCAGCTGAGACCCCTCCCACACTCCCCCAGGGGTATCCAGGTCTCCTGCTTCCCTCCCTCCTGGTATCCCTGGCACAGACGTGAGGACCTGGCAGCTGGCTCCAGGGTCTGTAGAACCCTCTCTGCCCTGTGGTTCCCAAACGGAGCCTCAGCCCCTCCAAAAATGGCCTGGAGACAGCTGCTCCTCGCCTTCTGTCTCTCAGCTGCTGTGCTCCTGACCAGTGAGTATGGGGCGGCTCCAGCATGGACTGGTGTTAGGTGAAGCTGCTCAGCTGGCCCAGGTAGAAAGGGGTGGGGGTGCTTACTGGTAAGACGGCTGTGCCGGTGTGTGTGTGTGTGTGAGTGTGTGTACAACACAACACAGCAAGAACAGCTTACTTGGTGGTTTCCTGGGGAGACTGCTCTGCGACTGGCATGTGAGAGCCCCAGGGCCCCACAGTGGGGCCTGGCAATTCACAGTGTCTGGGAAGGACTGTCCCAGCCCAGCTCTGGGTGAGGGCTCCCCTTGAGGTGCTGCAGCCCTCACCCTGTGCTCTCCCACAGTGCTGCAGGAGGGGACTGGCGCATTAGTGGGTACCCGGCAGGTGGCAGGACAAGAGGCCCAGGAAGGTGAGTGCAAGGGCCACCCAGGGCTGCAAGGGGGGTGGGCCATCTACTGCAGTAGCCTGGGCTGGTTGTGATGGGTCTCTCTCGGGTTTCAGATGTAGAACAGAAGATTTTCATGCAGGAATCAGATGCATCAAATTTCCTCAAGAGGCGCGGCAAGCGGTCCCCCAAATTCCAAGATGAGGCCAATGGTAAGGATGCTAGAGGCCTGCCTTCTGCTCGCCCCTCCCATTCCTTTCGCGCAGTCAGCTGGGCTGTGGGGACTGCAAGGGATGGAGGAGGGCTCCACTTGGCTATCGGGTATCAAAGTGATGACGGCTCTGAAGTAGGAATTCCACATTTCCTCGATTGCAGGTCACATCTTTGACCACACCATCAGGGTAAGGCACAAAAAGGGGCAGTGCTACATCGAATGCACTTAATAGAAAGAAGATGCATCCCAATTTCAGGAAGTTTAAAACGTTCAACAGAAATATGTTCTAGTCAGGAGGGAACACAGTATCTGGGTGTGTGCTTCTTGTGGGTATCGGACAGTGCCCCACGTGCAAGAGCAACCAATAGCACTACAGGCAGGGAGAGGGCGCGTGGGACTGGGAGCTGGGACTCTGGGCTTGGTGACAGCTGTGTTGCCAAGTGACCTTGGCCACTTCCCCCCCCCCCCCCCGGTCCCAGTTTCCTTATTTATAAGCCCCTGAAATTCTGGTATTCAGCCAGTAATGATTTTTTGTTTTTGTTTTGTTGTTGTTTTTAATTTTCATTTCCAATGCATTTGGAAGGCTTTTGAGCTTGGAAGTGTGTCTCCTTCTTAGTCTGAAGTAGGCCCTGGTGTCCCCTGCCTGGCAGGGACCATCATTTCCATGATCTGCTGACTCTTGAAGGCATCTGAGTTTTCTGCCCTTGAACTAGATTCTTCCAAGGACTCTGAGCTCTGTCTCCGAGTCTGTGGCTTGATTCATTACTTGCGCGTGTGTCTGAATAAACTCTCTGTGTCCCTTGGCACTCTCAGCAAGGCCAACTTGCTCAGTAAAAATAACAGGACTGTTTTCAAATGATGAAAATGCTTGGAGATGAAATTCCTGTCCCCTCCCCCCAGCCGACTGGATAAGTAAGAACCACACTGGGAAAATCTCCAGGCCTCACCCAACTTGAGATTTAGAAATTAGCAAACATCCAGACACACGGGAAGGGCTGTGATGAAGGCCGGCCAGTTTTTGATGGAAATCAGAGAAGCCGCCTCCTGGCAGACTCCCAGTGGGCAACAGGCGTCAATTTAGGAGAGGTGAATAGTTTCTATCCTCATAAGCTGATTCAGAACCATGAGGAGCGTGATGAAGCCACAGGTCCCTCACCTCAAATAGAAACTGTGTGTGTCAGTCATGAGGGGCCCAGGACAGCCTGGTGAAGACGTGGGACGCACCTGAGTTCACCTGCTGTCACCTGGGCGACTCCCGTGCATGGGCGGGAGAGCAATGCTCAGTTATGTCTCAGGCTGGGGAAAAGGCAAGTGACACTGATAGGCTGGAATCTGGAACCAGGAACAGGCACCTGACATCTCTAAGCAACTAGGTAAAGATGCAGGAGGTTCCTTTAGGATGAGAGGAGGCACTGAGAATGAAATGCATCACCTGAGAAGGGAGGTACATGACACACAGGATGCACAGGGTTGACGTGGCCTTTTGTCCCAAGACAAATCGTTCTTAGCCTCTGCCGCGTCTAGGGTCCCATTTGTCTCACCTTCAGAAAGGCAATTTGGGAAGACAGCTACTTTTTCGAAGTACATAGGACTAGAAAATGCTTCTTTAGAATTGGTGATGGCTCATGAAGCACTTGCTTCCTACACTCCAAACCCCCTTCCCTCCCATCGCCAGGGGGTTTCTGGGGCCTGGAGCAACACTGGGGCTCATGGTGGGTCATAAGGGGGATGGTGCCATGAAAGGTTTGCTCTGGGCCGAGTAGTGGAGTGTGGGCCCCTGGGGCTCTAGCTTGTCCCAAGCTATGCCCTCACCAACTGTGTGACTTTGATTAGGTCATTGCACCTCTCTGAGCCTCAATTCCCTCCTAAGAAATGTGTGGATGTGGGGCAGGGGTAAGCGTGGGGTAAGGACTGGAGTACCAATTCCTTCTGCCAGACTCAAGTATCCTACAACTATGAGCGTAAAGGCATAAATGTGGGAAAAACAAGGGACTTACCTAAGGAATCTACACTGAGATCAATTCACAGATAATTGGATTTTTACTCTGAGTTACATAAAATAATGTAATATAAATAACAAGTATTTAATTAATTTACTTATTATTGTAGGCCCCTTAACTTTCAAACATTTCAGATGGTTTATGGTATTATTATTGCACGAAGAAATACTTCGTTGTTTGTCTTAGCTCCCCTCTAATGTGGGGTGGGGCAGGAACCCAACGGCTTCCTCAGTTTCTGCTTCCAACATGACTTCCTCCTGCAAGGCCAAGCTGGGGGGGGGGGGAGGGTAACGGCGCCTCAGTCTCCCCTCTTTGATGTGATCATACAAGCAGAGTGGGAGGGGTCCTTGAGGGACCAGTTCCTCCGGCACCAGACATGGCCTTCTTGCTATTGTGAATTTGTCCAGTTAAAAGCAATTATCTTGATACTAAGAGAGCTTTCAATAATTTCCTTCAGACAACCAGAGTTCTCACACCAAAGAGGTCAAGATTTAAGGGTAGAAATGGATGAACCTGGAAACTCTTTTACACCAAAAAATCTCAGATCTAGAAAGATTTTTTCAGGCTAAATTAAAGCAGCTGAAGAACAGCTGTACATGCTGGTGAAGTGTGATGTTTCAGGTGGGGATTCCCACGGGGGGCTCAAGGTGCTGCTGGGGGGTCTTGAGTGTTCAACTGCCAAGGAATGGTCACCATATTTATATGTTCCTAGTGACAGTTTTCACTTATCACTGGGGGTATTTCTTCTGACCACAGAGGTGTACCCCTCAATTTTATCATGTGGAACTCAGATTTCTCATAAAAAAGTTTACAGCTGGGGCACCGGGGTGGCTCAGTCAGTGAAGAGTCTAACTCTTGGTTTCAGCTCAGGTCATGATCTCAGGGTGGTGAGATCAAGTTCCACATCAGGCTCCACGCCCAGCGTAGAGTCTGCTTGAGAGTCTCTCTCCCTTTCCCTCTGCTCCTCTCCCTGTTCTCTCTCTCAAATAAAATCTTAAAAAAAAAAAAAAAGTTTACAGCCAACTTTACTAGAATGCATTGCCTTAAAAAATAAGGGATACCTGTAGTCAGTATCGTCATCATCAGGAAGTTTACCTGATCACCTCATATTCTGTACCAGTTACCCACTGCCATGTACCAATGGACCCTGAATTCAGCAGCTTAAAACCAGATTTACTGTCTCCTAGTTGCTCAGCAGTCCAGATATGCCTCAGCTGGGGGCCTCAGGCTCAGCAACTCTCCCAGGCTGTAGTCATCTCAAGGCCTGACTGTAAGATCTACCTTCCAACAAGCCTGACTATCCATCAGGCCACCAGTTCTTTGCCATGAGTAGGCCTCTCCATAGCACTGTTTACCACATGGCAGCTGGCTTCCCTCAGAGCAAGAGATGCCCAAGAAGGAAGCCACATTCCATCATGTCTGCCAACTTCTGTTCATTAGAAGAGAGTCATTAAGGCCAGCCCACACAAAGGGAAGGAACTGCCTAAGGACATGGATATCTCATTTTATCATCCCTCAGATCTATCTCATTTTATCATCCCTACCATCATTGTGCCCTGTATACATTCTATCATAGCAGCCATACTGCTGGGCATGACTTATTTTTGTATCTTTCTCCTTATCTGGATTATAGGCCTCTAAAATAAAGGGACAGAATCTTTCTTACTTGCCTTTTTAATTTGTGCCTGGGGCACATTTTGGCTATGACAGGTGCTCAAAGACAGACTTGAAAGTATTAATGTGAAATTAACTTTATTTTTTAAAAAAGATTTTGTTATTTATTTGAGAGAGGGAGCCTGTGAGAAAGCGAGAACACGGACGGGACAGGGGGCAGAGGGAGAGGGAGAACCGGGCTCCCTGCTTATCTCTGAGCCCGACCTGGGGCTCGATCCAAAGACCCCACGATCATGACCTGAGCCAAAGGCAGATGCTTAACCAACTGAGCCACCCAGGTGCACCAATGTGAAATTAACTTTAAGCTGATTATTCCCTCCTAGAATTCATTTCTAATCATTGGATTTCTAGTTTCTAACTGGCCCAGTATACTCAGATGCACCACTAATTTTATGAGTGAAACTAACTAGCTTTTCTCATTTGCAAAATGCAGTGCTTGGATGGGGTGAGTTCCTGGGTCCTTCAAGTTTTAAAGTAAATCACCTTCATGAAGCTTCCATCTGCACCCCTCCTGAGCAATCCCTCCCCACTAGGTTCAAGCTGCTCAGGCAAAATGACCAGTGTTCCCCTAAATGCATGCAGCTGCCCCCATTCTTAGAGGCAACTATTGCTTCTTGCCTTTTCCCAGTGGAGAACGGGCAGAAGCTGCGGGCTGACGAGCTGCGGAGAGAGTATTACGAGGAACAAAGGAACGAGTTTGAGAACTTCGTGCAGGAGCAAAATGACGGTAAGAGCTCTTCAGCCACCCTCCTCGGGGAAGTGGGCCTTTGGGGAAAAATCAAAAGTTGCTTCCATATCTCCCTAGACTTCAATTAGAGGAGGGAGGTGTAAGTGAGGCTCTTTCCTCAGTTCACATCTATTGGAGTCTTGAAGGAAGAAAGACACACCAATGGGTCAGAACTTGAGAAGGCACGAAGAGGACACAACACCTAGATTTCCACTGGCTCAGGGAATTTTTGGCTGATTCTATTTTCTCCTCCTACTTGGAGGAGGTGGTGGCCCACGTTCCCTGTCTTAGCGCCTATGCTAGTGGCTTAGCTCTGGTGACAGGTGCGTTGGAAAGACTTCAAACTCACTTTCAACTCCCCCGGATTCACATCAACATAATGGCTCTAGGAACTACTCATTCTGGCCTTTGCTCACCTATTCACTATATCAGTATCTTTTTTTTTTTTTTTTTAAGATTTTACTTATTTATTTGAGAGAGAGAGAGAGAGCACAAGCAGGGGGAGCAGCAGGCAGAGGGAGAGAGAGAAGCAGGCTCCTTCCTGAGCAAGGAGCCTGATGCGGGGTTCGGTCCCAGGACCCCGGGATCATGACCTGAGCCAAAGGCAGACGCTTCACTGACTGAGCCACCCAGGTGCCCCTATAATCAATATCTTATCTGACAAGTTTAACCAAACCAGGAAATCTGACCTCAGAAAGCAACTCACTGATAGCACTGGGCACACTCTAAGTTTGATATGCTTTGCTTGTGCCTTTACGCAACTGCTGTCTTTTCTAAACCTTGGCTTTTGTGTCAGAGTCTCTTGCCAGGCAAACGACACACTTCATTCGCTGCCTCAGCCCTTGGACAGACAGGACTCCTGCCTCCCTCAGGCAATGCTGATTTCACCAAGGCCGCAGTGGTGACAGCTGGGTGTGGGCATGGGCAGGGGCAGAGGGAGATGTTTTTGAACCAGTCTCCCATGGCATGGGATGGGACTTTGCAACTATTAAGTGTCCTCAAGTGTCATCCAGAGCAAAACCCTATAGAAACACTGATTAGGGCTAAGGCTAGCAGGCCGGAGTGTGTATTTATGCTTATTTCTGTTCTGGTCTTTCCCCCACACTTCAAGATGGAAATGCTCCCGAGCAAGCTCCTGAATGTAAATGAGCTTGGACAAAAGGCCCCAGTTTAGGTGAGCTTTGCTAGAGAAAGTCTGTGATTTTCGTTCTGAAGTCATGAGCCTCCTGGCTTGTATGCTCTGGTGGATTTGGGAGGTAGCACTCTCTGAGGGCATCTCTTAGGAAAAGGATACAATCACCAGGTACCCAAGGGCTGCAAGCCATGCCCACTGGATCACAGGTGGCACCTGACCCCTGCAAACAGGTACTGGGCTCGGATCCCACCAAATCAAGCTTTTCCGGGAACATCCTGGGAAAAATAAACCCAGGCTGTTGTAACTCAGAGGCAAAATATTTCTGTTCAACATTTGTTTACCTTGGTGAACAGCTTGGGGAGAGGCATTTAAAAAATGAGAACATGGCCTGCAAAATTCCTTCAGGGTCTTTTTTTCTTTTTTTGAACTCACCGTATTAATAATAGGACTTTATTCTGGGCATTTGTAAATGTTTCCGATCCAAATCCCTAGCATCTGGGTGGAGAACACTCACTGTTTTCCCTTTCACATTGAATTAGGGTGAGGGGCCAGGCACTCGAGGGATGGCCAGTCCTCTACCAAAGCCAGAGAGACAGCCATCAGGGGCCTGAGGCCTTGCCCACAAAGATGAAGACTGCAGGCCAGGACACGGGCCTATGGGGGTTGTAATGACAGAGCTGTTGTCACTGGTTGAGCACTTGGCTCTGTCCGGTGCTGTTCTAAACCACCCACCCCTTACACCCAGCCTCTCGGGTCTTACAATTTCTGTGTTTTTGTTTCAAAAACTCAGGCTTAGAAAGGAGCTTGAATATCCAAAGTGCCATCACTAGTCAGGGATTCAAACCAAGGTATGTTTGCCAGCCAAGAAATGTTCTTATAAATGAAGGATGATCAGGTGCGTGGAGGTCTTGGGGGACCCTCTTTGATCTGGGAATTAGTCCCTGCAGTTGGATGGAGTGAGGAGTGACGTGAGTAAGGAGAGCATGCCCTCCCCACCCCCAGCCCCAGCCTCTCCAGGGCTGCTTTTTTTTTTTTTTTTAAAGATTTTATTTATTTATTTATTCGACAGAGATAGAGACAGCCAGCGAGAGAGGGAACACAGCAGGGGAGTGGGAGAGGAAGAAGCAGGCTCATAGCGGAGGAGCCTGATGTGGGGCTCGATCCCATAACGCCGGGATCACGCCCTGAGCCGAAGGCAGACGCTTAACCGCTGTGCCACCCAGGTGCCCCTCCAGGGCTGCTTAATAAAGGAAGGAGGCAAAAAGGTAGAGCAGGTCCAGCCTGCCTGAGGGCAAATGCTGATGTGAAATACATCTCAATTTTCCTCCTCTCCCCTCACCTCAGCCCCAGAGCACATGACTGCAGGGTGTTAGCCCACACCGGGTTGGTGAAACCTCTACCCCAGGGAAGCGCTCTCAGCCCTTCCCTGAGACCCCCACACACTCCTCAGTCAGGACCCTGGTTTTTCAATTGGCTATTTTGATCTGACCATGTCACCTAGTCTCAGAATAACCAGCAGCCGCAGCAAGTTTGGTCCCACCCTTTAAAAGCAAATGCTGAGGGATGACCATGGATAAATGAAAGGCCTAGGATTTCCAGAGGAAGTTTAGGCAGGTGGTCTGGATCAGAGGGACCTTCCTGAGAGCCTGAGAACACCATCTTGAAGGCCCATCAGCCCATCCAGGACACCAGACCTCCTCTGGGAAGGCTGTGGCTCCTGGTTATTTCTCTACTCAAAACCACCAGTTTTATGAGGCAAAGATGCTCTTTATGCCTTTGAGTTCTGCCTCTGGAAGTGCCAGGATAAAGAGTGTGTTGCGCTCCTACCTCTGCAGTCTGTGTGGGAGCAAATGTCTCCTTCTACCTTCAAAGCCAGAAGCCTGGGTTGGCCCATCTGGGCTTGGCTGCATGACACCTGGCTTGGCTAAAAATGCTCAGCCACAGGTGGTCCCCTACACAAAAGCCACACTGTTCAGGCCTTTACCAGGGAGGCCTTCCCTTTGTCTAGGTAAAATGGTGTATGAAGAAACTGGCATGACCTGGAGAAAAAAAAATCAACTTCTATGTCAAAATCATGTTCTCAAGATTGGCAAAGAGTAGCTGATCTATCTTGCCTGAGAAAGGTCTGAAGGGCTGAAGACCCAAAGCTCCAGCCACGGCCTGACTCTAAGCCAGGCTGTCCTGGGGTACTAAGTCCCAAAGGTGATTTCCAGCATCAAGGATAGCACCAACTCCAAGCTCACAGAGGAAGGAAACCTACCCAGCAGTCACGATGTCTGAACACTCAGCAGTAACAGGGGGTTCTTCTTGTCGAGGGCATCTGGCTTTCATGGGGGCTAAGGACCACGCTGACGCCCATTTTCTCCACATCCTGACGTCACCATTCGAACCATGCCCCAGAGAATGAGGTTCACTGGCACCAAAGTCAGGTTCACAGGCTTTTTGGTGGTGAAGCCCACATTTGAAAAAACAGAGGCAAGGACAATTTTTGAGGTTCTGAGTCCTTGATACCATCTTTTTCTGTTAGAACTTCCTATCCTCCCAACATTTTCCGCAACTACTAAAAACTGTGGTAAAATTTACATAAAATTTGCCATCATCACCATTTTTAAGCATACAAGTCGGTGGCATTTAGCACATTCACACTGTTGTGCCACCAGCACCACTATGGATTCCTAGAACCCTTCCATCACCTCAGAGAGGAACTCTGTACCCATTAGGCAACAGTTAACTCCCCATTCCCCAGTCTCTGCTCACCTCGAATACATTTCAGGCTCTACCAATTTGTCTGTTCTAGGTATTTTATAGAAGTCGAATTACACAGCACATGTCTTTTTGTGTCTGGCGTATTTCATTCCTTTTTATGACTGAATGAATAATACATATGTGTGTGTGTGTATCACTTTTTGTTTATCCATTCATTTGCCCCTGTTTTCACTTCTCTTAGCTATGGACCTAGGAGTAGAATTGTTGGGTTATGTGGTAATGCTATTTAACTTTTTGAGGAGTCTTACGTTTGCCTTTTTACACACTGAGGGACTTGTGAAATCTGCTCGTGCTTTCATGGCCCCTAACAATGACAAGCAGTGTGGACTTGGTGTCAGGAGCCTAATTCTACAATTGAACAAAGTTGTTATTCAGAAAATGTCTGATTAAAGACAGCAAAGTTAGGACTTTCTTACTAAAAACTCCCTTCTGTTCTTTTCAGCCTTTTACTTTGAAAATCTCCAACATATGCAAAAGTATACAGTTCAGTGAACCCCCATATAATCATCACCCAGAATCAATGATTATCAAATTTCCCTCCATTTTGCTTCACCCACCCCCTTTTCTGGATAGTTCTTAAAACATCATTTTATTTTTAAAGCCTGAGAAAAAATTACTCATAATGCCGCCACTTGAAGTTGACAGTTATTTCTATCCATGATGTATTTTTTCAACCACAAGCCTATCATCTCTTTTCGTTACTGTTCTGTTCTCTTTGTGCTTCATTTCTTAGTTGTTGCCTCTTTGAGCCAGTTGTTACCTCTCCCTGCTTTGCTGCCTGTGTAGGGGAAAGAGCACAGGACTGAGACACAAATCTTGATCTTGGCTCTCCTGGCTTCCAGCTCTGTCTCCTGCCTGGGCTTGGCTCCCAAAGTGAGGCCTTTTGACTCACTGTTCTATCAGGTCTTTCAACTCAGACGTTCTGTTTGGCACAGTTTGTTCGTGTCACCACAGGGTAGGCAGTTTGGGTTGACGGCTGCCAAGAGCTTGGTGGCTCTCCTCAGATCTGAGTCCTCTCCATGCTAACAGGACCATTTTATTTCTGCTCCTCAGAACAGGAAGAGAGAAGCCGGGAAGCTATGGAGCAATGGCGCCAGTGGCATTATGATGGCCTGTACCCATCATATCTCTACAACCGCCACCACATCTGACCTCATCTTGACAGACCAAGACGACGGAGCAAACTCACATATCCACTGCAGGTGTTTGAACAACGCTTCCATACAAACAGGCCCCTTCAAAGGGTCTCACCTTGGGGCTATGTAAACACACATGCCTTTTGCTCTGATGGATTAAGATGCTCTGGCTTTTGCTTCTTTGCAGATGATTTTCTGAGTTGGGCAAACACCTGCGGGGCCTCCTAGTATCCTACAGTAACTCCCCCTTCCTTAGCCATTGTTCCCACTGTAAGACTCCTGTCCTGTAGAACAATGAAAAGGATCGCAATAAAGAGAAAAGATGACATGTTTGCTTACAGCTTAGAAATAAAAGTGCTGAGTCGACACTATCATCTTTTGAAATCTCAAACTGTCATGCCAACTTGTCTCCCTGAGCCTGACTGACACGTTACTCTCACTAACTTAGGCATTTGAAACCCTGAACTCAAGGTGTATTGCTCATAATTTTCTTAGTCTGTCTCAGTAAGTCACACAAGTGCAAGAGAAATGTTAACACAACTGTTTAGGTTAAGACCATTCTCTGGGATAGATACTGAGACCAGATGTTTCCTCATGTCTCTGAAGAGTTTCAAGGTTCAACTGTGGTTTCTTAACTGCATCAAATCAGAAGCCAGGATTATAGCAAGGCCAGGTATAACCAAAACTATAAAGCAGAAATTTAGCTTTGGTGTTACCTCAGTTTTCTTCCTAGTGCCTGTAGGCCTTAACATAAAGCTGCCATAGCATCGTGTAACAAACTGGGTAGCTTGACACAATAAAAATGGATTCTCTTACAGTTCTGGAGGCTGGAAGTCCGAATTCAAGGTGTCAGCGGAGCCATGCGTGCTCCCTCTCTCTAGGGGAGGATCCTGCCTTGCCTGCTGCAGCTTCTGGTGGCTCCAGGACTCCCTGCCTGGTGGCAGCAGCACTCTGATCTCCATGTCTGTTGTCACAGGCCTTTTCCTTTGTGTCTTCACATCGTCTTCCCACTGTTTGTCTATGTCTCTGCTTTTTTTTTTTTTTTTAAAGATTTTGTTTATTTATTTGACAGAGATAGAGACAGCCAGCGAGAGAGGGAACACAAGCAGGGGGAGTGGGAGAGAAAGAAGCAGGCTCATAGCAGAGGAGCCTGATGTGGGGCTCGATCCCATAATGCTGGGATCACGCCCTGAGCCGAAGGCAGACGCTTAATGACTGCGCCACTCAGGCGCCCCCTCTGTCTCTGTTCTTCTTGATATCACTTTATTTTTAAGTCAACTCTACACCCAACGTGGGGCTTGAACTCACAAACTCGAGATCAAGAGTCACGTGCTCTGGGGCGCCTGAGTGGCACAGCGGTTAAGCGTCTGCCTTCGGCTCAGGGCGTGATCCCAGCATTATGGGATCGAGCCCCACATCAGGCTCCTCCACTGTGAGCCTGCTTCTTCCCCTCCCACTCCCACTACTTGTGTTCCCTCTCTCGCTGGCTGTCTCTATCTCTGTCAAATAAATAAAATCTTAAAAAAAAAAAAAAGAGTCACGTGCTCTACCTTCTTATAAAGACCCCAGTCATATTGAATGAAGGGGGGGACCCAACTCAGCTTCTAACAGTGCCCCTTTCTTCTCTCCCAACCACCCCACTTCCTGCCCCAGACTCACCATCTATCCTACTTTACCCTTGCTCTCAACTACCCTCGGGAATTCCCTACTAAGAACGAAGAACAATCAAGAACAGCTGCAGCAGGCACCTCCGTGGGGGACACACTATATGAGAAGATATAGAGGAGTCTAGAGGAAGTACAAGCATCCCCTCTTAGCGACCTCCCTGTCCCCCACCATGGGGCCACTACTTCCCCTGAGACCTGGGTCCCTGGCCGGCTAGTCCAGTCTGCTTCTGAGGTTGGGATCCCAGGGCAGCGTAGGGGGACTTTGCTTTAAGGCAAAGCTGCTCAGCTGGGGTAAAATACTCCACCAGAGGCGGGACGATTTATTAGAGCAGGCCATTTTGTAACGAATGCATGTATTTTTAAGTAATCTTTTAAAAGGCTGATAAGATCCTAATGATTAAGCAATCATGCATATTCCAAGTCGCCTCATCTACAGTCAGCACTGTATTTTCTCACACGAACTCCAAGCAGGAGCTGAACCGGCCTTGGGAAGGCAAGAGGGGCACGGGGCAAACTCTATCATTAAACGCTGTCACCTGGGCAGGTGGAATAGAGGAGCCGTTCTCTTCTCAGGAGTCCTGGGATTCACACTTCAGAGATTCAGGCTTGGGGCCCAAGTCCCAGCACAACAAAAGCCAAAGCAGTGCCCAATTTTTCCACTGCATGATGTGCTTGTGTTCAATGTGCCTTAAGCTGGAAGACTGGCAGCGGAGCCTCCGGAATACTCTGATGACCCTCCAAGTGTGTCCTCCGAAGTCGCGCTACCGACCTACACGTTCGCCGTCTGTGGGTCTGTCTAAACTGGATCAAATTAGAATGCTTCCAAAAGAAAACCAGCAGAGTAATGAAAACTTTCCTCAGAATTGGAAAAACATGCACAAAATATTTAACGGAAAACTGCTATTTCACCACTTAAAATGTTTTTTATACATTTACTCATCCTTACCCAATCTTTTTTTTTTTTTAACATTTCCACCGTAAAATTATTTCATTTACAATATGTGCTCAATGTAGCGAATTCAAGCAACGCAGAAATCCATTACACACGGGGCGCCCGGCTGTGTCTGGCTGGCTCAGTCAGTAGAGCATGCAACTCTTGATCTTGGGGTTGTGAGTTTGAGCCCCATGTCGGGTATAGACATTACTTAAAAATAAAATCTTAAAAAAAAAAAAAAAAAAAAAGGAAATCCATCACACATAAGGAGAGTTCTTCCTTTTTGCTTAATTCTACTCTGAGGTATGCCCTGTCAGTGGCTTGGTATGTATCCTTCCACTTTTCCTGTCTATTCTCACACACATACTTCATTCTTTATAAAGGCAAAATGACACGTAATTATGCAAATCCAGATAGCCCCACATCCAGTGCAGATCTGAGTTGGCCACACAGAACTGGCTGATACCAAAGTTGAGCTCTGAAAACTCCCTCTTTCTAACAAGGTCTAACAAGAGTATTTGCCTCGACCAAGTAGCTCATTGTTATATTGTCACAGGCATGTTCCTTGCTTCTTTCCATAAGCAAGTGGAGCACCACGGAGTTGGGTCCTTTCACTGTAATCCTTTTCATGGTGGAGCTGGTGCAGCTCTCCCCAGCTTAAGCACACTTCTCTGTGAGGACATGGGTGCTCAGGGAATTGTCTGTGCTCCTAAGTTTTCCCTCAATAAGCCCTACTGTGTATTTACATCACATGGCTCTAGTGGGGAGTGTGTTTGTGTGTGTCTTGCTCCCTTTGCATGTCAGTGAATATGCTAGACTTTACTTACCCATTCCTTTATTAGTAAGATAGGTTTCTGGAAATGAAATGATGGGATCATAACTTACACACGTTAAGCTGGATAAATCAGACTTCTCTTCGAAGATTTATATGTGCTTCCTGTCACTGGACACCTTTACCAATCCTTTCTTTTTCTTTCTTTTTTTTTTTTTTTTTTAAGATTTTGTTTATTTATTTGACAGAGAGACAGCCAGCGAGAGAGGGAACACAAGCAGGGGGAGTGGGAGAGGAAGAAGCAGGCTCCCAGCGTAGGAGCCTGATGTGGGGCTCGATCCCAGAACGCCAGGATCACGCCCTGAGCCGAAGGCAGACGCTTAACGACTGAGCCACCCAGGCACCCCTTTGCCAATCCTTTCTTAAACCCAGCAAACTGAGAATATTGGCAGAAAGGTCGGGAAGAGGGAACTCTTTCAAGATACATTGTCCATGGTGTTTCCTCAGACAGAAAATGTCATCTTCAGCTCTAGTCTCCAAATCACATCCCATCTGCAGGAGCCACACATTTCCACGAGCTACCCCACAGCCTTTGGGCCTGTTTTCAACAGAAAGGCCCTTTAGGAAATCTGCTCTTCTCCGCAGCCTTCACTGAAAGGACCAGCAGCTTTAAACGAGAACGTTATCACGCTGGAAGAAATTGGCACCAAGGAAAAACCCTGCAGATGCCTGAAATTTCATTACTATTTTTACTTATTACCTGATGAGACAAATTATTTGAGAATGAGTATTTCCAAGTTTCAAAACGTAAATCTCAACAGAAAGTAATGGAGTTCTGCTGTTTACCTGCTATCTCCCATCTCTGATCTTAACTGGGGAAATCAGTCAGCTTGAGCAGAATGAAGGTCAGAGGTGTTCCTCTCTGGATTACTGGGCAGGAGTTGAGAGCATGGGCCCCATCTGCTTCCTACTGCACCCCTGAAAGGGAGCCTTAGAGAACTGGCCAGTCTTGCCTCGGTCTTGCTCTTGTGGGTGGGGCTCCTCACAGCACCTCATCCCACACCTAGATGAGAAATTCTCGCTAAGAGGTGCACAGGAACAACACATTCCTGTCCTTAGCTGGTTACTAAGTGAGAGAAGACATGGCAAGCCAACCAGCTGCGGTTTTTAGTTGGGCACAAGCAGTGTAAGCTTGGCTGACCGCTAGCTCCGATCCCAAGGCAGGACTGCAGGCTGCTGGCCCAGGCGGACAGGTGAGCTGGCACTTTACCCAACTGCCCTCTTGGTTGGCCAGATCCAGTCCCCTGAGGCTTTCAGTTGGTAACCCTACTTTACAAGGGGCAACATGTGTGTTTACACACCCAATCGTGCAATAGAAAAAAAAAAAAAAAAAAAAAGCAAAGCACTGCTCTCCGCCTTAGCCATGAAAATGGAGGAACCACATTTTGGGTCATCTTGGTCATAACACATCCAAATGCCTTCTGGTAAGAGGTCCAGGAACCAGGTAGAGGGCAGCTGATGGACGGATACCCGCAGCCACCCACACCTACAGGAAGGGACACTGAGGCCAGACAGATGTCAAGAATCAAATCCAGATGATTGCAGGTGGGTGAGTAGCCAGTTTTAAAACAATAAAACAGCCTGTCCTTGCCTCTTCGATGGCTATGCTTGGCATGTTGGCTCAAGATAAAGACCTCTGGCAGAAAAAAGAAATTTATTACCTCATTTTACCTCCATCCTTAACAAGGGTCCCATTATAACTCAGCATTTTCAAATTCCACCCAGAATTCCTTCACTAAAAACCAATCACAGTCATTTTTCCTGGGCAGGAAGAAACATGCCAAAGGTAACATGAGTGCGAATCTGGGCAGCCACATTTACTAGGAAATTAGTAATGGAGCAATCTGTATTTTTAGAGACTGGCCTTGTCAAATGCATGGCCCTTCTCTGTTCTTTCATTACTCTCTCCTAGTCCTTTAGGGATTCCAGGTAAGTGGTTGAAAACAAATTTGTCAAAGGATGAATTGGTGAAAATCCATTATTTTTATTTATTTACTTTATTTTATTTTTTAGTAATCTTTATACCCAACATGGGGCTCAAACTCACAACCCCAAGACCAAGAGTTGCATGTGCCACTGACTGAGCCAGCCTGGTGTCCTGAAAACATTATTTTTATTTTATTTTTTTATTGTTTAAGAGAAAGACAGCAAGAGTGAATGGGGTGGGGTAGGGGCAGAGGGAGAGGGAGAGGGACTATCCTAAGCAGGCTCTACGACCAACATGGAGCCCGAGGCAGGCTCGATCTCAAGACTCTGAGATTATGACCTGAATTGAAATCAAGAGTCGGCTACTTAACCAACTGAGCCAGCCAGGTGCCCCAAAAACTCATTATTTTTAATTCATTGGTTTTTTATGTTGCCATTTGCTTTTTCCTGCTTTCTTTTGGGGGGGGGGAATGTGTGCATGCACTCCAGGGGAGAGTTTACAAATTATTATCATGTGCCTTTACCTTTTTTTTTTTTTTTGGTTGGAAGTGGTCATTTTTGTGAATCTCAGAATGATTTTTTAAAATTTAAAAAAACGTGGTACCTGCTTTTTTTTTTTATCAGTTTAATTTGGGTAGCTCATTTCTAATTCATTTTCAACCAATTATGTTCCAATTCTTTGACAAGTGTTTTATAATTTAAAAATTCTTAAGGGATTTATTCAAAAGCAAATTGGTTAAAAATATGGATATTCTAGGGATGCCTGGGTAGCTCAGTTGTTAAGCGTCTGCCTTCGGCAGGGGTCATGATCCCAGGGTTCTGGGATCAAGTCGTGCATCGGGTTCCCTGCTCAGCGGGGGGTGGGGGGTGTCTACTCTCTCTGCCTGCCGCTCCTCTGCTTGTGCTCTCTGACAAATAAATAAATTCTTAAAAAAAATATGGATATTCTAGTTGACAACTGGTAACTTCGGTATAGCCTGTGATCTTACAATGTACTAACACTTAAAAAATTTTATTTATTCATGAGAAACAGAAAGCGAGAGAGTACAGAGGGAGATTACATATTATTTTGATTTTTAAAATTAAGAATACTTTGATTAGGTAATATATACATATGGTTAAAAAATTTTAAACGCCAGAAAAGAATACAGTGTCCTTCTGTCTCCCAAAGAAAACCATTATACCCAAGTCTTGAGTATCCTTCAAGTGATCTGTGCACATATAAGTATCTAGCTATATTTTTTTCATGTTTATGTTTTATTTTTTCCATGTTTATGTTTTAACTTTAAAATTCATTTTTGACCAATCATGCTCACTTTATTCATTAAGGCAACTTTCTACCATAAAAAAATCTGCAGTTAGAGTTGAAAAGTTTTCACAAAGCTTTCTTGAAGAGAAAGCTTCATAAAAAGAAAGCTTCCTATGGGAATGACAATGTTTGAGGAGGTATGCCTGAAAAGAACATTCACTTAATATGGAAAATTGTTTTCCACATAATTTCTCATTAATTTAGAGCAGTAATAATGAATCTCAAATGACACACTGGTGAGCGTGAATCATTTAGGGAATAGGCCCCCAAATGTAAAACTTTCCTAAATAAAAATGGTAGCCTTATTAATATGAGCCAGTGAGGTCAGGGTGCACTAGCTTATGATTTTATTAGCTCATGTTTGATTGTTTATCACACACCCAGCACAGAATTATGATACCAAGGGGAAAGACGTTTTATATTTTGTAAGATGATAACCCCTCTAAATACTCTTAGATTGGTATCCTGAAGTCACTGTTCAAAAAGAAAACAGTTCGTTCCTTTATTAAATCACCGAGGACACTCTTCCTGCACCCTTAACCCTAAATGCCCGAATGACACAGACACCATTGTTGTTCTGGCATAATTGATGATTATGTGAAGATAAAATTCAGCACAACCTGAAAATGTACTCAACCCAGGACTTGACATGACTTCCCCCTCTCAAGGTCAAGCCCACTGGTGCTCAACTAATAACATCACTAGGGAATGCATGTGAAGACAAACCAACCCCACACTATTATTTATAGATCTTCTTGCTGAACCTTACTCAGAATACTTTCTCGATACTTAATGGTGAAAGAAAATGCTTTCCTTTTTAGAATGGGAACAACAACGTCAGTCATAGACAGGAACTGCAGTGTTAAAACTTCTCAGGCAAATCCCATGGAATCTACAAAAAAGCTGCTAAACTAATATGTAAGTTTAACATGGTCCCAGGATACAAGGTCAACTGACAAAAATGCATTGTATTTCTATATACGAGCAAGTAATAACTGGGAATTGCAATGCAAAAAGTACCCCTTACAATATCATCAAAACTGTAAGACATTTAGAAAAAAACATGACAAAATATATATACAATCTATACACTTGAAAGATGGCTTTCGTGCATATACACATCGCCAGCTACACCACTAGATTGAAGGGCCAGGCCACCACCTCCTCCTGACAGTCTGAGATTTCAGTTGATTTCTATAACTGACCACTTGTTTTTCCTCTTCAGGGACTTTAAAATCCCAGTCTTGTGTTTAAATTCACCAATTAAGCATGAGCCCACAAAATAGTAGGCCCCTACCCTCGACCCCAGTGAAAGCAGAGCCCCAGGCCCACGTGCACTCCTTCTACCTGAGACCTTGCTGTTTGGCCTGAGACCTTGCTATCTGGTGTGCTATGTAATTTCCAGGCCCTATAATTAATAAACCTTTATTTCTTCAAAGTTTACTAATGGTTACTGTTGAAGGGCATCTTGCAATCATAATAGGACTCACAAGGGCCACAACACTGGCTATTCATATGCTGAGACAGGCACAAATACTACTAAATGTTGCTGGGAAGGATTAAAGACCTAAATAAATGGAGAGATGTATTATATTCACAGATAGAAAGTCTTAAGATATCAATCCCCCCAAATTGATCCACAGATTAAACACAATCTTTTTTTAATTAAATATTTTATTTATTTATTTGAGAGAGCGAAAGAGTGCGCACACATGCGGAGAGAATCTCAAGCAGACTCCATGCTGAGCGTGGAGCCTGACGCAGGGCTCCATCTCACAACCCTGAGATCTTGACCTGAGGTGAAACCAAGAGGCGGATGCTTAACTGACTGAGCCACCATGCCCCTTAAACACAATCTTCAAATTCCAGTAGGGTTTGTTTGTTTGTTTGTTTGTTTCTCAGTAGAAATCAACATCCTGCTTCTAAAATTTACACTGAAATGCAAAGGACCAAGAACTGCCAAAACAAATTTTAAAAAGAACAAAGGTGGAGGACAAACACTACCTGATTCTAACACTTGTTACAGCTATAGTCACTAAGACAGCATGGTAATGGCATAAGGATTGACATATACCATATGAATATGTCATTACTGCAACAAAACTGAGTCTAGAAGTAGACCCCAAAATACATGATCAACTGATTTTCCACAAAGGCGGCAAAATAATATAATGAGGGAAGCGCTCATCTTTTCACTGAGTGATGCTGTAAATGAGTGTCCATTTGTAAAACAAGGAACCTCAGACTTTATACCCCATGACTTATACGACAATTAACTTGAAGTGGACCACAGATGAAAGAGTAAAAGCTAGAACTATATAAAATATTCTATAAGAACATCTTTGTGACTTTTAAGGCAGGTAAAATTTCTCAGTTAGAAGACAAAATGCAGGGGGCACCTGGGATCGAGCCCTGCATTGGGCTCCCTGCTCTGCTGGGAGCCTGCTCTTCCTCTCCCACTCCCCCTGCTTGTGTTCCCTCTCTCGCTGGCTGTCTCTCTCTCTGTCAAATAAATAAATAAAATCTTTAAAAAAAAAAAAAAGACAAAATGCATGAACCTAAAGTGAATCAACTGATAAAATGGACTACAAGAAAGTAGAAACCTGCTCTTTGAGATACTGTTAAGAAAAAATGAAAAGGCAAGTCTCACACCAGGAGTAGATATTCATCACACATATATCTGTAAAACACTTGTATCCAGAATATAGGAAGAACTCTTTTTAAAGAAAAAATTATTTTTTATTAGTTTAGAGGGAGAATTCAGTGATTCATCAGTTGCATAGAACACCCAGTGCTCACTGCATCAAGTGCCCTCCTTAATGCCCATCTTTCAGTTACCCCATCCCCCTACCCACTTCCCCTCCAGCAACCCTCAGTTTGTTTCCTAGGGTTCAGCACTACTTATGGTTTGCCTCCCTCTCAATTAACACTTATTCTATTTTTCCTTCCCTTCCTCTATGTTAATCTGTTTTGTTTCTTAAATTCCACACATGAATATATGGAAGAATTCTTACTCAACCTGATCAATAAACAGATATTTCACCAAAGAAGATACAGGAATGCCAACAGCATATGAAAAGATGCTCAATATCAACAGTCATAAGAAAAATACAAATTCATACTGCAATGAGATTCCACCACACACCTATTACAGCGGTTAAAACTTAAAAAGACAGACAGTATCAAATACTGGTGAGACAGGCACAAATACTCACACATTATTAGTGGGTATGTAAAATGGTGCAACCCCTTTATTTTTTTAAAGATTTATTTTTAGAGAGAGAGAGTGCACACGCATGGGGGAGAAGGGCAGAGGGAGAGTGAGAATCCCAAGCAGACTCTCCGCTGAGCATGGAACACCAGGATCAGAACCTGAGCCGAAATCAAGAGTCAGACACATAACTGACTGAGCCACCTAGGTGCCCCAGTGCAACCCCTTTAGAAAATATTTTGGCAGTTTCTTTCTTTCTTTCCTTTCCTTTTCTTTTTCTTTCTTTCTTTCCTTCCTTCCTTTCCTTCTTTCCTTTCCTTCCTTCCTTCCTTGCTTTTCTTTTCTTTCTTTCAAGATTTTTATTTATTCATTTGAGAGTATGAGTGAGGGGCTGGAGGAAGGGGCAGAGGGAGAGAGAGAAGAAGACTCTCTGCTGAGTAGGGAGCCCAAAGTGGGATCATGACCTGAGCCATAGGCAGACGCTTAACCAACTGAGCCACCCAGGCGCCCCTAGTTTAGCAGTTTCTTATAAAGCTAAACATACACTTACATTTGACCTGGAAATACCATTCCTAGATATTTCCCTGAGAAACAAAAACACATATCCACAGAAAGACTTCTACCTGAATATTGGTAGATGCTTTATTCATAACAGCCCCAAACTGGAAATAATCCAATTCAGATGTCCATCAACAGATGAATAAATAAATCGTGGGGCATATCCATCCAGCAAAATACTCAACAATAAAAAAATAATGAACTACTGATATATGCAACAACACAGATGCATTTCGAAATATGCTGAATGAAGGAAGCCAGATACAAGAGTGTATTCTGCATGACTCTATTTAAGTGAGACTCGAAAGACAGGCGGAAATTACAAGGACAGAAAACAGATCTGCAATGGGTGGGGGAGGACAGGGAAATCGCACAAGCCACTGACGGGATGGAAATGTCCTACATCTTGCTTGTGGTGGTGCTTTTGTGGGTGTCCGTGTTCATCAAAATTTATTGTATCATACAGTTAAAATGTGTGCCTTTTACTGTGTGAAATTTAGGCCTTAACAAAGTTGATTAAGACGAGGCCAATATTTGCTTGCTTTGGCAGCACATATACTAAAACTGGAAAGAAAAATACCAACAGAGAAGTCTTTGCTTAAGCAACATTACCACAGCCTTTGTTCCAATCTGAGTTTCAACTCACATTTTTAAATCCCTTAATCAATTTCCTAATCTTCAAAATGGGAACACTCTCTATCTGGTCTTGTTTTAAAAATTATACAGTTGCTCATTATTTGTGGACTCCCCTAATTGCTGAAATTTATTAGTAACTCCAAAATCAATACTTGGGGTGTCTTTTCGGTCATTTATGGATGTGACGAGCAATGACAAATATGAATTGCCCAATGCACACATTCCCAGCGGGGTCAAACAAAGTGAACTTCTTGCTTGTTTCAGCCCTGATATTGTAAGCAAATGTCCTTTTTATGTCATGCTTTTCACATTGTGTGCTTTTGGTTGATGATCTTGCTGTTAAAAATGGCCCAAACATAATGCTTGAAGTGCTGTCTCGTGTTCTTCAGTACAAGAAGGCCACATGGTGTGCCATCTGGAGAAGATATGTGTGTTAAGATAAGCTTCGTTCAATCGTGATGTATAGTGCTACTGGCTGTGAGTTCCATGTTAATGTATCAACAATATATATTAAATATGGTGTTTAAACAGAAACCTACATAAAACAAGGTTATATATGGATCACTGACAAAAATCTGACCAGAGGCTACCCTTGTACTCAGAAACCTACCCTTGTACTCCCCCCTTGGCACAGTGACCCAGGATCTACTAATTCACCTTAGTGATGGCTTTACAAAATATAATTACTGTGCATAACAAAAATAAACTGTACGTATATTATTAATTCTTTCTGACCTTTCCTGGGTGAAACAGTTTTGAATTGTTACCATCTTGATTACTGTCATCTGGCTTTTCTCCAAAATGTAAGTCGATACAGTCTGACCTGTGCAGGACACAGCAGGGCGCATTCCCATTTTGATCTACACAGTTTGGCATTGTGGCTATACTCTCAGAATTGTGGGAGAGGGTTGAGGGGGAGAGGGAGAGGGAGAGAAAGAATCTTCAAGCAGACTCCCAGCAGAGCGAAGAGCATGATGCGGGGCTTGATTCCAGGACCCTGAGATCATAACCTGAGCTGAAATCAAGATCCAGTGTCTTAACCAACTGAGCCATCCAGGTGCCCCTCAGCTTCTTTTAATTTTCAAAAATTTCACAGCTTTTCCATAAACTGCTATTAAGTCAACTGATTTCTTCCATTTTGTGCCTCTCTATTATTTTCTTTATATATATCACCGTTTCTTTCTTCAATATTGGTGAATATAGAATTTCATTTTTTGAGCCATCCATCCTTTAGAGCTGTATTGTTTCCGAATTTCTACCTATGGGATCAGAGATGTCTATTTTACTTGTTACGTAGAGCTCTGATGGGCTGCTATGAGTGATCTACTTAATACAAACAGATTTACTCTTTTGACTTTTAAAAAATCCATCCTGTCAGACACATTTAATCTGCTATAAACATCAAGCTTCCCTTGTGTCCTCATCAACTTTTATACAACCCAATTCATGAAATCTCTTCCTGTCAACTTTGTTATGGATCGGTCAACTTGTAATGTTTTTAAAAGTTGAAAACTTTAAAACTTTTAAACTTTCTAAGTTGCCTCTGAGAAACATTCCACACCAATCACCCAGAAGCTCCTTATTTGCTACTCTGCATCACTGTTACCTAACTTACTTCAGTCTTCCTTCTGTTGTTTGGAAGAGAAAATATATTTAAACAAAACTCAAGAGAAAGGTGATTTAAAAAAAAAAAAGCCACTTGTTTCCTCTAAATAAAAAAAGGCAGGGGCACCTGGGTGGCTCAGTGGGCTAAGTGTCTGAATCTTGACTTTGGCTCAGGTCATGATCTCAGGGTCATGAAATCGAGCCCCACATCACACTCAGTGGGGCTTTAGATTCTCCCCCTCTCCCTCTGCGCCTCCCCCCAGCTCGTGCGCTCTCTCTCTCTAAAAAAAAAAAAAGCACAGCAAAAACAAAATCTGCTGTGACAATTAATCAGAACATCCAGATCAACTACTTCCCCATGAAATACAAAGTTTCTCTTTGCTAAAATAGATCACTGTGTACTTACCCTGTTTGGATGGCCTATGATTACACAATAAGCCCTACATTGCCAATGACAGGGTAAGGAAAAATTAAACACACGTTTTAGATTTATATAAAAGCATTTAATACACTGATAAAGAGAAGAGTATTAAAAGACTGATCTCACTGATGAACCATAATTTCAATGCAAACAATAAGTCCCCCTTTTGGCCCACCTACCCCTTCTCATCACTGATCTGTGAATGCACACACAGAAAGACCTCAAACAAAAGCCCCCCAAGATGTAGAGTCACTGAGAAGTAATTCAATGATTTTTAAATTATTACAGTACCTTACAATACTTATATATGATACACAAGTGAACGGGGACTCTAATGGCGCCCTTGGTTCAAACAGGAATGTGTTTCTTTCATGGGAAGGGGATTGCTCAAGGAGTAGCCTGGAGTTCAAGTCCTTGGCAGCCACTCAGTTGCGACCTTCTTCAAATACATAGCTCTATTTTAAGCTTATGGAATAAACAAACCTACTCTAAATGAGCTATTAAAAATATCACATTTTCTAGTGCCTTCGGTCCTTATTAAAAATTAAACACTATTCTTTTCTTCATTAGTTAAAAATTAAAACAAACACCTTCTGGGAAGTGAAATCCTCCTAAAAAGATAGCTTTTGCAATATAACCTTAGGAGGAACACCAGGGTCAGACACAGCACCTTCTACTCATATTGAGCAGAGTTTGATGAAATCTAAGGCATGTACATGTTTTTTCTGGCTCTTGAAAATATAAATCGAACACCTCCCACAACCAGCTCCTGTAAGCGTTACGTCCTACCATACTACCATCTTGGGGGAAACCTGATCTTTTTCTAGCTAGAGTTTAAATCCCAATGTAATAATATTCCTACCAATTTACTCAATCTTAGGATAATATCAGCATTCACTTTGGAAAATCAGGTTGCCTGGCAGAGGAATCTCCTCAACAGCATTTTTGGGGTGCTAATTTGCACAGGGTTTGACCTCGAATTCTTGATGTGTATGATAAAGTGTATCTGCAAATCTCAAGCTCCCTGAGTTCTGTCTTTCTGAGATGTTCTTCAGTCATCGTTCACAGCTTCTTAAACTCTGCATTCATTTTAGTTAGAGCTTTTGAAGTTTCTTTAAGCCATATTTAAACAAAGCTATATTTTAAAACAATGAGAATTTAGGTGTTTCTATTAAAGATCTCCACAATATTGTAAGGGCACAGAGAACCATACAGATGTGAATTAAATGCCACATGAGTCAGTGAATTACTCAATTTGCAAAACAAAAGAGAGGTAAGAATAGAAATGAAAGAAGGAAGTTGGCTTTGATGTCAATATATCAAGATTATGTTAAAGTTGATGAGTGTTAATTAGTTATATGGGGAAAGTCGTATTATTTGTAGAATTTGAGCACTGAAAGATACACTTCAACATCATTTACCCCAAGCCTCCTCATTTTCTAGGTAAGAAAACTGAAGCCCAGAAGTTATGCAACCTACCCAGGGTGAGCTAAGTTTGCCTTTTGGTACCCACATAAATACTAGAACTTTATCTGATCAAGAAGGAACACTGAGCACTCTATAACCCAAAACATACAGAAACACAGCTCTCAATTTACCTTCCAGTTTCTGAGCAAAAAATCTACACGAATGAAGCCATCAGTAGCAAGAATATGGAAGATGATAGTATTTTGATTTACCACTTAAAGGTCAATGTTAAATTTGGTATCAAGCCAACACAACAGAAAATCAGTAGGCAAAACGTGTAGGCTTAACGAGTATTTGTTTGGACTGCAACGATCAGGAACACGAGCAAACGGAGCCAACACCCTTGCTTTTCTGGAGCCATAAGAAGCAATGTAGGTCGTGGGTACCTGTTTGAAGTCAGGGCTATTTAAGGCTATTCAGAAATTTGGCATGTTCTTCTCCTCGTGGTAACAGGGTTTCTCCTCCTATCTTTGGGCCTGTTTTTTCCTAGAAAAATGAAAATAGTTTAGTGAGAAATGGATCAACATTATTTGCATGGATCACTAAAATTGGTCACCTTGCAAATGACCTACCTTTAGCATTCCATCTCGTTCCCATTTGAAGAGGCCACAGTTACTGAAACAGAAAAGAAGGGATTTACTCAGTGGTGAGGTATGGGCTGACATACATAAAGTCAACTGGGTTCACTGCACTCGCAGGAAGAATATCTGCCATTCAAACAGAAGATGATCAAGGTAACACTCATATTACAGGCTTCACTCTAATGCTACTGAAAATACACACTCCAGTGATTTGAGAAATGATCTTCAAATCTGTAAAAAGCTAGATACTTCAGAAATGAAATACCCAAGGATAGTGTAACAGGGTATGCACACAGCGGGTGATGAACACAAACTTGGTTTCTACTGCTGGGCATCTGGAAGTGACTCAGAAAAGGAAGGTAGCCATGCAGTCAATGGCTTCCCCCTTTTCCCTTTTCTGGAACTAAAAGCTTGTGATGAGGGAGGATTATTCTTCCTCCTGGTCTGCCCAATCCTTCCCCCCTTTTCAAACCTAAAGATGTTTACTTTCTGATTGTTCAAAGGGCCAAGAGACTCTTGTTCTCATTTTTTAACATGGTATTTGAGTCCAACCCTGAGCAGAGATGTGGCTACTACAGAGAAAGCTTATTTTCCACAACGTTCACGCTGCTGAAACAAACAAAAGAAACACAATCAGCTCATGGAAATATGGCTGCCGGCACTCTTGGATTTGAGAGGCTCCGGGGCATGGGGATTACCCTACCTGCCTCAACTTAGCTCCTGAAAGTCTAGACTACTCCTGCCCTGAGAGTCAGCATACCAGTGGCCCTGGCCCTAAGCCTCTCCATTACCTTCCCTGTCTAGAGACTAGCTCAGTATCTCTTGAGAGAAATTTTCTAGACTACTAGATCAATGAAGAATTTATATATAACAAAAATTCTAGTCAGGGCTTGACAAATTATTACCCATGAGCCAAATCCAGCCTGCCACCTGCTTTTGTAAATAAAGTTTCATTTAAACACAGCCATGTCCACTTGTTTCTGTATTACCTATGGCTGCTTTTGAGCTGTAACACCAAAGCTGAGTAGTTACGAAATAGACCATCTGGTTCATGAAGCATAATATATTTACTATCTGGGCTTTGACAGAAAAAGTTTGCCCTATTCTGCTCTAGATCAAGAATTGACAAGAAAAAGTCTAGAAAAGCAGTTGTCACAAAAATAACAGCACTACCTGGAGGATGAAAAAGCATCTTGCTCTTCCGTCTGTGAGTTGTACTTACTGCTTATTAGTGGAATTTTTCTGATACTCAAATGTTTTACATAAGCTCTTTCTTTTAAAATATGTCAGAGAAGTCAAGTATCAATATACAGATAGATACTTCAAAAAGATAATAATCCAGATCATAGCAATTTCACAAATCAGCTCTTGATGAGGTAATGAACTAGCATGGCGTCCAGGTCCCCTCATCAACCCCAGTCAACCCTGGAGAAACTTGGAGTGAAGTATGGGTTCCAGGAAGTAAACAAAACCCAAAAAATAAGCAAGCAAAGAGGTGGTAAGACTATTCTGGTGAGACATTCTTGGGAAGACGGAAGGTGATCTTGAAATTGCCTCAAATTCCAAAGACTTACCATACAAATTTTGTCCTTGAATAAGCCAATAAAGTCAAAAACTAAAAAAAAAAAAGTAAAAACCAACCCTATATATTTGAAAATTAAACAATATTACTAACCCTTGGGTCATACAGGAAGTCATCGAAGGCATTAAGAAATCCTTTACTGAAAAAAAGATTTATTTAAGGAATCTCTATACCTAATGTGGGGTCTGAATTCACAACCCAAGGTTGTATGTTCCTCCAACTGAGCCAGCCAGCCACCCCAAGAAATACTTTTAACTTCAGGCCAAACGTTGTGGGAGACCCTAAAGCAGGACTGCTTAGAGGGAAACATGTAGCTTTAAACACACTGATGAAGAAACGAGAAAAGTTAAAAACGAGTAAGCTGAGTGTAAGCAATTAACTGACGTTGGCAAAAGGATACAGACCAAACCCAAAGAAACAAGAAGGGCAGAAAAATAAGGACAGACTTCAGTAAAAGAGAGAGAAAACCAATAAATATTAAGAAAGCTAAAAGATGATTTTCTGAAAAGAGAATCAGAATAAAAGACTTCTGTCAAGATTGATCTTAAAAAAGAGAAGAAAAATAATAGCACAAAATACAGTAAATGTTTATTAATAAAAAATAGCAAGTAACACATTAAAAACAATGAAAGTTTATTAGGAACAACCATACGTTAATACATTTGAAAACCTAAATGAAATGAATAAAAAGAAAAAAAAATGCTGAAATTGGCAAAAGAGACCATGAAATTGAAATGGTTATCAAGCCACCACAGGCCCTAAAACCTGGGCCTGGGCCTAAGCCTAAATAATTTTACAGCTGAGATTTATTAGAAGCTTAAGAATAATTAATTGCTATTTAATATAAATTATTTCCAGAAGCTGCCCAGTTCATTTTATGAGGCTCATATAATCTTTGTTCTAAAACTAGGTAAGGCCTATATAAAAAAAACAAACAAAAACAGGTGTAATTCACTTATGAATATACAGTGGACCCCTGAAAAAGATGGGGGTGGGTGCCGCCCCCTGTGCAGTTGAAAATCCGCACATAACTTTTGACTCCCTACAACTTAACTACTGCTGACCAAAGCCTTACCGAAGTCAATTAACACGTATTTTGTATATGTATTTTATACAGTGTTCCCACAATAAAGTAAACTAGAGAAAAGAAAATATTATTAAGAAAATCACGAGAAAGAGAAAATACATTTAGGTACCGTATTCATTGAAAAAATGTGCATAGAAGTGGAGCTGTGCAGTTGAAGGGTTAACTATAGATGTAAAAACACTATATAAAATATGAGCTAATTGAATATAACTGTATACCAAAATAAAAAATCCTCAACACATCAAAACCACTAATCTGATTAAGATGGACAGAAAACATGAATAGACATTTTTCCGATGACACACAGATGGCCAACAGACACATGAAAAGATGCTCAACATCACTGATCATCAGGGAAATGCAAATCAAAACCACAATGAATGAGATACACCTCACACTGTCAGAATGGCTAAAATAAAAAAGACAAAAAATAACAAGTGCTGGCAAGGATGTAGAGAAAGAAGAACCCTCGTGCACTGTTGGTGGGAATGCAAACAGGTGCAGCCGCTGTGGAAAACAGTGTGGAGGTTCCTCAAAAAATAAATCTACCCTATGACCTAGTAAACCCTCTACTGGGTATTTACCCAAAGAAAATGAAAACACTAATTGGAAAAGATATATGCACCCCTGTTTACTGCACCATTATTTACAATAACCAAATTATGGAAACACACACCTACCCACTCACACACACACACAATGGAATATTACTCAGCCATAAAAAGGAGTAAGACTGTGCCATTTCCAACAACATGGGTGGATCTAGAGGGTAGAACGATAAGTGAAGTAAGTCAGTTGGAGAAGGGTAAATGCCATATACAGAATTTAAGAAACAAAACAATGAACGAAGAAAAAAAAGACAAACAAAAAACCATACTCTTAAATACAGAGAACTGGTGGTTGTCAGAGGGGAGGTTGGTGGGGAGATGGGTGGAACAGATAAAGGGGATTTCAGATTAAAAAAAAAAAATTAAGTAGGGTCTACTCAAAGAGTGAAAGGAAACTTCTGAGAGTGATGTCACCATCACAAGGTGAGCCGTTCCTTTTTCCTCTCCTCTTTGATTTACAAGTAATTGGACATCTATGACCAAAAAAAAAAAAAAAAAAAAAAGAAGCACCTGTGCACAGCATCCGGGTCATCAAGGGTGGATGCGAACAGGGAGGGCAGTGAAGGAGGGGAGCAGTAATGCAAATGGCGGGTCAGCAGCACCCTTCTGGCAGGAGGTGGTGGGTGAAGGTGCCAAGTGGGGGTCAGCCACCCATTCTGCAGCTTCTACAAGGACCGCATGAAAGTGCCTCCTGCCTGCCTGCCTGCCCAGGGATTCGGCCCAGGGACTTCTAGGCTCACCCAAAGCCCCAAATGCTAAGTATACACCTACCCTGGGTTGGCCACCAACCCCCCCCCCCCTTTTTTTTAAATGCACGCTGCCTAGAGAAACCAAAAACATGTGCTATAGTGCCACCTTCTGGAAAACAAAAGAAAGGCTCCTAATTACAGGTTGAATTGTCAGAATCAAAGTGAACAAAACCTTGCCTGAGAAAGGTGTTCATTACTTCAAATGCAATGGCAGAGACACTTTTCATCAGACACCATGAAAAATCACAGTAATACCGTATTATAAATAAAAACAAAAACAACCTGAAAATTTTGCAGGAAAGGAGTCCAAAGGATATCGCAATCTAACTGATAAAGAATTTAAAACAGCTTTTATGAAGAAATTCAGCGAGCTGCAAGAAAACTTAGAAAGGCAACACCACGGCCTCAGGATTAATGAACAGAAGAACTTCACAGAAGAAATTGTAAAAAAGAGCCAAACAAATTCTGGAGCAGAACTTACTAAATAAGATGAAGAATGCAACAGAATGCACTGAAAATACAGCAAATCAGATGGAAGAGAGAATTGGTGAGCTAGAAGACAGGAACCTAAAAATGACTCAGGTGGAAGAGGTGAGAGAATGAAGATTTTTAAAAAAGAAAAGAAGTCCTCGGAGATTCCATGTAGAAACAGATTCCATTAGAAAAGCCGATGTAAGAAAGATGGGTATTCCAGAAGGGGAAGAGAGGAGGACAAGAACAGAGAGTTTATAAAGAAGTAATAGCTGAGAACTTTCCAAACCTGGTGAAGGAACTGGATACACAAATCTATGAAGCTAGTAGAATACCTTCTTATCTCGATGCAAGAAGACCTCTCCAAGGCACAATTATATCAAAGCTGTTAAAAGTCAGTGATAAAGAAAAAATGTGAAAGGCAACTGGGGGTCGGGGGGCGGGGGGGGGGGGATGACGACAGCAACCTACAAAGGATCAGGCTATCAGATTTCTCAGCTGACACTCTACAGGTCAGAAGAGAGTAGGATGACATATGAAAAATATTCAAAGATTAAAAACTGCCAGCCAACAATACTCTATTCTGCAAAGTTATCCTTTAGGTGGGAAGGAGAAATGAAGACCTTCCCAGACAAACAAAAGCTGAGGAGTTTACCACCACTAGACCTGCCTTATAATAAGAAATGCTAAAAGCTCTTAGAGCTGAAACAAAAAGAAATACACAAAACTCCGATTAAGGTGATAAATAAAATTAGAAAATTGTTAACTCTTTTCTAGACTAGTATATTAAACTCTTAATTATAGTATAAAGGTTCAAGGAAAAGAGCATTAAAAGTAACTATGGCTACTACTTGGTGATGACATCGCAGCACAAAGGAAATAATTTGTGACACAAAATATAAAAGGGGAAGAGAAAAAGGATGGACCCTTTATAGGTGAAGATAAATTGCTGATAGCAGAGAAAGGATTATTTTACCAAAGAGATATTTTATGTGAACCTCATGGTCACCACAAGGTAAAGATGTAGAGCACAGACATAAACATAAAAGGGGAGGGGGAACTGACTGAGCAAATCACCATGAAAAACCACCAACTTATTTGTCTTTTTTTTTTTTTAATGATTTTTTATTATATTATGTTAGTCACCATACAGTACATCCCCGGTTTCCGATATAAGGCTCGATGATTCATTAGTTGTGTATAACACCCAGTGCACCATGCAATACGTGCCCTCCTTACTACCCATCACCAGCCTATCCCATTCCCCCACCCCTTCCCCTCTGAGGCCCTCAGTTTGTTTCTCATAGTCCATAGTCTCTCATGTTTCATTCCCCCTTCTGATTACCCCCCCTTTCTTTATCCCTTTCTTCCCCTACCGATCATCCTAGTTCTTATGTTCCATAGATGAGAGAAATCATATGATAGTTGTCTTTCTCTGCTTGACTTATTTCACTTAGCATTATCTCCTCCAGTGCCGTCCATGTTGCAGCAAATGTTGAGAATCGTTCTTTCTGATAGCTGAGTAATATTCCATTGTATATATGGACCACAACTTCTTAATCCAGTCATCTGTTGAAGGGCATCTCGGCTCCTTCCACGATTTAGCTATTGTGGACATTGCTGCTATGAACATTGGGGTGCATATGGCCCTTCTCTTCACTACGTCTGTATCTTTGGGGTAAACACCCAGTAGTGCAATGGCTGAGTCATAGGGTAGCTCAATTTTTAACTTTTTAAGGGACCTCCACACTGTTTTCCAGAGTGGCTGTACCAACTTGCATTCCCACCAACAATGTAGGAGGGACCCCCTTTCTCCACATCCTCTCCAACAATTGTTGTTTCTTGCCTTGTCTATTTTTGCCATTCTAACTGGCGTAAGGTGGTATATCTCAGTGTGGTTTTGATTTGAATTTCCTTGATGGCTAATGATTTTGAACATTTTTTCATGTGTCTGTTAGCCATTTGTATGTCTTCATTGGAAAAGTGTCTGTTCATATCTTCTGCCCATTTTTTGATTTGTTTATTTGTTTCTCATGTATTGAGTTTGAGAAGTTCTTTGTAGATCTTGGATACCAGTCCTTTATCTGTAGTGTCATTTGCAAGTATATTCTCCCATTCCATGGGCTGCCTCTTAGTTTTTCTGACTGAAAAACCACCAACTTAAAAAGTAGACAGAAACAAGGAAAAAGAAACAATGGGGAGACCTAAGAACCAGAAGACAAAAGATAAAATGGCAGTAGTAAATCCTTACCCATCAATAGTTACCCTAAATTTAAATGGATTGAATCCATCAGTCCAAAGGCACAGAATGACTGGATGGACAGAAAACGACCCAACCATATGCTGCCTACACGGGTCACGTCTCAGCTCTAATGACACACACAGGCTCAAAGTGAAGGGATGGAACATATATTAATAAATTAGACACATCTCAAATAATATAATTTTATACCTCAAGGAACTAGAAAAAAAAGAATTAAGCCCAAATTTAGCAGAAGGAAGGAAATAATAAAGAACAGAAAAAATAGAGACGAGAAAAACAAAAGATTGACACTAAGAGCTGAGTCTTTGAAAAGATAAACAAAATTGACAAACCTTTAGTTAGACTAAGAAAAAGAGAAGCCTCAAAATTAGAAATCAAAGAGGAGACAACTGATACTACAGAAATACACAGAATCATAAGAGATGACTGTGAAAGATTATATGCCAACAAATTACATAACCTAGAAGAAATGGATACAGTTCTAGAAACCTACAACCTAAGACTAAATCAAAAAGAAACCAAAAATTTAAATAGACCGAAATGAATAAACCAGCATCACTTTGATGCCAAAACCAGAGAAGGATACCACAAAAAAATAAAAAGGTAGATGATATCTCTGATGAATATAGATGCAAAAATTTTCAATAAAACATTAGTGAATCAAATTCAAGAACACACTTAAAGGATTATACACCATGACCAACCATAGGATTTATTCCTGGGAGGTAAGGAGAGTTCAACATACACAAATCAATAAATTTAATACACCACCACATCAATAAAATAAAAGATAAAAATCACATGATCATCTCAATAGATAACAGAGAAAGCATTTCACAAAATACAGCACCCTTTCATGATAAAACCCTTAACAGATTGGGTATAGAAGGAACATACCTCAATATAATAAAAGTCACATATGACAAACTCACAGGTAACATTATACTCAAAAGAGAAAAAATGAAAGCATTTCCTCTAAGATCAGGAATAAGACAAGGACTCTTATTCAGTATAGTACTGGAAGTCATAGCTAGAGCAATTAGGCAAGACAAAGAAATAACAAGCATCCAAACTGGAAAGGAGGAAGTAAAACTATTGCTATTTGCTTATGACATATCTTATACATAGAAAATCCCAAAGAGTCAATCAAAAAATCATCGTAGTTAATCAACAATTTCAGTAGAACAGCAGTATATAAAATCAACAAACAGAAATCAATTATGTTCCTTTACACTCAGGATACACTCAAAAACAATAAAAAGCTTACTAATAAATCTAATCAAGGAAGTGAATGGAAATCTATGAGACTTTCCTGAAAGAAACTGAAGACACAAATGAATGGAAAGATACCTCAGTTCATGGATCTGAAAAAACTGATATTGTTATAATGGCCAAACTACCCAAAGCAATCTGCAGAGATTCAAAGCAATCCCTATCAAAATACCAAAGAAATTCTTAAAAAAAAAAAAAAAAGAAAAGAAAAGAAAAAAGAAGAAACAACCTTAAAATTTGTGTGGACCCAGAGAAGACCCTGAATAGCCAAAGAAATGCTGAGAAAAAAGAACAAAGCTGGAGGCATGATGCTTCCAGATTTCAAACTATACTACAAAGCCAAAGTAATAAAAACAGTATGATACTGGCACAAAAATAGATACATTGACCAGTAAAACAGAATAGAAGGCCCAGATTTAAATCCCAGTATATACGGTCAACTAATATTTTAACTAATGTTCAACAAGGGAGCCAAGAATACCCAATGGGGAAAGGACAGTCTCTTCAACAAACAGTGCTGGGAAAACTGGAGAAACACCCACAGAACAAGGAAATTGGACCATTATTTCACATCCCTCACAAAAATTAACCTGAAATGGATGAAACACTTAAATGTAAGACCTGAAACCATAAAAATCCTAGAAGGAAATGTAGGGAAAAAGCTCATTGATTTGGTCTTGGCACTGATTTTTTTAACACAATGCCAAAAGCTCAGGGAACATTTTTTGACTTGATCATTTGTTTTTTGGTGTTGAGCTTGATAAGTTCTTTATAGATCTTGGATCCCAGCCCTTTATCTGTAGTATAATTTGCAAATATTTTCTCCCCTTCCATGGGTTGCCTCTTGGTTTTGTTGGCTGTTTCCTTTGCTGTGCAGAAGCTTTTTATCTTGATGAAGTCCCAAAAGTTTATTTTTGCTTTTGTTTCTCTTGTCTTTGGAAACGTGTCATGAAAGAAGTTGCTGTGGCCAATGTCGAAGAGGTTACAGCGTATGTTCTCGTCCAAACAATCATGTCAAAAAATGGGCAGGAGATATGAACAGACACTTTTCCAATGAAGACATACAAATGGCTAATAGACATGAAAAAATGTTGAACATCATTAGCCATCAGAGAAATTCAAATCAAAACCACATTGAGATACCATCTTACACCAGTAAGAATGGCACAAATTGACAAGGCAAGAAACAACAAATGTTAGAGAGGATGTAGAGAAAGCGGAACCCTCTTACACTGTTGGTGGGAATTCAAGTTGGTACAGCCACTTTGGAAAAGTGTGGAGGCTCCTCAAAAAGTGATCAAAATTTTGATCCATCAAAAACAGAGCTACCTTATGATCCAGCAATTGCACTACTGGGTATTTACCCCAAAGATACAGATGTAGTGAAAAGAAGGGCCATATGCACCCCAGTGTTCATAGCAGCAGTGTCCACAATAGCCAAACTGTGGAAGGAGCCCAGATTGCCCTTCAACAGATGAATGGATAAAGAAGATGCGGTCAATATATACAATGGAATATTACTCAGCCATCAGAAAAGATGAATACCCACCATCTGCATCAACATGGATGGAACTGGAGGGTATTATGCTAAGTGAAATAAGTCAAGCAGAGAAAGACAATTATCATATGGTTTCACTTATTTGTGGACATAAGGAATAGCAGGGAGGACATTAGGAGAAGGAAGGGAAAAACAAAGGGCGAGGAAAACAGAGGGGGAGACGAACCATGAGAGACTATGGACTCCGGGAAACAAACTGAGGGTTTCAGAGGGGAGAGGGGTGGGGGGATGGGCTAGCCTGGTGATGGGTATTAAGGAGTGCACGTATTACATGGAGCACTGGGTGTTATATGCAAACAATGAATCATGGAATACTACATCAAAAACTAATGATGTACTGTATGGTGACTAACCTAATAATAAAAAAAAACAAAAAAACTCAGGGAACAAAAGCAAAAATCAACAAATAGGATCACATCAAATCAAAACTTCTGCACATCAAAATTAACAAGTAACAAAGTGAAAAAACAACCTACAGAACAGGAGAAAATATTCACCAGCCATCTATCAGACAAGGGGTTAATATCCAAAATATATAAAGAAGTCAGTCAACTTAATAACAACACATTAGTAAGCTAAAGGATAAGATCGTACAATGAAGAAAAGATATCTACTCACAGTCATAGTAAACTGGAAATAAAAAGGATTTTCCTTAAGTTGGTAAAGATTATACTTGGAGGAGAAATTTGTGAAGGATATATTCACTTTAAGATAAAGATCAAGAAATAGAAGCCCACTATCATCACTGTTATTTAACATAGTTTTGGAGGTCTGCCCAACCCTTTCAGAAAAGACAAAGAAATAGAGGGTGTAAGAATGGGAACAAAACAGGTAAAATTTACTTTACTTGCAGATGATCAACTATATAGAGAAATCAACAAATTACTGGCATAAGAGTCTAATAAGCTTGCCAGAGGCAAGATCACTACATAAAAAATCAATAACTTTTCTCTACACCAACAATAAACAACTAAAAAATATATTAGAACATAAACTGCCATTCAGAATATCAATAAAAACGATGACACATCTAAGAATTAAGAATACTCAACATTTCAGTGGAGATAATTTTAAAAATTAATAAAAGCCATAGAGGATGGGATGAATAAATGGGAAGCTACACCATGATCTTAAAAAGGGATGATTTCATACATAAAAGACATTAGTCCCCACAAAATTGTTTTATTCATTTAATGTGACCCTAATTCTGCTTCTGAGTGGGGTGGTCCTTAGACCAGTGCTCTGAGAACAACTAGAAAACCTGAATGAACTAAATACCCTAAAGGAAGTATGAACCACTGTGGGAGAACCCCAATCTCCATCAACAGTTCTGTGGGTGGTCCTCCACCAGGATAAGACCCAGACTGTCAGCTCCCCGCTGGGCCCAGAGTCCACCAATGCTCCCAGGGCAAAAATGGCCACAGCAGTTAGCTCATCACTCCACAATTCTACCCTTTCTGGTTCCCTAGTTTTTGTCCCAGCAACTCCAGGAACTTCAGAGAAATGACTTCTTTCATTCAACAAACATTTTTGAGGACCCACTATGGGCTGGGCATTATACTAAGTATTGGGGGTAAAGCAGTGAAGAGGGCAGGACCCCTTCCCTCCATGAGCTTTTAGGGATGGCCTGAAGCTGTAAGAGGCATGGAAACAAGGCCTGACCCTCAAAACAATGTTCCAGTAGAACGGCATCACATGGGAACTGGAAAGAGGGTTCAAGAATGACAAGCAATTCTCCTACCTGCAGTGCTTTTTGGGGAGCCTATCCAGGGAGATGCTTCTGTTTCCACAGGGACACTTGAAAAACCTCTTTAGGCCATCATGCCAGTGGTAGTCGTGCTGCTCACTGACGCAGGTCTCCAAAGGCTTGAAGTGGGTGTAGGCACACTGCATAAAATCAACAGGAGGGCATACGTCTGTCAAGAGCTTTGCAGGAGAAACTGGCTAGCTGCTAAGAAGGCAATCTGTTCCATGAGAACTTCTGTTTTCTCACCAGCACCCAGGCAGGTGTGAGCAAAGCAACCACCTTATCTAAGAGCTACGGTGATAGATTCTAGAGTCCCGCAGACTGACGCCACTGTTTCTTGTATTTGCCACAATTTTTGGTCAGGCATGAAGTACACAATAACCTTCCGTAACATCAAGACAAAAGCACTGGTAACCTCTCGATAGCTTCATCAGGTCTGTCCTAAATTCACTGCTGTCACTTGGTGATAGGACACTGACACTAGGGCCTATTCAGTAGCCCTTTTATTTCCTCTTAAAAAGCCTCAGAAAAGGATGTAAGCTTATTACTCCTATTTCATAAGCAGCAAAACCAAGCAGAGATATTAATAATTCACTTGTAATTTTGATCCTCACAAGGACTGAATAGAATAGGAAACAATAAGCAGCATCCAGACTAAGAAACAGAACCTCCCCAGCTCTCCTGAAGCCCTTCCCGTGCCCCCTTCCAGGCACTGCTCCCCCTACACCCCAAGGGTAATCACTATCCTGCTTTCTAACAGCAGAGATTCATTTACCTGGTTTTGAATTTTGCATAAATAGAATTGTATGATACATTTAAACAAAAAAGAAAGAAAAAGGAAGGAAGGAAGGAAGGAAGGAAGGAAGGAAGGAAGGAAGGAAGGAAGGAAAATGATGGGTGAACGCTGAAACAGCTGCTAGGACACAGCACTGTGGTTTCTGGTAATCAGAGTCTAGACAAGTAACTTTTGGTTTTGGCAGCCTCAGAAATACAGAACAGAATGGTACACCAGCTGTGGTAGGCAGAACAGCCACCCCCTGCCCAAGACATACACACCCTACTCCCTAAAACCCAAAAGCATGTTAGGTTACATGGCAAAGGGGGACCAGGGTTGTTAGTTAATTGATCTTAAAATTGGGAGATGATCCTGGATTATTGGGTGGGCTCAATGGAATCATAAGGGCCCTTAAAAGTGGAAGTGGGACTCCACAGGGAGGAGGCCGGAGGATGTAAGAGGGCTCGGCCTGCTATGGCTGGCTCTGAAGATGGAGAAAGGAGTTGCAAGCCAAAGAATACGGGTGGGATCAAGAAGCTGGGAAAGGCAAGGAAATGGATTCTCCCTTAGAGCATCCAGAAGGAACGCAGTCCTGCCAGACCTGGATTTTAGCCCCATGAGACAAAGAGACTTCTGGCCTACAGAAGTGCAAGATTATAATAAAGTTGTGTCATTTAAACTATCAAGGTGGTGGTTATTTGTTTGAGCAGCAATGGGAAACTAACACACCAGCTACGTCCTTAGGTTTGCTGTTTTGTCAGAGTACAAGCTATTATCTGAAGTAAAACCTTTATTTATTCTGAACTTTCCCAAGGAAGCCCTGCCTTTTGGTGATAGCCGGTTTAGGGCTGTCCCCTAAATGTAAAGGAGGGTGTTAAGGTTTAAAAGGAATAAAGACAGAGAAAACTGTACTTGGTAAGCTAAGTCTCTTCCTCCTCTTACGTATGCTTACGAGGAGGATTAGCCAAGCAGGATAAAATGAATGGTAATGGAAGGATACGGTTCTGCAAGAACTATTTCTTGGTCCTATTTTATCAGTGTTGAAGGACAGGGGGTTTATCATCTTCTAATAGACTTAGTGTAAAAATTCTGCAAACATAGAAAATGATGCAATTTACACTTTGCCTTGAGATTCAGTTTAGCTGGCTAAGCCCTGAGTAGAAAGGGACAATAGTAGTTGCTCCTAACATGTGATGCCAAAGGAAATCATTCACCCAATGTCCCAGGACTGTGAACCGTAAACTGAAGGTGTGCTAGAAACTTGAGAAGGATGGGTAAGAATAACTTGGGTCTAATGGACAAGGCTTGCCTGCAGAACCAGGACCTGTGGTTAGATAAAAGGAAAATCTCACCACCAATGCTCCGCCACCAGAGCTTGGAGGCCAAGTAGACAGGCAGCCAGGTCCTTGGCTGTTGTGAGCAGCTTGCTTTCCAGCCTAACTAAATGACCTGTGCAGGACTCCAATCACAAGACATGGCCCCATATCCCATATATCTCCACGTTCTGCTGAGTCGCAAGAGGTCACAACAGCTCCAAACAGGGCCCAGGGTTAGAAGCATCTCTCCACTCACCGTCTTGCATGTCACTACTCGACATTTCACTTCTCTGATGCTTCTCATCTTTTCTTCCATTTGTTCCTTTTTCACCAATGGCTCAAAATAGCGTTCCTGCAGTTCAGCCTCAGCCTGGAATGACAAGGCATACAAGAGACCTTGCACTAAATCCAACACGTACTCAGGCACCAATTCAATAATAATAAACACAGCCAAAGAGACAAGCTAACTATATGAGGATACCTGATAAGAGCTCAAAGAACTGCAAACCAAAAGATGATCAGAAGTAGACATAAGCTCTTATTTTTCCAAAAACTAATATGAAAGCATCTGGTGATTTTTAAAACACCAGATACAAACTGAAAATACTTACATCATTAACATCGTCACCGCGTCAAGTGTGTGCACCAGAAGGCATTTTTTTCTCCTGGGCACATACAGACTCAAGCTATGGAAGGTATTCAGTGCCTCCCCACTTAGGACAGTCCAGTCTATTCGATACTGTTTGCCAGACCAAGCACTTGGCAGGAGCAGTTCCTAGTTGTTTGGAACAACAGGGAGTAGGTGTGAGGGCAGAGAGAGGCTGACAGCAGAAGGTGGTCACAGCTCGGGAGTTAGTGCAGCTGCACAAGGCCCGAGGCCTCTGGTGGCCACAGAGGCCAGGAGCTCAGCTCTACAGCCTCTCAGGGTCAGCCCCAGCTTCTCTCCTGGCCAAGTTTCAGGCTGGTAGAATAGTAAAATATACAACTATCTCATTAGTCAGTAATCGAAAGAGCAGAGCATTCAGAGTACTGGCACTAAATGGGAACAGTACCGCCCCCATGGAGATATTGTGAAAATTGGTGGGAGCACTTTGTGTTTTGGTCATCCCAATGATTGCTACCCCTGCTACTCGCAGCGACCGGGGAGGCTGCACCTACAATGCACGGAACAGTCTCTCCATATGAAAGGATTCTTCTGACTATCCTAGAAGGTACCCATGTGGATGAAAAACCCAATTATAACCCTCAAACCTAACTGCTTTACGTACAACCCTATAATATTTGTGCATAGTTCAAATATATATTGAATATGCCAAGAGTACAACTAGGTAACTCCTGTGTATACAGAGGGACAACTGTAGTTCGGTGTCTTCAAAGGTTCCCTAGATTATTCACGGTTTAAAAAAAAAATACACTGTCAAAGAAACAGACCCATGGTATTTAAGTCACCAAAAACACACACCTAAAGGAGCCTTCATTTCTACTTGTCTCATTTACATTTATAATCCAACCCTCTAAAAACTTCATTATTTCTTCTGGGATAGTTGTGCCTACATAGTAACATAATCAAATATATATTTTTAATATAAATATTTTCTTTTTTTCTTATTTATATCACACGTAGGATATCATATTGATATTCTTAAAAATTGTAGTTAGGTAATTTATATTATCCAAGAATTTTATTTCAGGATAATAAGGGAGCAATTCAAAATACACAGGATTGAGAGCAACTACCCTCAATGGGTTGGTAACTACTGATTTACAGTATTTGAAATACCAATATAAAAATACTTGAATGGAATAAAAATTCCTTCCCATATAGCAGAACAGAAAAGAACAGCTATAGCGGTGAACCACTTAAACATCAATTCAAAGCCATAACTACAAGGTAACATTTTTATAACACTGAGGTCCATTAAAATAATGATAAATGATATTCTTCAATTCAAGGACAGGGGCAAAGCTAAATTCCATCAGAAGTATTCCTGTTCTTCAAAGTCAACTCAGACATATAACTACATCTTGGTTGAGGTAGAAGAAATAGATTCTTAGTCCCATGACAAAGTGCCTGGCATCTGGAGGGCATCTCTATCATTTCTGACCTTTTGAGCTCTTACCTCTTTGAGTAGTCCCGTGTGCTTTGATTTTGCTTTTAGGATTTTCTGAAATTCCTCAGATTCCAGGTACGTAAGTTGTTCTCTCCTTTTTTTCCTGGCAGGCTCCAATTCATCTTCAGCTAGAGCAGAAAGGAAACACAGCAGCTGTCAGAGGAATTCCAGGAAGCAATGAACCTCATGGACTCAGCTTCCTCAAGTTATCTCCGTCCCTGCCAACCAAGCCCTTCACACTTCATTTACCCCACTAGGTACCAGCAGAGGAAAACTCCTTAGGAGTGAGCAGAGGAAGTAGGGTGTAGAATATGGGGGATGGCAGATTTGACCCTGGATTAGAATCTCTTCCACCTTTAGACAGGAGCGGACTATGACGATAGGTAACATCTACAAAAATCCTTTTTACAAATTAATGGTAAAATGTGACTGTCAACTTCAGAGTCTTCAAAGTAAAAACAGCAATTTGCAAACAAAGAAATTCTACTTCTTTGAAAGTAAACCTTTGTACTAATATATCTGTACAAAGATCCAATGAGTAATCTTTTTCTTAAGTTTTTAGATTGTGCATAATTTCATTTCAATTTAATGTGATTACAGCAAAGCAGTCATTTCCAGCTGTAGAGATCCTATTTAGGTTTTGTACAGAGAGGCCAGTTTAAGTAAAACAACGACTTTTGGCCTCAGGGATGGTAGTTATGGTTTAGAACATCTCACAGATGGCAGCCTTCCCACTGCTAACTCTGAAATCCACAGTACCTTGAGGAGAAAAGGTGTTCTTTTCTACACGTTCCTTCACTTCCAGAACATCCTGGGGGTCCTTTTGCGTCTTTTTAATGTTGTTTGGGTCTGTTTTTGTAAGAATCTGGCCTTTTGCTCTTAATTTGGTTATAGCCGCTAACTAGAAAATAAAAAAGGAGATAAAAATCTTAAAGACGACACAGTTATCTATAGCTCTATGTCCCTTTTTTAGTTTTTAACCACTGAATTCTCAAATATAAATCAGCAAAAAAGATCTTCTCTTTGCTTCGCATTATTAACCCAGTTATTAAAATTTTAAAGCATGGAGACAGGTCTCTAAGCTAATAAAGTTTCAGCTTAAATATCAAGTTAAACATCAGTTACACTCTGGGCTTCAGGACCTACAAAGGAACCACACAAACACTGTGGAAGTTTGTTTTGCAACCAGACAGAATGAGGACAGGATTCTAGCTCTGCCACTTACTAGCTTGTAACCTTACACAAATTACTTAATTTTTCAGCCTCAGGTTCTACATCTATAAAATGGAGATGACAGCGTTTACTAGGCTGTGCAGATGAAATGAGAGAATGCGTGCAAAGCATGAACCTATACAGAACAAACAGCATGTGTGTATACATCACGGGTACACGTGCAACTGTTTTGTTTTACAGTTTATTTTTTCAGTAAGCTCTACACCCGACGTGGGGCTCAAACTCATGACCCCGAGATCACACATGCAATTGTTATCACTATCATTACTGCAGGTGCAGCAGTGACTTATGACTAGCCTTTGCCCTTTGTGTGGTGACAGCGGCTAACTAGAACAAAGAGAAGTCAGGCTCTCCTCGGGGCTCAGGGTGACTCAGGAAGGGGAGAGGGGGGTTTCTGAGCACTCCCAACTCCTACGTCAATCAGAGCAACCTAGCTCCTTTGTAAGGGTTCTTTTAAAGAAGGATTCTTTAAACCACCATTTTACAGTCTTGCCTTAACAATTTTCAGAATCTGTTTCCCTCGGGCCAGCCTCAGGCGGAACAGTGTGGAGAATGGGTAATGTTCTTGGATTAAATCACTGGCATTATGTTGATACCATTATCCCTTGAAATTCCTTGGACTCTAATTATCATGATCAATAAATAGCTATTACGGTCTGTCTTTCCTGATCATAGACATACAAAGTTTGCAACTCCAGCTATGTCTTACAGAATGCAAATTCAAAGGTTGAAAATAGATGTCACTTACCTTTTTGGCTTCTGCTAAAGCACTCAGTTTTGGTCTTGGTGGTGGTGACTCATCAAAAAAGAGAACATCATCACCTTCTGAGATGCCTCGCCCAAGCTTGGGCATCTGTGTGGCTGGCGTTCCTTCCAGGCTGGGCAACGCAGCCCCCGTTTTCAGAGACTGAGAAGGGGCCCGTTGAGAAGAGGAAGGCACAGCTGGGCTTTCAACCCCACCAGAGCTTTGGAGAAATCTTTAAAGAAATAGGCAGTTACAAAATATGCAGACTGGGACACTGTAGGCTAGGCCACCAAGCTGACAAGTAGTCATTAGTAAAATAGCTGCCCCTCCTCGGTCAAGAATTCAGATTAGCACTGAGAACATGCTGGCTTTGCTACGTCTGGTTAACTGATTATTCACTGATAAGCTCTCATCATTTTACCAATTTAGAACTGATTACTATTTTTGCCAACTGGCTTTCTAGTGGGTCCCTCTCTATAGAACACAGTCCTGAAGGTAAGATGTGGGCTGTATTCCTAGCTCTCTGGTTAGCTGGGACTTGCAGGAACTCACGGAATTTCTCTATATTTTAGTTTATTGGAAAGAGATAACACAAAAATACATCTGAAAGTCCTTCACAGAAAGATGCTATAATTCACATGATAATTTCTTTTGGAAACTTAAAGGCTATTGAAAAACAACAGTTGCCACAAACTATGTTGTCCAGAACTCTTATTTTATAGATGAAGAAATTGAGGCCCAAGACCCTACTGCTCATAAATGACAGGCTGAGGACTAGTACCAGGTAACCCCAGGCCAGGATTCTTTGCACTACCACATGTCCTCTCCTGTAACCTGCCTGTGAAACCTACCCAAAGATATGTTTTGTTTGGCCAGCAAAATTCTGAAAAACTTCCAACCGTAAGACCTTTATTTATTTATTTATTTTTAAAGATTTTATTTATTTATTTGACAAAGAGAGACAGCCAGCGAGAGAGGAAACACAAGCAGGAGGAGTAGGAGAGGAAGAAGCAGGCTCCCAGTGGAGCAGGGAGCCTGAAGTGGGGCTTGATCCCAGGACCCTGGGATCATGCCCTGGGCCGAAGGCAGCTGCTTAACGACTCAGCCACCCAGGCACCCCAACTGTAAGACCTTTAAATGGGCAGGTGCCCCCTACTTCACACAGGGCCACAACTCCATGTATCTATTTACATCACCTGTAGCCACATGAAGAACACCTCCACAGATAGTCTACCAGCACCTCAAACTCACCTGCCTGAGGCCAAATCTATCTCTGGATTTTTCCAAAGAATTTCCTAGTGACTTAAAGTTGACTTCCTGTTTATTGAACCATGTACCCTTCAGTGGCCCAGATTTAGGACAGTGTAACTGTTTCAAGGGGGGCAGAACACGTGTGAATACAAACCTGACTCCACCACCAACCAGCTCTCTGGCACTCTGTTACCTGACTCATAAAACAAGGATAACAGCACCTCACAGATTATGGTAAGGCCCAAGTGAGACACTGTATTTATGTCGTGCACAGCATGCTCCGTACATGTTAAGCATCTGACCACTATTCTGATAACTTGAGTTATGAATCTTTGATTCATCCGCCTACTGCACCATTTTCCACTTGTTTTTGCCTCTAAAATGACTCTCCACTTTCAATGCCTCATTTTTACTATTTACCTGAACAACTGCAAAATCTACTCACTGGCTTAGCCTGTAATTTAAAAACCAATTGTGGTAGAACTAAGAAATGAGAGCAAACAGGTCAACAGGCGCCTTCCCCTTTTCGCAAAACCCTCTTCAAGTGTTCCTTCTTTCTCTTCTTCCCCGGGGTGTTAATTACTGTAACCTGTCCCACCTGGTCTCAAATTCATTAGCGTGAGTCAGAAATACAGAACTCGAAAGGCTATCTTCTTAGGTTCTGTTAAAATCACTTTTGAACTTCCAAAGTTAAAAAGGTAGCCAACCAGCCAAATCTAAAGCCACATTTTGGAAATCCATTATAACATTCTGAGGATCCCTGAGAGGAGCTATCTAAATAGGGAATATTAAAGCAGCTATTCTTACCGTTTCTGTATTTCTTCTGATCTCTTCCTCCTCATCTCCAGCATGTGCTGCTTCTGCTGCTTCAAGAGGGCTGATGCCGAGACAGAAACCTGGAAAGCAGGTTTCGGGCTCCCCGTCACCCCTGAAACATAAACCGCAGACTGAGGGGCTCCGAGGGGCCTGGGGAGCACAGACATGAGGCTAGAGCAAGGGCAGGCTGACTCTACCTGATAACCTGGCTTTGGCTAAATGTTGTTTTAAGTTTCTGGCTCCAAACGTAGGCAAGTCCATCAGTTCCCTGAATTCCTCAGAGCAAGATAAGCTCTTCTGGGGTATTCCTGGAATATACAAACATCAGCTTTAGAGGACTCAAAAGCTCTGGCAGTTTGAGATTATGCGACGTCACTTCTAAAACTCTGTGCGTTCACAGAGTTCACTTCATTTGTAAATGAAGTAGATGGAATGCCAAGAGAAAAAAAGAATCCTTAGCCTCTAGTAGATTGGTAGGACTGTGAAGGCATGACAAAGATCTTATTTCAAGCCAGTGTCTGTAGGGTCATTTCCTACACTATGTCTGGGGTGTTCGCTATGGGTAGGGTCTGTGCTAGGCCCTCACCACTGCTAGGAATAAAGCCCCAAGTGAAAAGGGCAGAGGTGCCACTCTTTGACTTAGACCTGTTTTAATAAGAAGGTAACTGATGGGTTTCACCAGGAACCTGATACTACCGATTCTAATGCTGGACATTAAGAGTTAGACCAAATACACCAAGAAAATTTATAAAGCATCTACTCAAAGACTCGGCCATGATTAATATGCTGTTTTTCCTTAAGATGCTGCCAAGCAAACCTGATTGCTTCAGCTTAGGCCACATCACTCACTAACTATAGTGACAAGTGGATATTTATAACTTAGGGCATGAACAACTGTGACCATTTTCAATCCTAAAGACTACATATTTAAGCTGCAGAAAGAAATACAGTATTGAAAAACAGTTACCAAGTTTTTGTTGGGTTTCCTGAATGATCAAGTCTGTCCCCTTAACGACCAGATTAGTCAGAGTGGTTTGAATCTTCTTTTTAGGAGCAACAGCAGCTGCACTGAAATGACAAGTCACCCCCCGCAAAAGGAAAATCACTAAAATTCAATGCTCTGATGAGGTATGGGCACAGAAGTATTCCTTTATTACAAATTGTCAATGTTTCTCAAAGCACTGTATAAGGAAACTTTCTTAATACCATGATTCTACAGCATAGCTGTTGAATACATTATGTCAGGCAACCTGCAAATTTGGTGGAGGCCATTCTGGAAAAGCAATATGGCAAAAGAAATAAAAAATATGCCACCACTTCAATCAAGCAGTCTAGGAATTTATCTTAAAGAAATTAAGAACTAGGCAGAAACAGGATATTAATGGGCTAAAACATTGTTTGCAATGTTAAAAGTTAGAAACACCATTAATGTTTATTCACAGGGAATGGTTTTATCAGAGAGCCATGTAAAAGAAGACGATGTGGCCACTAAAAATAATGCCGTAAGTGCATATTCGATAAGGAAAGCATTAATTATTTTAAGGGGAGGGGAGAGTTGCAAAGTATAGGTCCAGTATGATCTCATTTTATATTACTGGAAATTTATACATATGGAAAAAAAAACCATCTAAAAGCATATACAGCTGTGTGTGTGTGTGTGTGTGTGCGCGCGCGCATGTGTTCGTAGACAGCAAGGAACTAACGATTATCTTGGTGGTGGGATTACACCTGGTTTTTATTGTCTCCTTTTGACTGAACTGTATATATACAGAAATATTTTTATAATGCAGGAGTATTGCTTTTTGCAGTTTCAAAAAATACAGGCATTATTTTAAATCTTAAAATGTGTTCAATATGACAAGTTAGGCAGGAGGTGAGAGTCCTCTTGCTCAATTTCTGTTAGCCTGGGAACAAAATGTTTTGTTCTTGGACGAGCGGTAGCTCCTTTGTTGACAGGTCCCAAACCGGCCACGTCTACATATGTACTTTCTTCCCAATGGTGAAAAGGCCATCAATCACCTACTTCAGGGACTCTCTGGAGGGCCTGGGATCCCCAGAAGAGAGGTCACGGATGTCTGCCTCAGCAACACCCCACTCCTGTGTAAGGCTTAACTGCTATTAATTCATGGAGTTAAATGTGGGTTCCAAGCGGTCTGCCACCTCACTGTCATATTCGGGAGGGAAATGACTTACAGGATGCCAACACTGGGATTAACATACTTTTTTTTTTTTTAAAGATTTTATTTATTTATTTGACAGAGAGAGACAGCCAGCGAGAGAGGAAACACAAGCAGGGGGAGTGGGAGAGGAAGAAGCAGGCTCCCAGAGGAGAAGCCCGATGTGGGGCTCGATCCCAGAACGCCGGGATCACGCCCTGAGCCGAAGGCAGACGCCCAACGACTGCGCCACCCAGGCGCCCCTGGGATTAACATACTTTTAACGGCCATAGAATCAGCCCTGACAACGTTGCACTATTTACACTAGAAGCCAAAGAAGAAGTGTGGGCTCCGTGTTAAAGACCATCATTACACAACTTACCTAATTTTCCTGCTCCTATGTTTTCCTCTACCTGGGAATAAAGGCGGTTCTTGTCTACCTTGTTCCAGGCCATGAATTTATGAAAGATAAAACCTGTACAGGTCTTCTAGGACCATTACAGAAAAGTACAACCATTGGGTTTTTTCTCATAAGGAGATAAGCAAGATCCCTGTCCCGAAAGAAGCCCCGGACTTACATTGAGGCTGCATATGATGCAGAAGAAACCCCTCCATAGTAAAAACCATCCTGACACAGCCGCTCTCTTAGGCTGGTGCCTTTGCGGGCAAACCTCTTCGGAATTCGTCCTCCGGAGAAGGTGGACTGCAAGTCGGCTCGCCTGGCACTGAGCTTCTTGTACTGGGCCTGGATGTGGTACTGACAGTACTCACAGTCTTTCTGCAAAAGGAAGAGCAGCTGCATCAGGACTAGGGTGACACATCAATACTGTTGCTTTCTCCCAGCTTCATGGGGCACTATTGAGTGTAGAGCCCCCCCTACTGACCTCCAAGGCCATTCGTCAAGTGCAGCACCACAGCAATTACCCTGAAATTCCCCTAGATGTGGCAACAACGAGGTTTTAATGATCACACTGCTATGTGGAAATCTGTCAGGCACTTCCCGCTGAGACCTCTATTTCCAGCTATTTCCCTCCTGCTATTTCCTGCTCACTAGCTCATCTGTTAGGCAGGAATGAGGGAACTAAAAGGACATGAAACCAAAACTTGCCCTTTAATCTGTTCAGCGAGCTCGAAGTAGCATCACTTCACATGTACTAGGATGGCTGTCGTCGGTGACAGACAAAACAAGTGCTGGCCGGGATGTGGAAAAAAATGGAAGCCTCCTTTCTGCTGGTGAGAATATAAAAGCCACTTTGGAAGCCAGTCTGGCAGTTCCTCAAAAGCTGAAACATGGGGTTACCGTGCAACCCAGAAATTCCAGGTTATATACCCAAGGAAACTAAAAACATCCATCCATCCGCATAATAACCTGTACAAGAATGCTTATAGCAGCAGTATTCATAATACGTCCACTGCCTAATGAATAAACAAAACTGGTCTATCCATACAATGGAATATTATTCAACCACAAAAAGGAATGAAGTACTGATGCATGCAACAACATGAACGAATCTCAAAAACATCATGCTAAGAGAAAGCCAGACACAAAAGGCCACATATTGTACAATTCCATTATATAAAATGTCCAGAGATGGCAAATCCAGACAGACGGAAAGCAAAGCAGTGCTTACCAGGGGCTGGGGGAAGAGGGTAATAGGGGATGACTGCTAATGAGTATGGGTTTTTTGGGGAGGGAGTGAGAGGGGGTCTAAAATTACATAGTGGTGATGGCTGCACACCTCAGTATTAAAACTACTGAACTGTACACTTTAAAAGGGTGAAGCATGGTATGTGACATATCTCAAGTTATCATGACTATTATTTTTTAAAAAGTTCTAAAAAATATATGTTGGCGTTCAGAGACTAAAATAAGGTTTTTAGTGCATTTCATCATAGTGTTTGAGCTCTGGCACTGTTCAGAATGAGGAGAAACTAAAATTCCATCTTCCTTATACCTCCTAGTCAGTTGGCAGTAAAAGATCACTTTCCTGAGAGGTTAAATCCCTCCCTTGTCCTCACTTTTTTAAACTGGCAGTTACTAACCACACACTGAATTTTCTTACTTTGGTGCTTCCTGTTGTGTAGGAAACTCTGTTCCAAATTGATTGTTACCGCTACGCTATCTACGCTCTATTCCCATTAGATCCTGTCTTCAGCAGGAACCATCCCAACAGAGCAGAAACCAACCAAATTAACAGTCTGTGTACATGGCTGTCCATTCTTCTTCTTTGCTTTACAGGTTCCCAGGTCAAGAGCTTCACCCATGATTAAGATCTTCTGAGGATGATCAATAGACAAACATACCTGCAGAGAAGACACAGGGCAGGAGTTAAAAGCCAGCAAAGGTATGGCCTTTCATCAGCAAGAATGAGTACGAGGCTGGTTGGTGGGAGTTAGCAAGGCGTTAGTAGTCTACAGGAATTAGAAGCCAGGACCCTGCAAAACAGCTTTAGGAATGGGAGGTATAGAAGACACGTTCAATTCTCTACCCAGTATCCATTCTCTCCTGCGTCTCTGCTGTAGAATCTGGATTTCATTTGGGCTGGCCAATGCTCAGCCTCAGGTGATAGATCCTGTTCATTTTCCCAGCATCCCTTAAAGCTAGTAATGGTCATGGGGCTGTGTTCTGGCCAACGAGACTAACACAAGGGTTCCCAACCAAAGCAGACAGGGTGGGGCAGGCTCACTCCTGCACTGAATGGTAATGTGAGGGCAAGAGCTTCAAAGCCATCCAGTGACCAAGAGGAGAAGGCTGAGAGGCTCACAGACACTGGCCCTGACATCACTACATTGCCTTGTTGGGATTATTTATTATAGAAGATAAACAAACCCCAATGTTAACCATTAAAACAAACTGTAGTGTGGAGCACCTGGGTGGTGGTGTCAGTTAAGCATCTGACTCTTGGTTTTGGCTCAGGTTGTGATCTCAGTGTCGTGATTGACACCCGCCCCGCATCCAGCTCCAGTTAAGATTCTCTCTCCCTCTCCCTTTGCCCCTCCCACTCGTGCCCTCTCTCTCTCTCTCTCTAAAATAAATAAATAAATCTTAAAAAAACAAAACAAAACAAAAACCTGTAGGGAAGTTTTTCTGTTACTTGTAGCCAAACACATTTGAACCAACAGATGAAGATTTGTTGCCATTCTCTGGTGAAAGGAAGAAAAGAAATAACTTTGCCTCTCACAGATCTCAGTCTGCAACAGCAGGGAAAACTCTATTGCTGCTTGAGAAGATGAAATCACTCTGATTCTAAGTTGCAGCTATGGCTATACAACTAACAGGGCAAAGTCCTGCCAACTATAAAATCCTGCCTGCTCGATGCCGCCAACGGAGATCTATGAAAGAGATGTAAGGAGACCTGAGCAGTGGGGCGCCTGGGTGGCACAGCGGTTAAGCATCTGCCTTCGGCTCAGGGCGTGATCCTGGCGTTCTGGCATCGAGCCCCACATCAGGCTCCTCTGCTATGAGCCTGCTTCTTCCTCTCCCATTTCCCCTGCTTGTGTTCCCTCTCTCGCTGGCTGACTCTGTCTCTGTCAAATAAATAAATAAATAAATAATCTTTAAAAAAAAGGAGACCTGAGCAGAACAGTTCAAAAAACTCCAGGAAACTTGGAACTAATGTGAAAATATTTAATGAAAAAAGCTGTTATGAAACATTAAGAGTAGATGGAAATTCAGAATATTGGTGGTGAGGAACAAACAAAAAATCAGATTAATGGAGATATATAAAAGCATGATTCAGTATCTGGAGGTAGACCAGTTTTTGATAGAACTTGGCTAAGCTGTAAAGACAAGAAGGGAAGGAGGGAAGGAAGGAAGGAAGATGGACGGAAGGAAGGAAGGACAGAAGGATGGAAGGAAGAAAGAAAGAGCAAAGGAACGAAGGCAAGAAAGAAAGAAAGAAAGAAAGAAAGAAAGAAAGAAAGAAAGAGAAAGAAAGAGAAAAAAGAAAAGAAAGAAGGAAAAAAAGAAGGAAAGAGGAACAGACAGACAGAAGGAAGGAAGGAAAGACAGACAGAAAGAAACCATGGAAACAATTCTTACCTCATCTGAACCATCCTTGGGCTTCATGGGGTTAGCGTTGAGCAGCCCTATGACAGTACCCTGTTCAGTCTTCCAGAGTTCTTTGTGAACTTCTCCAAACAAGAACAATGACACATACCGTGTCAGGTCACGGAGATCATTCAGTCGCCAGATACTAAATGTTTTCCCCTGAAACAAATATTTTTATTTTTAATAAATTTTGCACAATGGGTTATACTGTCTCCATTTATGGTTCAAGTGCTCTACTGTGGAAACATATAAACTACCCTGACTATATAATCTTGAGAATGTCTATTCATTATAAATTAGTCCTCTCTCTAGGCTTTAGTATTTATTACCTATCTCATTTTAGAAATGAAGGTGAAGTCAGGCAAGCCAGTAGGACACATGTTAGTGAAGTCTTTAATTCTCAGGTCTAAATAGTCAATGGGATAGCACGGCCTTCTAACTGTGCACGCACACAAACACACACAATATTAAAAGGACTAGTGGAAGTTTTGGCACTAGCATTTAATAACTTACTGATGTAAATTTAGTGAATCTATTATTTATCCCTGATTATTATATTATTAATATTAATAAAAAGGTATCAGCTCTGTGCTATTCAATCTTTGCCTAGAAGAAAAACAAAAGCATCATTTAAAGACAACTATCTATGTTTAATTGTAAAATTTCAGAAGTATTATATATCTGAAGAAATGCAACTCAAAATGCCGACCATTTATAAAAAACTTCCACTTTCACAGTTTTTTTTTAAACAAAATAAATTGAATATTGAATTAAGCTATTTCACACAGGGATCCCAGAACAGGGGTGGTTATAGGTTATGGTGAGGTATTGACTGGATTCAAGTGTTACATAACTATGCTTCCATGGATTTGTACAATGCCTTTCTTGGAAGGGTCCAGATAAGATTTCACACCTATTATTTCAATGTCATTATAGCCACTTGTGACACAATTAAGAACTTAATCAAATGAACCAGATGTGTTCACATTCACCTTGACAGTCAGAGGGCTAGATCAGGATCCACAGAACAATCTTGGGTTGACCAAGATCTCAATTAGAGAACGAAATCAAGACTGAGCATGATTAAGCATAGTATTTGAGAGCTGGGAGAGAATTCTGATATAACCAAAAGCCAATTCCTTCCTTTTACAAAGAAGGAAGTGGAAGTCCTTAAATATGAAAGGTCAACCTAAGTTCACATAGCTAGGGAAATTGAGGCTCAGGACCCAGGTTTTCTGACTTGCCAGGCCACAAAGTCATCTTTCTGTTACCTCCCGTTACCAAGTGCGATTTTAAAACCTTTAGATCTTTTGTAATATCCACTGCGCTGGCACAGGTCGGCAATTTCAGAACTTCTGAGATTGACCTCTTCCTTCTAGGCATGCTCTCATGAGCATCTGGGAACTTGGCCTCTCCCCCACAAACGGGATGACAGTGTCACAGGGGTCACCACATGCACCCCCAAAACAATGACAAGTGAAATGCAGCAGGAATGATACAGTGAAAAGTCCAAGGACTCTGTATACCAGATCTTTCATAAGTAGGACATTCTTTATGTATTTAACCTCCAGATAGCAATCCAATGATGGTGAGGCAATCTGTGAACTTACTAGCAGCTTTTTCAAAATAAAATACTGATGGGCTTAAGGTAGAGAAATCAAGAACACAAGCACCCACAGTCAGCTTGTGATAGAGCAGCTAAGAAATCAGTAAGATGGCTTACACTATTACAACTCTGTGGAGTGATTTTCTTCAATATAACTCCAAAAGTCACCCAGTCTACTTCTTCTAGCTTCTCACTTGCCATCTTTTCCTTGAGCTGAGACAGTCTGATCAGTTTTCGGCCAACCATTTTCTTGTTCATTTCTGTGGAGGACACTCGAGGCCGCCTGAGGTCAAGAAACCAGCAATGATTTGATTATAATTCTAATAAGAGATTACCTGGCACTGTAGCAGGTTGGTTAGAAAAGATGTTATGGGCAGAAATCTTCTCTGAAGTACCTGTTCTAAGGGGGATTTTGTTATGTAGTATGGATAAGGCAAAGATTTTTATGGCAGATAAAAAAATAAGATAATTTTTAAAGCTAGTTTATGCTTCCTTGGATAGAGAACTGGAGCTTATACAGAAAATAAGAAAGATCGCACACTCTTTAAGGTCTTAAAAATTATAATGTATGTTACACTTGTCTTTTAAAAGTAATCTCTTCTGACTTTAATACAAAACATGAATTAATATTAAAAATATTTATGGGGCGCCTGGGTGGCTCAGTCATTAAGCATCTGCCTTCAGCTCAGGTCATGATCTCAGCATCCTGGGATCGAGTCTCACGTTGGGCTCCCTGCTCAGCAGGGAGTCAGCTTCTCCCTCTCCAGCTCCCCCCTGCTTGTGTTCCCTCTCTATCTCTGTCAAATAAATAAATAAAATCTTAAAAATTAAAAAAAAAAAAGATATTTAAATTTCACCAATTCTGCCAGAATTTCACAGGGTCTCCAATTTCTTTTTTTTTTTTTAAAGATTTTATTTATTTATGTGACAGAGAGACAGCCAGCGAGAGAGAGGGAACACAGCAGGGGGAGTGGGAGAGGAGGAAGCAGGCTCATAGCCGAGGAGCCCGATGTGGGACTCGATCCCGGTACGCCGGGATCACGCCCTGAGCCGAAGGCAGACGCTTTAACGACTGCGCTACCCAGGCGCCCCATGGGTCTCCAATTTCTAATTGGGCTTTTTTTTAACCCAACATTTTCATTTAACAATAAATAGAGGCTTCGAATCCAGCTTCAGTTAATATATTCTTACTCCTAATGACTGGCCAAACACTTGTGGATTTGTAAAGGTTGTTTTTGTCTAGGAGAATATTAATACCTATTCCATACTTGATCATATTATATGTTCAACGACGAAAGAAAACAGAAAAAACATGACATTTAACTATTTCAAAGGTCTTTAGGAAGAGAAAGTCATAAAGCTAACTCTGAAGAAATGAAAAATATTCAGGAGAAAAACACTGATGCAGGTGGAGAAATCCTTTTCGTGACCTGATTCCTGAGTGAATAGGTTACTCTCATGTTACTGCCCTTTGGAGTATTTTCAGGGCCAGAATAATTACAAAGAGACTCAAACAATTGTGCAGTCCCCTAAGTCTGTGGGCCGCTCAGCAGCTCTGGCTGAGGAGTTTTGACTTTCGTGTACCTCCACTCAATCCACGTGTGCAGTGCACTCCCATTAGCACCATCTTTCTCTGTGGGGAATTTCAACTGCGAACTCACTGGGGCAGGCAGGACCATCTTGGTAGGGGGATGTTTACCTTGGAAAAAAAAAACAAAAACCCAGGGTGCCCTCAGTGGGAACCACAGCTTTTACTGCATCTCATCCCACAGATTGTCTCAGATGTAATTGAGTACTTTCTTCTGATTTTGGAGTCCAGAGTCTTTACAATAGACTCTGACACCTACTCGTTCTCCCCCTACTCAATAATATAGAATTTAAGACCCTAGCAGTTTTAGTTTAGATTGACAAGGGTTAGCTGTCCTAGAGGGATTGCACTTAGCTACTCAGAGGGACTGCACGAAAAGCAATCTGGTCTCAGAGTAAGGATCACTGCTCTGCCCGCGGCTTCGACAGATTAACAGAGATACAATGGAGTAGCAGTATGCAGCAAAGAAGATTTAAAAGGCTTTTAACTGAACTGATCCTGGGATTTATTCCTATTTTAACCGAGTATCTTAATTTCCCCACAGTTATAACTGAAGTAAAGGGCATAAATTTGCCTTAAAAGTTATGAGAAGGAAAAAGAGCACAGATACTTTTCTTAACATTAGTATTACAAGAAGGTACTACTATTCTGGCTAAACTGTATATACCTTTATGGATTTAAAAATAGTCTCTATCACTGTTTCTCATTAAATAACTCTTATTTATTTGTCCACTTCCTTTTTACAGATATATTATCTTTTATTCCTCATGTAAACAAGAAAAAGGCTTCTGTAAACACTTCACATGCAAACTGTACTGAATGCTATGGCTCGTCTTACTGCCAAGTTTTGCCAAATTCAAGAGCTGGTGGTGTTAAGTAGATCTGCTGTACAGACACATTATTTCTACAAGGCTCAATCCTTGGGAAGGATGACAAGTGGGCCATGAAAACAGAGTGAGAGGTCTTTATACTTACTGACCTGAGCCTCAGGCCCGAGAAGGCTTCCACGGAGACCATTGTCTGAGCTGGTTCTCCAGAACTCCTGGGGGTCCCTGCGCTCTGATCTCTGGTCAACCCACTAGGTTTGTTTCCAGGAGTAGTTCGGAGTGGTTGGGGAAGTGTACTTGTCATCCTTGAAAACGAGCTTTTGGACTCTAGAAAATTATCATAAAAGTTAAGTGAAAGGAAAAATCACACTGATCCTTACAAAATTTGTTTTTATAGAATTGGTTCTTTTTAAATCAACATATGCAATAACCAAATCTTGAGAACAAAGGAAGCCCACAAGACCATTTCTGTACTACCCTCCAAACCTCTGCAGTGTAACCCAAAAGAACTTCCTGTGACAACAGAAAGGTTATACACCAATGTTGTCCGATACGGGGGCCACCAGCCACTTAAAATGGATTAGTGTTTCCAAAGAAATGAATGTCTAATTTTATTTAATCTAATTTAAACTTAAAAAGCCAAATGTAGCAGGGGGCAGCTGTATTACAGTGCTGCTCTCAAACACAGTTCCTTTGTGCAATGACATTTACTGAGTATTTCCCATACACAGAGCGCTGTGGTAGACTCCACGAGGAAGTAAGGGCCCTCCTTCAGGAACCAATGATTAGTGATTTGTGTGCAGATCAACTTCTACCTGAAGAAAACCCAAAGTTAGCTCCCTTTTGTTTGTTTGTGTCTGGTTTCATCTCATTCCATTCCGTTCCATTTCATTTTATTTGTGGTGGTGGTGGTGGGTAACTAGGGGGACCAGGGTATTCTGACTTGCTTGCATTAAACATCCTCAGTGTGGCTAGTTTTCTTACTTTAGAAGTATTTGAATTGCATGGTGCACTGGGTGTTATACACAACTAATGAATCATCGAGCCTTACATCGGAAACCGGGGATGTACTGTATGGTGACTAACATAATATAATAAAAAATCATTAAAAAAAAAAAAAGTATTTGATAATGCTCCTAAAGGTCGGAAAACTTGGATATTATCCTTAACAAATACCACTTTCTCTGAAATAACATTGTGGTGTTTACCTTCAAAGAGACATTGGGTCACAGCTCCCAAGCTGGGAGTCAGGACAACTCCAGAACTTTAGAATCTCTAGAAAGCCTGCCCATGCCTCACCCCCTCAAAACTAAACTTTGGACACTACCTAATGAAATACCTTGGTAATGCCAAAGGTCCTAAAGGGAAGGATGCCATTCATAAGTGGATACATGAAATATATAGTTTATGTCAAATGTGAACATGGAGACGCCGTTATTTTCTGCTCTCGTGTCATGTGCCACTGCTATTCAAAAGGGCCTTTTTGAACATGAGTGGTCAATAATATGCTGCTTACTCTGAGTAACCATTTTGTCTTAGATCTTCCAAAGCATTATTACCATGCACAAACCGGGGCAATGCAACAAAATCAATACATAGGGCTCATACATATTTTTCATTTTAACTGAGCGCTGAACTAGAACCATATTTGAATATACATCTCTACTCCAGGCAAAGAAGTCTTTTCTAAAGAATGGACCCTCTGCTTTAATACAACCTGGCTTCAAATAAAACTTGGTCATTTTAAAAGGAATCTGTGCCTCGAACTCAGAGGCCCAAAGATTCAATCTCTGGATTAGCAATAAGAACTCAATCCAGTGGTTATACTTACTACAATTCAAGTCAACTATAAGGCTATAGAGTTTTAAAAAATTCAACTCATTGTTTTAGTAAATACAGTTTCTCTTTACCTAAGGATTTTCTAAGCACTCTTGAGATGTAGAGCAAGATTACAAAATACAGCATATGGCTCTCATTCCCAACAAACTTACTTTTCTCAATGGGCAGATAAGACAGACCCCTGGCCCTCCCCAACCAACAGATATGACAGTGCCCCCAGCAGACAGATATGATAGTGCCAAATTGAATTTTAAATAGAGTAAGAGTAGTGAAAAACCAGGAAGGCCTCGAGTACTACACCTGCTGGTGAAACCTTTGGTGTCCGAGCCACCCGCTTGTTTTTTGGTAGAGCAGGGACATCAAGCTCTGCAGAAAAGCAAGTCGACTCCTGAATTCTCTGAACTTTCTTCTCTTTAAGAGGGGGGCGTGGCGACATCTCTATTAAAAGAAAAAGAAATTGACAAAGAAAATTTAGAAAGGGGCTCAAAAGCTATTTTACCAGCAGCTAGATGCAGAAATAATGCTATAATTTCTTAATAATGGAATTGCATACTATTCCTAGAATTACAGTTTGATTACCAGATTTAGGCAGAAGGGGTGGACTTGCAGGCTGCTTAATTGTTGCTATTTTTAGCTGTTCTTGTAAGGATTTCATCTGTTCTTGCAACTTCCTTAATTCATCTAGGAAAGAAAAATATATTGATTTAAGATCCACAGCAGAAAAAAATATTATACAATATTATAAAAATGTTGGAATTATTTTTGGTGTCCACTCCCCACCTTGAAACCCTGAGACCCACAATATAATCACATGCTGAGAACTACCATTAACTTTTGCACTTCAGAGAGGTCCCTCAGAGAAATAAAATTTGCATTTTCAATAATCAAGCCTTTAATACCTAAATTAGTTATGAATTGGTACTACTGACAAACATCAGATACATATCCCCAGTTAATAATCATTCCCTGACACCTAAAAACTTGTTATCTCATAAACTGAATACCATAATTAATACAATAAATGCTGGCTTCCCTATTAGAAGAAACAGCCAACCACTGAATTTGATTAGAATTTCAAAATATGTGAGACAATATCACAAATAAGGGCACTCCTCAAAGCTTCTGTTCAGAAATGGTCTCTTGGGGCGCCTGGGTGGCTCAGTCATTGGGCATCTGCCTTCGGCTCGGGTCACGATCCCATGATCCCGGAATCGGGCCCCGCATCGGGCTCCCTGCTCAGCGGGAAGCCTGCTTCTCCCTCTCCCACTCCCCCTGCTTGTGTTCCCTCTCTCGCGGTGTCTCTCTCTGTCAAATATATAAAATCTTTAATAAAGAAAAGAAATGGTCTCCTGTCCAAATAGAATGAAGAGAAGCTTGCAATCCTACCCCTGGCTCCACAAGCATATAAATCTCTAAGTAAGATTTTTCTGTAACAGGCACAAAAGATGCAGGAGCCATTCTGGGAAGGACCAATTACAGCTGGCTGACACTGGGACAGGGGGCCGCTGCATGCTGAAATGCTGGCCCTAAGTGTCTTATCTACTAATTCCCACTTTTTTTTTTTTTTTGGTTGGCCAAGTCATTTATCTCCACCCTGACTTAGCAGCTATTTTGGTGAAAACTGTCAGCGCTCTCCAGTCTATTTTGAAGAAATTAGAAAAGCATGTAGTTAGGGCACCTTGCAACTCTTGATTAGTTTTCCCCTGATTGGGAGCAGGAGCAGGGAGGACTCTATTTTTAGGTGATTGCTGTGTGGGAACTTCTTCTTCATCTGTTAAGTCTTCCATATCTCCAAAGAGAGTGGCCAAATTTTCCTTTCGTTCTTCAGTCTCTCCCAGCTCTCCATCAGGAGTCTCCTCTGAGTAAGATTCACCGTCACCATCCGCATCAAAGAGCTCGTCATATGCATCAGGTTCGCCATCCTCCTGGCTCAAGGGGTGACTCTCTTCTGGACTACAGTCCAAGGCAGACTCATTCTCCTCCAGCAGTGCAGTCAGCAGAGACAAATCATCTTCCTCCCCTGGGGAGAAAGGACAGAAAGTAAACCTACCTGAGAAAAGCCAACAATGACAAGCACACTGAATTAAAACAGTCACCATTAATAAGGCAACTGAAATGACTCTTTTCATTTTGCCTGGTAAAATTGTTGTTCTTGTGTCCATCTTCCTCTTCCCAGGTGCTTAGAGGGCACTGGGCTAAGGAGGAAGGGGCTGGTATCTGCTCAGTGAACCCAGGGGGCCATGCACGGGGCTGCATCTTTCTACCTGTGCTACTTCAGCTGATGAGCAACTGCCTGCATGCCAACTCCCAAGAAACCCAACCCATAGAGGGAATAACCCAAAAACACACTAAACATACATGAAGGCTCTTTTTAATTGTTTGAGGGAAAAAAATTACAAGTGTAGAAAACGTACAAAGAATTACATAAAATGTACTTATATTTCATCACCCAGAATTAGCCATTTGTCATGCTTGGTTCTTGTCTTTACGTTAGATTAACTTAAAAAAAAAAAAGTCTATTAAGTTTATTGTGCCAAATCTTAGCCCAATTCCTTGCACTGCCTCCATGCCCCATTGCAATAAATATCATAATGTTGGTATATCACTCTATTCTATTTCTCATACTTTTTCATTCAACAACGCATGTACAATTGATCTAAACCAAAACATATAGTTCTAGTTTACTTTCAGTTGCTAGATGGCATTCCATAGTAAGACTATCACATTTTGTTAACCCGTATTTTTAATCCAATAGCCCAAGGACATATGGGCTATTTCCAGTTCTTTCCCACCACAAACTATGCAGCAACCATGAATGTGTCTTGCAATATGTGTGAGTTTCCTGGGAATACCTATCAGAAGTGGAAGACTGTTGGGTATGCACATTTTCCAACTTCCCCCGATACTGTCAAACTGCTCCCAAAGTGGTTATACCCTCAATAGCACTGTATTCAAGTACCATTTCTTCCTACCACCTTACCAATACCTGATACGTCACTTGAAATTTTTTTTTTAAAAGATTTTATTTATTTATTTGACAGAGAGAGAGACAGGCAGTGAGAGAGGGAACACAAGCAGGGGAAGTGGGAGAGGAAGAAGCAGGCTCCCAGCAGAGCAGGGAGCCCAATGTGGGGCTCAATCCCAGGACCCTGGGATCACGCCCTGAGATGAAGGCAGACGCTCAATGACTGAGCCACCCAGGCGTCCCTGGTTCTACTTTTTTGAAAAGGGCAGGGTATAAAATCAGAAAGGACTATAAGAGTTTAATCCAGAGCTAGACTAAAACCATTTCAACAGATTTCAATATTAATTGTGACCTCTGAAGTCAAACTGCCTGGTTCAAACCCCTGCTCTGGCAGTCTCACCTGTCACAAATTACTAAACATCTGTCTTCCAGTCTAAAAAATACAGCTGCTTGGAGGACTAAGATAGTTAGTATAAGTAGGGACCTTAGAACAGTGCTTGGCACACTATAAGTACATGCCAACCATCATTACTGTGAAAGACAATCACAGCTGCCAGGAGATAAAATCCCACCTGATTACAACAAGTAACACTCACTGATTGAAGTGAGATCTTCTCTTCTCAAGTTGCATAACACAATAATTGAGGGTGAGGTATACCTATTTTCAATATTTTGCAAGTAGAATAAATAACAAGTCTGGGGACAAAAGGGTGGTTTTCCATAAAACCAAAAGAACTTACCATTCATGCTGTCAAGGGAACAGTTGTGATCAAGAACTTGGAAGGAGAATCAGGTGCTCAGAAGATGGCAGTAATGTCGAATCTTGGCTACCCTATGAAATCAACATCAGAAAAGTCACCCTTGATTGTTCCCTCTCTCACATCGCATTCGTAACAAATCTAGCATCTCATAAATATGGGCTTGAAGCTCAGAATTCATCCAGAATCTGACCATTTCTCATTCCCACCACCAACACCATCGCCCTTTATCTTGACTTCAAACTATGATCACAGAAACTCAGTTGAGGTATAGATTACATAGACGGGACAGACTGAACAAGTACCATTGTGGATGGTCTAAATATCAGGGCTATTATCCTATTTTATTCACTGTGACACGTGACAGCTACCTTATAGCAGTCTAGTGTGTGGTTCTACTTAGTTGCAGCCTTAGTCACATCAGGATTTCAGTTCAATGCTACTCAGCAAAATTCAGAGTTGGCAGAGCTAAGTAGGGTAAGTTCATATTATTTTGTGCACTTTCCTTTTTTTCATTTGATTTTTTAAAAAAGATTTTATTTATTTACTTGAGAGAGAGAGTACTTGTATGCACAAGCAGGGAGGGGCAGAGGGAGAAGGAAAAGCAGACTCCCTCTCAGAGCAGGGAGCCCAATGCGGGGTTCCATCCCAGGACCCTGAGATCAATGACCTGAGCCAAAAGCAGATGCTTAACCGACTGAGTGACCCAGGCGCCCTCATTTAATTGATTTTTTTTTAAAGATTTTATTTATTTATTTGACAGAGATAGAGACAGCCAGCGAGAGAGGGAACACAAGCAGGGGGAGTGGAAGAGGAAGAAGCAGGCTCATAGCAGAGGAGCCTGATGTGGGGCTTGATCCCATAATGCCGGGATCACGTCCTGAGCCGAAGGCAGACGCTTAACCGCTGTGCCACCCAGGCGCCCCTCATTTGATTTTAATAACTGCAAGAAAAAAGTATAAATTTTTCTACATTATTATTTAATTAATATGAGCTTTACAGCTGAACTTGGTATGTCCAATGTCAAGTATTAATTATGATGCTTTCTTTTTATTTATTCAACAAATATTTCCATGGAACTACCTTGTGCACCACACTGTGTTGTCTCCTGGGAAATCTGCTGGATTGTAAGCTTCCTGAGGGTTATCAAACTGTTGTATCCGTCTCTATAACCAACTGCCCCTCTCCCCCAAAGCTGTGTGCTCTACCTCACCCTCACTTCCAGGACCACCCAACAACTGCTATTGGGTCTCAAAAATTTTGCTTAATCTTTTGCCTTAACAACTCCATGAGATTCTGGTATTGGTCTTTTTGTCTCTCTCTTCTCCATACAGCTGCCAGAGTAACCTTTTCTTTCCTTAATAATCTTCTAGGGATGTAAATCAGATTGTGGCATTCCCTTAATAAAAGTCTTTAGGGGTGCCTGAGTGGCTCAGTCATTAAGCGTCTGCCTTTGGCTCGGGTGGTGATCCCAGGGTCCCAGGATCGAGCCCTACCTCAGGCTCCCTGCTCAGCGGGGAGCCTGCTTCTCCCTCTCCCACCGCCCCTGCTTGTGTTCCCTCTCTCGTTATCTCTCTCTGTCAAGTGAATGGGTACAATCTTTAAAAAAAAAAGAAGTCTTTAATGGGAGCGCCTGGGTGGCTCAGTTCCTTAAGCATCTGCCTTGGCTCCAGTCATGATCTCGTCATCCTGGGATGCAGCCCCATGTGGGGCTCCCCGCTCAGTGGGGAGTCTGCTTTTCCCTCTCCCACTCGCTCTCTCTCAAATAAATAAATGAATAAGATGTTTAAAAAAAAAATCTCTGAAGTGATTTTTCATTGCTTGAACCAAATGTAAAAGTCTGTGAGGAAACGGATGCTCTCTCCCTCGACTACTTCGGCTCAGACTAGCCTGCCTTCAACTTCCGGAACGCACCGAGCGCTCCCGGGCCTCGGGCATTTAGAGCGCGCTCCCCCAGCTCGTTCGCACCCCTCAGGCTCCCCGTGGGCAGCGAGTTTTCTGAGCCTTCCGGACCACCCTATCTGAGCGGCCCGTTGGCGCCCTCTCACAACTCATCGTTTTCGCGACTCTGCTGCACTTCCCACTGTGGTGTACTTGTTTGTTGTCACTCTCTTTAGATTCTAAGTTTCGTGCGGGCACAAGTAATTCATAAATAATTGAGGTCTGGAGGCCTGCATAGGGCACACATTCAATGACTGTTAGCAAATCGTGAATTAAAGAAAATGAACGAACAAATAAAAGTCTACACGGCACGCGCTTGGCAGGCATCTTAAAAGGTTCCTTTAGGGAAAAACCCCAAACCTGGCCCCTGAAGTAGAGAGGACGGCCCGAAGGCTGAAAGCTCCCCGGCGCAGTTGTGCGGCGCCCCTACGTTTCGGTCGCTCCTCACCAGGCGCCCACCCGGCCGCTCAGGCACCGCGCTCGCCCAATTCCAGTCTCGCCCGCCGGACCTCCCCGGGCTCCGCGCCTCTCGCCCTCGGAGCTCTCCAAACTCTCCCGCAGACCCGCGCGGCGGCCCCTCTCCCGCGCACCCAGAGCCCGGCTTCTTACCCTGCTCCAGCCGGTTCCCGTCCTACAGCCAGACCCGCCAAAATTCCAACTTGACTCCACCCTGCCTCTGACGCCAGACGCACGCCGACGTAAGGCCGCGCTGACTAGCTACGACAGCGTTCTTGGCGCGGACTACCTGGAAGAAAGGGCGAAATGTCGACCTTGCGTAGAGCAATCTGATTGGCCCACGTGACGGGGCGCCCTCTTTGTTGGGGGCAAGTGAATTTCCGGTTGGTGAAGCCTTGGGCTCCTTTAGACAAAATGAAGTGCTCTGGCGCCCCCCAGCGCCGGGAAGTTTAAGTCGTCCTGTAGGGTATTTTTAGAGAAGGTCGGAACTGAATTCCTGACGCTCTCTGGCACTGTGTCATCCAATCCTTCTGAGCCTCATTATCTTTCTACGAGGTAGAGGGTAACGCCTGAGGCCAAGAAGCCTGCACAAACACACTTAAACAGGGAGCACATTCCAGATGTTTCTCCTGCACTCACAAATGTCCTGTGGTTGGACTGGTCCTAGAGAGGTCTGAAAAAGCTGGTTAGCTATTTCACAACCTTTTGTGTTCAACTGAGATGACTGGACTCAAAAACAAAAATCTGGTTCACTTTTAATTCTGTCTGACCTTGGCGAACTAACTTATCCCTTTGGGATTCTGCTTCACCATCTGTAAAATGAGACTTGAAGTCTAGATGACATTCTTGGATGCAGTAGAAACCACTCTTTACAGAGGAATTTGTGGTCCACAGACTTGGAGAATTGTAACTGGCACTAGACTAACTTCTTAGGGGCCCATATTTTTCACAGGATATTTTTTAGTAAAACTCAGACTTTTTTAGGTATTTACATTCCCAAACTCATGTTTGTACCTAATTCTGAGAACTGCTGTGTCTAAGTGCAGGATTATATTTAGCTTCTACATAATTTAAAAGAATTCAAAGCAGAAGAGTTTTGGGTAGAGCAAACGACCATCTTTCAATTAACTCTTTTTAATTAAAATTTTAGTCAGTTAACATACAGTGCAATATTGGTTTCTGGAGTAAAGTTCAGTGATTCGGCACTTACATACAGCACCCAGTGCTCATCATAACAAGTGCCCTCCTTAATGCCCATCACCCATCTAGGCCATTCCCTGACAACCTCCTTCCATCAAACCTCCATTTGTTCTCTATCATTAGGAGTCTCTTATGGTTTGTTTCCCTCTCTCCTTTTTTTTCTTTTCCCCTTCCCATATGTTCATGTTTTCTTTCTTAAATTCCACGTATCTGTGAGATCATTGGTATTTGTCTTTCTCTGACTTTCAAATAACCATTTTATTTTATTTATTTTTATTCATTTTTTTATTGTGCTATGTTAGTCACCGTACAGTACATCATTAGTTTTTGATGTAGTGTTCAATGATTATTTGCTTATAACACCCAGTGCTCATTGCAACACGTGCCCTCCTTAATACCCATCACCGGGCTACAGCATCTTCCCACCCCTCTCCCCTCTGAAACCTCAGATTGTTTCCCAGAGTCCATAGTCTCTCATGGTTCATCTCCCCCTCTGATGCCTTCCCCCACAGTGTTTTCCCTTCCTTCCCCTAATGTCCTCATATGAGTGAAACCATATGATAATTGTCTTTCTCTGCTTGACTTATTTCACTTAGCATAATCCCCTCCAGTTCCATCCATGTCGATGCAAGTGGTGAGTATTCATCCTTTCTGATGGCCAAGTAATATTCCATTGTATGTATGAACACATCTTCTTTATCCATTCATTTGTTGAAGGGCATCTGGGCTCCTTCCACAGTGTGGCTATTGTGGACATTACTGCTATGAACATTGGGGTGCGTATGGCCCTTCTTTTCACTACATCTGTATCTTTGGGGTAAATACCCTGTAGTGCAATTGCTGGGTCATAAGGTAGCTCTAATTTTATTTTATTTTATTTTATTTTTTTATTTTATTTGACAGAGAGAGAGACCACACAAGCAGGGGGAGCGGCAGGCAGAGGGAGAGGGAGAAGCAGGCTTCCCGCTGAGCAGGGAGCCTGATGTGAGGCTAGATTCCAGGACCCTGGGATCATGACCTGAGCCAAAGACAGGCAGGCGCTTAACAACTGAGCCACCCAGGCGCCCCAGGGTAGCTCTATTTTTAACTTTTTGAGGAACCTCCATACTGTTTTCCAAAGTGGCTGCACCAGTTTACATTTCCACCAACAGCGTAAGAGGTTTCCCCTTTCTCCACATCCTCGCCAACATTTGTTGTTTCCTGCCTTGTTAATTTTCACCATTCTACCTGGTATAAGGTGGTATCTCAATGTGCTTTTGATTTGAATTTCCCTGATGGCTAATGATGTTGAACATTTTTTCATGTGTCTAAGTCCTTTTTTATCTTCCTCTCACAGGCACTATTCAGGTCCTGCATGCACCCACTAATTATTTCATGTAAGATTGTATCTCTATCATTGTGTTTGTCTTCATTTTCAGAAAAACTAAAATCAGCTTTAGGATGATGAAAACAAACAGTCCGGACACCATCTATGTTGATTTTTTTTTCCTAATGGAGTATTAATGCTCCTTATTATCTGAACTTATTATATTGACCCAGGAATAGGAATAATGCCACTTTTGAGAACTCCTAGTGTTGAAAAATTCACAGTAATGGAGGAACTGTTGTAATCAAATTGAAGAAAATTAAATGCATCACTACATCTAATTATAAACGTTCATCATAGACTTATTGGCCATTATTGCAGACATTCCTGGACCAATTCTGATTTGTTTTCCAAAGTTCTTTTCTTCAACTTGACTTTTCAGGTCCACTTTGCACCCAAATCCATGGAAGAAGTAGAAAACAGTACTGATCTAAGCTCTCAAACTTTCCTCCAGAGGGATTGAGAAATTATTGTGGAAATGAGTACAGTGGTGATTTTGAGAAAAAATTAGGAGAGTAGATTCAGGACCTACCGATGGAAGGGACGGAAGTGGGAAACACAGAAAGGAATTTAGGGTGTTTCTTGAGACAATGCACTGAAGTAGAGAACACAGGAAACAACAGGTTTAGGGGAGAAGACAGACAGGGTTTTGCTAACAGCTTTCAGAATGAGGTTTGAAAGACACAGACCTCGAGAAGCTTCATCTCCAGATCTGGGATTCAGAGGAGAGGTCTGCACTGCCCTGGTTCTGATCTTTTTGCCACGGAGCGACCACTGACCCCTTTGAGAACAGAATGAAAATGGTTTTTCTCCCTCAAGAAAAATGTACCCTCACACATTCAAGATTTTGTATCCCTTCTCAGGGGATTCACATATTTTCCCAAAGACACTCTCCAAACTAAGAACCTCTGATATTGAAGGCCAGAACCTGAGACACGTGAGCCAGCAACAGAAGCCGAACAGGAGCAGCCCAAGTGGCTGGGAAGGTGGTGCTGCGCTTAGCAGCCTAGGCCTGGGCCTGACCTTCACGTGGCCTTACGCTGATCCTCTTCTAGCTGTGCCCCTCCCTGAAGGGTGAGGTGTCCCCAAGCCGAGGGATGCACTCATCCAAATCCTGGGCAATCGCTGGTAGCCAAAGCTCTCATCCTGGGACCCTGGGATTTTTTTTTTTCTTTCTTTTTTTTTTAAGATTTATTTATTTATTTATTTATTTATTTATTTATTTATTTGACAGAGATAGAGACAGCCAGTGAGAGAGGGAACACAAGCAGGGGGAGTGGGAGAGGAAGAAGCAGGCTCCCAGCAGAGGAGCCTGATGTGGGGCTCGATCCCAGAACACCGGGATCACGCCCTGAGCCGGAGGCAGATGCTTAACGCCTGAGCCACCCAGGCGCCCCCCTGGGATTTTTTCTTACCCAATGGCTCTGAGTCTGCTTTGAGGCCTGGCATGGCCTCTCCCCCTGGTTGTCCTTTGAGGGCAGACCCCTCTGTCGAAGGGGTGGCTATTTGGTGGTGGGCGGGTTGTGGGTAGAATGGGAGTTAAAGGGAGCTTGAACAGAGGCAGGGGTGTCCCCACACTTGGAGAAAGGCTGCCAAGTGCTACACAGAACTGAGTCCAGGTGGGAGGAGAAGGAGGTTTTGCAGGGCTGGGGCCACATTTCTGTGTGAAACTCCAAGGAGACTCTGAGCTTTATCTCTAAACTTTAGGACTTTACACATAGGATTTCTGTTTGTATTGTGGCCCCAGAGTTTTCCGGTGTAAGGGGTGGGCCTGCAGGAAAGAGACAGCCCAGGATGCCTAAGAAGGAGAGTGTTAAGAAGGAAATGGCAAATGTCAGTGTGGTACGGCAGGGCTTCTCCAAGTCTGGTCGCTGGAGCAGCAGGTGCAGAGCCCCTGGGAGCTTGTGAGGAGCCAAACGCTCACGCCCCACGCCAGGCCTGCTGAATCAGAAACAGGGTGGGACCCAGCATTCCGTGTTCAGCCTTGAGATCACTGCATCTTTCTACAGCAGTGGTTCTAAAACTTACGAGGGCACCGGAGTCACGGGAGGCCCTCTAAAACAGATCACAAAACAAGAAAGGGAAAAGTTAGTGGGCTCCAGCCTCTTTCCCCCAAATGCCACTGGGCCCTATGGCTCAGTACCTCCCTCAACACCCCTACTGGAGGTGCTCATTCTCTACGTCCGCGTCCACCCCCTCCCCCATCCTACATATCATATCTCACATCTCCTGAGCCCACCCCCTCCTCTACATCCTCGCTCTTGTGGCCCTCTTTGACCTCTGGCACCTCTCTCCTTTTTACTTCTAATTGATCTCTAAGCTGATGATGACAAGATCTCGGCCTGGACATTCCCTGAACAAAATTTGTCAACGGCTCCCCAGTTCCTATAATCCCAAACTTCTTGCCACTCAAGAACTTGACTTACAGACTTGAGTCCTGCCTGCTTTTCCACGAACCTCAGCTCTTCTCTTTCCCCATGGAATCAGCCTTTCTTCCAGCCACACTGAGCTGGAATTTTCCTCTTCCTAAATATTCCAGACTCTGGCATGCCTCAGAGCCTTTGCACATGCAGACCCCTCTGCTTGGAGATCCTTAACCACTGGATCGTCACCTCCCACTCATCCACCCAACCTCAGTGGAGCCATCACCTCTTGGTGAAGCCCCTCTGACCCTTCGGACTAAGCAGAGTACCAAGTACGGTGCTTCGGGAGCTCGAGACTAGGAGGACACACAGAACCTTCACACGGCAATCTGATCGTGGATGTCTTCTTCTCACCGTGGCGTCCACATCTAGAGACAAGGGAACTTTTTCTTGTTTATCTTTCTATCTCTTCTCTGTCTTCCCTCCTGCTGCTGGTGGCTGGCACACAATAAATGTTTTAGAAAGAAAAAAACCTGAAGAGAGTATTTGCTCCTTCACAAGTCCTTTAGCATCTGGGGGCTCAGTTTTTTCCTCTGGAAAGTGCTGATATCAGCAGGATGTGGGGTGGAGGCTATTTTAGGAGGGCTCAAATGAGAATTTCTAGGACATTTTCACACACCAGTTATCAGCCATAATCACTTCTTGCCTCAGGTGCACAAGGGGTTGGACAAAGATGTGGTCCATATTCTAGGAACTTACAGTCCAATTTGGGAGATGGGACATATGTATAAAATGTAAATAACATAAGGTGTCAATCAACGGGCGCCGATTTCGCTGGAGAGGAGGGAACAGACAGATGAGGTAGAAACATTGAAAGACCATGTGGAGGATGAACAGGTCAAGAATCATATTTTGTAAGCAGTGAAAGGGTTTGAGCAGGTGGGGGAGGAAGACTGATGTGAAGAGGAAAGGAGCGGGTAAGTGCTTAGAGTTGAATTAAGACTGTGTGGTTAACTGCCACCCACATGCTAACTGTGCGAACTTGGGTCAAGTACTTAACTAACCTCCCAGTGCCTCCACTTACTTATCTGCAAAAGAGGGCTAGTAGAGTTATTTCATAGGGCACTGTGAGGATTAATGAGAAAAACTTGAAAATACACATAATGTGGCCAGGACAGGTCAGCGTAAAAGTGTATTAACTTCTATTCTTGCTACTTTCACAAGGTGTTGTTAGGGACAGTGAACTAACGAAGACAGGTGCCCCGGAACTGAATACACTAGAAACTGGAGGCAGAGAAGCCCCGTCAAAGATTGTGACAGTCCCAGACTGCCAGAGTTCAAGGGAAGGGACGCATGGGAAAGGCATTACGAAGGAAACCCTGTCTGCTTTGGTAACTGTCCGAAGAAAGTTACTTCTGGCAGGAAAAGGAGAGGACGATGGCCTGGTTAGCCACACCTGGGCGCCTGGCAGAAGTGCGGAAACAGACTGGAGTGTCCAGGAGGAGCCTGCTATGGAGCGGGGGTGGGGTGGGGGGGACGGCAAGTTCAGTCTGAGGCGACGGTGCGGATTTCAGCAGGTACCTTTAGCTACGTGACCGGAGCCATGGGCATGTGTCAGGCCTTCACGTGCAGGTCTGGGGGGTGGTTTAGTGAGTGTACTTGCGTTCTCCAAAGCAGAGACTGTAGAAGCAGATGTCTGCCTGGTTACTGCAGCAGATGATGAAATCACTTCCTCCATCCTTATGCCTGGCCGGCAATGCTATTCAAAACCAGAAAGTCGGACCAGGTTCCAGAGCTCCTCCACTGCCATCTCCTCCCTCCGTTTACATCTGCATTTGTATCTTCTTGCTATATGTGAGGAACTCTCTTGAGTCTTCTCCCAAACTTCAGTTTGTCTCACCGGACAAAGATCCTGCACTGAGTAAAATGTTATCCTTGCTCAGAGGCAACCCTCTGCTTAGAGAAAGAGGGAAATCCCACCTCCTTGATTTTGCTAACAGAATACTGTCTCTGTTGTGCAAATAAATGTCTACTGCTTTTCAATCAACCTAGAGGCTACTTTAAACAATGGGGTAGGGGCGCCTGGGTGGCACAGCCGTTAAGCGTCTGCCTTCGGCTCAGGGCGTGATCCCGGCGTTGTGGGATCGAGCCCCACATCAGGCTCTTCCACTATGAGCCTGCTTCTTCCTCTCCCACTCCCCCTGCTTGTGTTCCCTCTCTCGCTGGCTGTCTCTCTCTCTCTGTCAAATAAACAAATAAATAAATAATCTTAAAAAAAAACAAACAATGGGGTATATTCTTCCATCTAGTTACCTCAACCGACGTTTTCCAAAGGGAAGCCAATGAAACTACCAGTCTTGCTGGTTTTAATTAATTCATATGACTGTTCAACACATTTCTTCCTTGGTTTTGCTGCGTTTATAACCCAGCTAATACATATATATGTAAAACAAATTTTACCCTTTTACCCATAATTATCACTCTGTATATTTAAAAGCCAAAACTACTACATGAATCCATCAACTTACAGAGAGTTTCTGAACGAATAGTATGCATCTTTGCAAGTACTTAGCTAGAAAAAATAACAAATTACTCAGCGATGACTAACATTTTTGCAACGACAGTACATAATGGTATTTCAGTAATTTTTAAAATAATGAACTCTGTAAATCAAAGGAGTCAAAAGACTGTAAAATTATTTCTACTTTTTATTTGCTTCTCAGAGCAAAGCAGTTTTGGTACCTTTCATTGTTCCACTAAGACATGTGAATATTGGTTCATAGACTTGATTCCTGTTATACTTAAAAGCTGCAACTAGCTCTTACAACAGCTTTCCTCCATTGAATTAATGATGGCATAATAAATTTATTTCATTAAAAGCAATTCCAAGTTAGCCCTTTCGTTATGGGTCAAATGGAAGTGTTAGCCAATCTTCACAAGAATCATGATTTTATGACACACTCTATGTTCATATTAAATAATTTTGTGGTTCAAATGATTTTTTTTCATTTTTTAGAAAATAATGCACTTTATTTTTTAATTATTTTTTTAAAAGATTTTATTTATTTATTTGAGAGAGAGTGGGAGGGAGAGAGATCACAGAGGCAGAGGGAGAAGCAGACTCTGCACGGAGCATGGAGCCCAGTGCGAGGCTCGATCCCAGAACCTTGGGATGCTTAACCGACTGAGCCACCCAGGTGCCCCAGACTTTGTTAGAGCAGTTTTAGGTTTACAGAAAAATTGAGTGCAAAGAATAAAGTTTCCATAAAGCCCCTTCCACACACCATTTCTCCTATTATTAATATCTTGCACTACTGTGGGACATTTGTTACAATGGATGAACCAATATTGATACATTGTTTCTAACTGAAGTCCACAGTTTACATTAGGATTCAGTCTGATGTTTTACATTCAATGGATTTTGACAAATGTAGCCACCATTACAGTATCATGAAGAATAGTTTCATGGCCCTAAAAATCCTCTGTGCTCTCACCTATTCATCCCTCCCTCCACCTAACTCCTGGCAATCAGTGACCTTGTCTCCATAGTTCTGACTTTTCCAGAGTATCATGCAGTTCAAATCATACAGCATGTATTCTGATTGGCTTCTTTCACTTAGCAATATGCATTTAAAGTGCCTCCATCTCTTCTTGCAGTTTGATAACTTATTTCTTTTTAGTGCTGAATAATATTCCGTTGTATGGACGTACCACAGTTGTTTATGCATTTGCCTATTGATGGACATCTTGGTTGCTTCCAGGTTCGGGAACTTATGAATAAAGCTATTGTGAACGTTCTTCTGCAGGTTTTTTTTTTTTTTAAGATTTTATTTATTTATTTGACAGAGATAGAGAGCCAGCCAACAAGAGAGGGAACACAAGCAGGGGGAGTGGGAGAGGAAGAAGCAGGCTCATAGCAGAAGAGCCTGATGTGGGGCTCGATCCCATCATGCCGGGATCACGCCCTGAGCCAAAGGCAGACGCTTAATGACTGAGCCACCCAGGCACCCCTTGTCTTCTGTTTTCTTTTTTTTTTTTTAAAGATTTTTTTATTTATTCGACAGAGATAGAGACAGCTGGCGAGAGAGGGAACATAAGCAGGGGGAGTGGGAGAGGAAGAAGCAGGCTCATAGCGGAGGAGCCTGATGTGGGGCTCGATCCCAGAACGCCGGGATCACGCCCTGAGCCGAAGGCAGACGCTTAACCGCTGTGCCACCCAGGCGCCCCTGTCTTCTGTTTTCTTAATCTAGCTAGAGGTTTATCAATTTTGTTCATCATTTCAAAGAACCAGCTTTCAGTTTCATTGATTTTCTCTAATGATTTCCTGGTTTGAATTTCACTGATTTATGTTCCAATTTTTTTTTTAAAGATTTTATTTATTTGCAAGAAAGAGAGAGAGAGTACATGCACGCACACTAAAGCAGGGGAGCAGCAGCAGAGGGAGAGGCAGAAGCAGGCTCCCTGCTGAGCAAAGAGCCCAAAGAGGAACTCCATCCCAGGACCCTGGGATCATGACCTGAGCCGAAGGCAGACACTTAGCATACTGAACCACCCAGGTGCCCCTGTGTTCTAATTTTTATTTATTTTCTTCTGCTTATTTTGTGTTTAATTTGCCATTCTTTTTCTAGTTTCTTAAAGTGGAAGCTTTGATTACCAATCTTAGATCTTGAGCTCGATGTTATACATTTCCTGATAAGCATGGCTTCCACTTCAGCCCACAAACTTTGTGTGGTATTTTCATTTCATTTAGTTTAAAACTTATTTAAATCTCTCTTGAGAATTCCTCTTTAGCCCACGTATCATTTACAAGTGTGTTAAATCTCCAAATGTTTTTTTGAGGGTTCCCATGTATCTTTGTTTTTGATTTCTAGTTTAATTCCATTTTGGTATGAGAGCATATTGTGTATGGCTTATCTTTTTTTTAATTTGGTAAACTGTATTTTATGGCTCAGAATGTGGTCTATCATGGTGAACGTTCTCCTCGAACTTGAGAAAAATGCATATTCTGCTATATTTCGAATATGAAGTATTCTATAGATGTCAATTAGATCTTGTTGATAGTGTTATTCAGGTCAACTGCGTCCCTACTACTTTTTTTTTGACTGTTGGGTCTGTTAATTACTGATAGACAGATTTGGAATTCTCTAACTGTACTAGTGGATTCATCTATTTTTGCTTGCAATTCTATCAGTTTTTGCCTTATGTATATTTTTGTTGTTAGGTGCATACACATTAAGGACAGTTACGTTTCTTGAAGAATTGACCTTTTCATCATTTTGTAATATCCTTTTCCATCCCTGACAATTCTTCTTGCTTTGAAGTCTTCTTTAAATTAATATAATCACTCCAGCTTTCTTTTACTTAGGGTTAGCTTGCTATTTCTTTCTCCATCTCTTTACTTGTAATCTGTGTGTCCTTATATTTAAAGTAGGTTTCTTCCGGGGATGTACTGTATGGTGGCTAACATAATATAATAAAAAATCATTAAAAAAAATAAAGTAGGTTTCTTATAGACAGCATATAGGTGCAATCCTGTTTTTTTAATCCACTCTGACAACTTCTTTTAATTGGCATATTTAGACCAATGATGTTTAAAATGAGTATTGATATAATTGGATTAATATCTACCATATTTGTTACTATTTTCTATTCATTGCCCTTTTTCTTTGTTTCTTCTATTGGCTTTCACTCTATTTCTGGCTTTTCTGCTTTTAACTGAGCATTTTATGTTATTGCATTTTCTCTCCTCTCTTAGCATAACTTAGCATATACTTCTTTAACATTTTTTTCTCAGTGGTTGCAAACACAGAACACTATACCATTTCCTGCATAGTGCAAATACTCTGTAACAGAGTATCCCATTTCCCCTGCTCCCATCCCTTATAACACTGCTGTTGTTCATTTCATTGATCCATTAGCTATAATCACTGAATACTCATGGCTATTAATACTTTGAACAAACTGTTCAATTAAGAATATGGAAAACAAAAGACTTTATCTTCATTTTTGTTTCTCTAATGATCTTCCTTTTTTTGTGTAGATCTGAGTTTCTGACCCAGGTAACTTCCATTTTCTCTGCAGAACCTTTTGCGTTTCTTACAAAGCAGGTCTACTGGCAATAAATTTCTCAATTCTTATCTGTCTATGAAAGTCTGTCTTTCACTTTGAAGAACAATTTCCATGGACACAAAATTAGAGGTTGGTGGTTTTTCTCTCTCAACACTAAATATTTCGCTCCCTTCCTCCTGCTTGCAGAGCTTCTGAAGAGAGGTCTGATATATTTCTTATCCTTGCTCCTCTACAGGTAAGATTTTTTTTCCTTCTGGCTTCTTTCAAGATTATCTCTTTGCCCTTGATTTTCTGCAGTTTGAATACAATATACCTAGGGGAAGATTTTTTTGATATTTAACCTGCTTGGTGATCTCTGACCTTCCTGATCTGGAGTTTGGTGCCTGTCATTAATTTTTGAAAAATTCTCAGCCATAATTACTTAACACAATCTCTTTCTTTTCATGCTGATATTCTCATTGCACATACATTAAAAAATTTGTCCCACAGTTCTTGGATATTCTGTTTTCATTCTTTTTTCTTTCTGCATTTCAGTTTTGGGAGTTCCTACTGACACTGCTTCAAGCACACAGATTCTTTCCTTGGCCATGTTCAGTGTTTTCATGAGCCCATGAAAGGCATTCTTCATTTCTGTTACACTGTCTTTGATTTCTAGTATTTCCTTTTGATTTTTTCTTAGAGTTTCCATCTGTCTGCTTATATTACCCCCCCCTGTTCCTGCCTGTTGTCACTTTTTCCATTAGAGCCCTTAGGATACTGACCATAGTTGTTTTAGTTAAATTCGTCTTATATTCATCACATCTGCTGCTTGCTCTATCTTTTCAAACTGTGTTTTTTTAGTATGCAGTATAATTTCTTGTTGAAAAATGGAAATGATGTAGTAGGTAAAAGACCTGAGGTAAATAAGTCTAGAGTGTGAGGTTTTATGTTTACTTGGCTAAGACTTGGACTATGTTTACTGTCTGCGGCAGCTGGGGGTGTCATAGGCTAAAATTTCCTCCGGTGTCCTTGTTTTGTCTCCCCTGTTGTCTTTGGGATTCCCTATATACCTCTTCTGTAATAAACCCAAAGATGAGCAGTTCTTCCAGTTGTAATCCAGTCTAATCCCATATTAGGCACCTTGTTGATGTGGTGGTAGGGTAGGCGTGGGGGAGAAGAGTCCCACAGTCCTACGATGAGGTCTCGGTCTTTTACTGAGGTCCTGCCTCTGCGCTGTGACCTTTACAAGTGCTTCTCAGACTTTTTCTCTCCTCCTCAGGTGAGAGGAGTAAAGCTAGAGGGGGCTGGAGTTGGGTATCAGGCTCTGATAAAAACCAGCAGGTTCGGGTCTGGTAAAACAATTTCTTTTTGAGGGACAGCATTCCTAAGAACAGAGTGCTCTGGTGTATTTCAAAATGGCTACTTTCCCCCTCTCCCTGCTAAAAGTATGAAGAGTTTTTAGGAATCTTCACTGTGAGGATCTTCTAGGGCTCCTGGAGGTAAAATTCACACAAGTGTGGGGTCCTCTTAAGAATGGGCTCCTATTAGAGTTTTTAATTCTCAAGTGTGTCCGCCCTGAGCCTTTGGCAATTCTTCAATTACAGTTTTAAGTTCCCCAACTCAGACATTGGCTCCTACTGTGGTTTCTGCTCCTGAGACACTGATCTGGTCATCTGAGACTCTCTCTATCTGTCTGACTGTCTCTCCAATCTCTGGGCAGTGGTTTGCCCCGTGACTTCAGTTCTCTGAGGGATTTAAAAAGAGTTGATGATTTTGAGTCTGTTCAGCCTTTTCCTTGTTAGGAGCATGCGAGTGATGGCTTCCAAACTACTTACAGGCCAGACTAGATCACAATTATTTTAAAATAAAATACTTGAAGACTTAATATTATAATCTTATTCAGCTGTAAAATTTTCCTTGGCTCATCCCTATTTCTTCCCAGTTCTCATCTCTGTTGCTCCCATTTAGCCACACTTCGAGAGCACAGACTAGCGGGTGCTAGAAGAAAGGCCGACATTCCAACGACGTGTCATTACCTGGTAACAGGAGAACTGGACCTCCGAAGAGACTAAATTAGTTACAGAAGACATGCACAGAGTTTACAAGTTGCTTACCAAACTGTTGGCTTCCCTCAGTACGATGGCTTTAATTTAAACTGACTATATGAACTTGCCTTCATCTGGATAATCCTTTCAATTATCCAGCCAACGATTTGATCACAGCTTTATTAAGCCCACTCACCTTGTTAGTTCAGAGTTGGGAATCAGCTTAATATTTTTACTTGAACAACATAAAAGGATAGTCCCTTACCTTAAATGCGAAACCATCTGGGTTGCTTTTCTAAGATACTACAGAAATCTATTTCCTCCGATACAAAAGAGTAAAGAAAAGAATTTAAACTAGAAACTATAAACAAGACATTAAAAATGAAAATTTCATGGTTATTTCAGACATGTCTTTAACAAGCATTCTCCCTGGACGGAGGTGGGGGGAGTCTAAGTTACTGTGAATCTGGGCAGTGTGTTCTCTTGGCATGAAGACAGAACTAACTGTTTACTGTATGGTGACTAACATAACATAATTTTAAAAAATTTAAAACATATATGGATACGTACACACGTGTGTGTGTGTGTGTGTGAGTGTGTGTATTAAATCAAGTTTGCCTAAGCGAGATTATTATGACAAACCCAAACAGAGGAGATCTTTTAATTTTATTCTAAATGTTTTAGGATATACACACACAAAGACACCGTTGACTTTTACGACTGGCTAAGCTGGGTGAGCTGTGGGTTTACAAAATAGAGCAAATCCCTATCTTTTCACCACCTTAGCAAGAAAAATTTCTAATTCAAACAATACAGACTAGTCTCTAGTAAGGGAGTTTGCTTGTATTCATAGAATTCGCAAAACAGATGTGAATAAGTACTAAGCTTATATGAAGCTGAATATGGTTTGAGACACATCTCGTGAAACTGGCCAATCATATACAGACAGTGTGAATGATTCAAAAGCAAAATTTTATTTCGCGATACCTGTTTTTGTGATTATGAATATACAGCCGGATCCAGGGAAATTAATAGACAGCTGTTTTTTTTTTTTTTTAGAAATTAATAAACTCTCTACTGTACAAGCCCGTATACCTGTGGCTACAACGAAACCAGCGAACCTACTGTATGTTCTGCACGTGCGGCAGTACGTTTTCACTTGTTCGGACGATCAAGTAAAAGCCCACAGCGCTCACGTGAAAAGAGCCCCATCATAACTGTGGCACGATACCACGGCTGCAATAAGACCACAACGTACACACAACCTCAGACAGACGTGTCTTCAGTGGATGAAGAAAAACAACAATATAATTTATTTTAAAAAAACCTCCAAAGAGACTTTTCTTGATTAAATCTGTGACCACTTCCTTTTTCCCGCCTCCTTAAAAGATTTTCAAAGTTTATCTGTGAGGCCTCTTCCTTCAGTTATACTTACTCTCATGATGTCACACACTCATTAACCGCATGAACAGTTCAGCTCACACACATGCAACAACAACAACAACAAAAAGAAACAAAGAAAGAATCTATTATCGGAAGACTGGTATGTTCAGGATTCTAAGGAAATCCACAGAATATGTCCCGCTTAGAACATTTTGATTTTCTTTCTCCTAAAATAAACACAGTGAGGCAAAATGTTTGCATGAAAACAAATAACACAAAAGCACAACTCTTGGAGGAAGAAAATCTGATATTTACCAACAGTTTGGGGGGAAGTGAGGTGTGAACACCTAAATGATGCAGTCCATAACATGGATCTGGAGTGTGTCTATGTCGGGCAGAACTTCTCCACATTTGGGGCAAGAATGAATTGGAATATTCCGCTGTTGCTGCTGCCGCCAGTTTCTGTCCTCAGCTCCTGGGAATAAGCAGTACGTGAAACACTATTCCATTTCTTCCACGTTGCAAGTGACTTTGTTTGATTTTAATAACGAACAATTAATGTTACCATCTGTTAACCTTTGCAACTGATACCTAAAGGGGAGTGAATACAGGGATTTTGGGGGGGGTGTCTTTAACTTAAAAAATCTACACACACAGAGAAAATCTCCCCAAATGGTACCCACTTTCCTATTACTTTGGGATTTGGGCTCTAGTCTGGGTTGTAGACATGTGAAAATATGTGGCTTCAGTTCTAGGTACAGGACAATACATGCTCTAATAAAAACAAGAATATCTGAGAGAAGGAACAAGATAGATGAAGATACGAGCTACAGAGGACAGAAGGTATAGAAAACAGTGAGCAGCACATGGAGAGGTATCCTAGAACAGTGTGAACCTTCTCAGAAGCAGAGACAAAAATTCATTCATTCGGCCCATGAGTCTGAGCACCCGGGAGGTGGATGAGAGGGGTACAGAGATGGTGGGGACTTCAGGTGAGAAAAACGACGGCAGGAGAGCATGAGGGAAGGGCCACACTGTGTCATGCACAAGGCAGGTTAGTGGGAGGACAGAGAAGGGCCCCTGATGAGACTCATTGCACTTGAGAGGAGTTTTAGGGATAAGTAAGGGCTGCTCGGGCAAAGTCAGTGATGAGAAAGAATGGAAGAATGGGTTGTGTCACTTTGTCCAATTTTGGAACTGGACTGAGGGGCAAGTCTAAATTAAAGAATGCTCAAAATAAGCCTTGACTCTAAGTAGGTCCCACATGTGCAAACTGTGATCGATGCTGGAAATGACTTCTGGCTCCTGGGACCTCTCCTTGGTCTGACCCTCCTGGACCAATGCAAACCATTTTGGTCTCAAGACTTTCAGTCAGCCCCCGAAATGTTTGTTTTTGGAAGCTGACAGCGGAGGCAATTTTCAACATGGTTTTTGGCTTCTGAGTGTATTACTTGAATTGAATAATATGTGAGACCATGGCAGATAGTTTGTGTTCAGCAAACTCTAGAAGCATCCTTGAATGGAAATACTGATCCCAAGGCATGAGATCTGAAAGTGGGGGACTTTCTAATGGTCTCATGGTCCTAGATCAGGAGTCAGCCAACTTCTGCTCTAGATGACAACCGGCCACTGACTAGAGACTACTGATTCTTCACTTAAACTTTCTGGCATCCACCTGTGCCTTTTTTTTTTTTTTTGTCCTGGTGTAGACACAGACTTGGGCTGTTGCATTAGTCAGTTTAATGGGTTCCCTCTACCTCCAGGCGCTTTGCTATAAAAAGCTTAGTCCATTTTCATTGTTAACACACCACACTCCTCTCGACCCTGGACCCTTTAGTTTCATCCCATACTTATGTAAATCGTAGCTTCAAGGTCAAGTTTAAAGTCACACCTCTTCAAAGCCTTTCTCAGCTCCCCTGGCCCTCAGTGATCAACCTGTCCTCTGACCTTCAGCACCATTATTTCTATTACTTAAATATTATCTTGTTCCATGAACCCATCCTTTTATATGCACATCCTGTCTCTCCAACCAGGCCATACGCCACGGACCTGACCACGCCTTGTGCTCAGCTGAATGTCGAGGACCAGGGCAGGAGCACTGACGGCCACAGGTGACCATAATGATGAAATACAGTCAAGAGAGGCTACTGTTTAACAGGCAGCTTTGTTATGAAGCTAAAAACATTATAATAATAAAAATAAGATAAAATAAAAACCTCAAGACAGTCTGTTTGGAATATTGCTTTTTTCAAGACAAAAAGCTTATTAGGATAATCATGAATAAATCTGTACTTTGTGATGATTTTTAGATGATAAATATAAGAGTATGTGACTTTTTTTTTTTTTAAACATAAACAGGTTTTGCCTTCTTTAATTCTGACAAAATAAAATCTTCCTCTAAGAAATTCAGGTGCAAGAGACTGTCCTTTTGGACCCAAAACAGTGTTGTAGGCACTTTTGATAACAGAGGTATATGGGTGTTTCCGGGATACTTAAAATCAGATTGGAGAAAATGTCTGGTGGTGCTCAAGTGGGTAGACACAGCTTTCAGAGAAGAACACGGCTTTACCCTGTGACGCTAAACACGCCTGAGACCAATGTTCATGTCAGTCCACCTGACAGGTCTTAACTGCCAGGATGAAGAGAGTCTGGTGTCTGGACTCATTTTGGTAGTGGATGAAGCATGGGGTACACTGGAAATAAGACTAAGGGATGCTATATTTTTTGCGGTTTGACCTGGAATTCATTGTGTAGAATGCAATGAAATCTGTCTTCAAGCATTCTCTTCACAGGGTAGTTATTCCCTGGAACCCTGAACACCTACAATCACACGCAACTCACCTCTCTGAACGAGGTAGGCCTGCTGGTCGGGGTCACTGGTTCTTGCCCCATGACGGCTCTGCATCTCCATCAAGGACTGCCTGCTGGGATGAAAAGCAACACGACAGTGATGTTCTAATGCCCTGAAATACGACAACATTAAGCAGACATTCAACAGCAGCATGGGGAAAAAAGAGCTGAAAAAAATGCAAGGTTCAGAGAAACCATATCTTAAAGATTAACTTGAATTTTAAATATTATTGGCACCAGGACACGGAGTAGTGAAAGAAACTAACAATTATGATTAAAAAAATCAATCAGTAAATAACCAAACTGTCAACTGATAAGGGAATGGACTAGAAAAAAGTGGTATATTTCTAAAACAAGACACTATAGAGCAATTAAAGTGAAATAAAACTGCATATATATTTACAAATACACGCACCCAGAGTTCAAAATCACTGTGTTAGATAAAGCAAGCTGCAGAATACCTAGTGACCATTTTGTAACTTACGCATGTAGAAACTAATATTGTTTCAAGATAAGATATAGATATTATATTGATACTACGTAAAAGTATAGGACAGATGGGGACGTTACCCCCAAGTTCCAGGCAGTATGGGGCACAGAGACAGAGAGACATAATGAGGGGTGGGGAACAGATGAGGCTCCAACTTCGCCTACAACACCCTTTTATCTTTTGCTAAAATCTCCATGATGCAAATAAATGTGTGTCACTGTCAGTTCTGGGCGGGGGACATCACGGTGTGTGTTATTTTCTTCCCCGTAGTTTTCTATTTCTCTGCATTTCAAATTTTTTTCAAAATGGAAATTTAAAAGACAAGTAATTTTAGCCACGTCTTCTTTGCAACACATTACAGGATTGTTTAAAGTGTTTAAGACTACATACCCCTAACAATGGCAGGACAGGACTTGGGAACACGTAAGGTCATGTTTTTACAGCATGTCTGAAAGCAAAGAACTCCTCACGTTCCCACAAGATGTGGCCAAGCCTCGCGGTAAGTCATGCTGAGTGTCAGGGGCACAATCAAGCCAAGTGTGCTCAGCGTGATTCCTACAGCTCAACTTAGGGAGCACCTCTGACAGGCCCCCCGTGCTCGGCCTGTGCCCTGGGCTTCGGGCGTGTGCTCTGAGCCTTCCCGAGCCTCACCTGCCTCCATCTTCAAAAGCATTATTCTCTTTCAGCAGGATTGCCAGCTGCAGTGCCAGCTGCTCCTTTTCTTCGTGTATCTTCTCTCTTGCTGCTCTTTCAGCGTGAAAGTCAGAACAGTAAACCTCCATCTGGTAGAAGGTAAGAGAGACAGAAGTTACTACATAGATGAACGTGGATTCTCTCCGGCCCGCCGGATGACTGGGCGCAGGGGGAGGGCTGCCTCCTCTGATTCGCCTCGTAAGGAACAGGTGCGCACAGCCTTGCTGGAAACCAGCATGGCGACCACGACTTCCAACCACCTTCACACAGAAGACAAGTGTGTGTGTGTGTGTGTGTGTGTGTGTGTGCGCGCGCGTGCACTTTAAACAATCAGAACCCAACGATGACACTGATATAGGTGGTTTAAACACTGCACGTAACATTCATTCAGTAAAATTCTCCAGTCTTTTTAAAAAAAATCATATTCAGAATTAGCTTAATATAGTAAATGGTTTATTTACTCTGTCAGGTATATTCATGAAGGCTGGCCTTAAATTTTAAATAATAATAATTAATACACGCTATTCATTGAGTTCCAAACACGTACAAGGTCCTATGTCAGGTGCGAATATTCTTATTTCACTTTATCAAAAATCCTGGGAATGTAGAATGGCTATGCTCATTTTACATTTACAAGTTTAACAGTTCTCAGTCTGGGGTAATTTGGGTAAGTGGTCAAACCAGCGCTTGAACCAAGACCGAAACCCATATTCTATACCACTTCTCATGGTGGCAGTCAGCCTCCAAGATGGCTCCAGTGATGCTCACCTCTTGGTATTCATACCCTTACGTGGTCCCCTTCCGCACTGAATAGAGCCAACCTGTGTAACCACGTGGCTTCTGCCTTGTTCTCTCCTGGGTCCCCTGCTGTGGGGGAAGCTCGCTGCCATGTCATGAGGGTGCGCAAGCTGCCATGTGCGGAGGCCCACAGGGTGAGGAACTCAGGTCTTCTGCCCAGAGCCATGTAAGTGAGCCGGCTTGGAAATGGATCTTCCTGCCCATCCTGAGCAGAGCCTCACGAGGGGCCCTGAGCCAGAATCACCCCACTAAGCTGCCCCTGAATGCCTGACCCACAAAAACCTGAAGATGACAAATGCTTGTTGCTGTTTCAGCTGCTAAATCGGAGGGCAATTTCTTACCTAGAAATATATAAATATTATGCCGTGATAGCAATTTCTTCACTGTTACAAAAATTTTAAAGTAAAAATGAACTGCTTAATAGTGAAATGAACATTACTCTAATACCAGTTTTTTAACTTTCTGTATTTAAAATTAGTTTTTTCCCCAAATTCCATGGTTCTAGGATACAAATATTTAGCTCTTACTTTTAGAAGTAAAATTAATAAAAACTTAAATATTCTATCACAGTTTTAGTTATAAAAAAAGAAAAAAAACAAACCAAACCCACAACTATGTAATAAAAAGGTCATTTTAAGGGACTTCCTGCCATTTGTGAACGGTCCAACATTTTATGCGATCACTGATGCATCATGGGAATTTTTGAGTCAGATCTCAAGTTACGTTACTGTCTCACTTCTATCACTGATCAGCTTTAAGCCAGTCAGACCTGGGTCATTCTGTCCATTCCTACATGCCCTGCAGTGACACCAATGACTCACATTACAGGTGCTCAAAAAGAAGTGGCTGAATGAATGAATGACAGTATCTATGAAACCCCAACAAATACCCGTGTATAGGAAGACAAAGGACATGACAACAATATCATGAGGTACCCAACAAACAAAATGCTATAAAGAGCTTGGGCTTGAAATTCTCTTCCTATAGAAATAAAACTCAAGTCCATAAGTGCAGTCAACCACCTCCGGATTCCCTTTTTGAATGAGTATGTATGTAGTCATTAGGAAATAATAAACTGTTGACTTTGTTATGTTAAAAATAATTTATCAAACCGGCAAACATTTAAAAGAATGATGCAAGGAGGTGGGGAAATAGACGTTCTCACCTCCTTTGGTGAGAGGATAATTTTGGTTATGCATTTTTGGAAGACAACTTGTTAATATTTATTTAACTTAAAGACAGGCATACTCAATAACTCAACCATTCCATGTCTAATCTCACTATAGATTTCACAAGTGTGCAGAGACATACATACAAGAATGTTCAGTTCAGCATTGCTGATAATAGCAAAAATATTGGTACGACCTGTACCTCCATTAATAGAGGGCTGGTTAAATCTATCGTGGTAATGCACACTTGGGAATACAACTGTTCAAAAAAATAACAAATGGCTATGAGTATTAATGTGGAGAGAAGTCCAAGACATGATGTGAGTGAAAAGTTGTAGTATAAAAGGTATGCTGCAATCCCACTTTTAATTAAGCAAACAAAATAAAAACAGGAGACAAAGGTTTCCCCCCCTTTTTTGTGGTTTTACATCTCAGGCAGGATGAATCCAACTGATGAACTTTCTGCGAGTCCTCCACCCACCAGGAGCAAGAGTGGGGCCAAGAAGTAACAATAAGCCACGTACACAAATTCTTCCAGAGTAAAAGAAGGAATGTGCCTCAACTTGTTTTCATGAGGCCAGTAAAACCTTGATATCAAAACCTCACAACGATGTTAGCAAAAGGAAAGTTCTAGGCCAATCTTACAAAAGTCCTAAGTAAAATACGAGCAAGCCAAATCCAGCAATATGTACGAAGGATAACTCAAGAAATGTAAAGTTTGTTTAATATTTAAAAACCAATGTGATTCACCACATTAACAAACTAAAGGAAAAAGGCATGTAATTATCCAATTATATCATTACCGGAAAAAAAAAAAACATTTCCTAAATAAAATTCAACATCCACTCGAAATAAAAATTTTGGCAAACAAGGAAGAAAAGGGAGTTTCTTTGATTTGATAAGTGGTATCTACAAAGCCTATGGTAAACACCATACACTTAGCAGTAAAATGTTAAAAACACTGCCTCTGATACTGGGAGCAAGGCAAGGCTGCCCACCATCTGCACTGTCACACAACACTGTATGAGCGACCCAGTCGTGTAATAAGGCAAGAAAAAGAAATAAAACATAGGAAGAACTGGAAAGGAAAAAACCCAAATCTGGCATTATTTAAATGATATGATTATGAATGTAAAGAGTTCAAAAGAATATTCAGAGATATTATTAAAATTAAAATGTGAATTGAGCAAGTCTACTGCATACAAAATCAATATCTAAAAATCAATTGTATTTTTATATAACAGCAGGTGTTACAAAACGAAGATTTTAAAAAGGGGCTACTTATAATATCATAAAAATAGAAAGTTATCTATGAATAATCTAATAAGAGATGAGCAAAATCTTTACTAAGAAGAATTAGAAGAATTAAAGAAGATACATCATGTTCATGCATTGGAAGAGTCGCTGTTGTAAAGATGTCAGTTACCTCCAAATTGATTTATATATATTTAATAAAATTCCAGTCAAAGTTCCAGGAGGTTCTGTGTGTGTGTGTGTGTGTGTGTAAAATACCAAGTGGATGCTAAAATTTAAATGACAATGAAAAAGGGAAGGAATATCTAAGGTCCTCTCGACAAGTATCAATGAGGTAGGAAGAGTTACTCTACCAGGTATCAAAATTTTGGTGCTTCATAGTATGTCAAGACAGTATGGTACCAGAGCAAGGGTACAAAAATAGCTCAATGGAACAGCAGAGTCCAGAAATAGATCCATAGACACATGAACACAATATATGACAAAGAAGGCAGCACATTACTTAAGATGACATTTTAAATAAATGGTGCTAAGGCAACAAGGCAAAAAATAAATCTTCACCCTTACCTCACTCTACAAAGAAAAAATAATTCCAGATGGTTTCTAGATCTTAATGTAAAAGGCGAAACAGTAGAACTTTTAGAAGACGACACGGGAGAACATCTTCATGGCCTTGAGGTAGTGAAAGTCTTTTAACAGGACACAAAAAGCACTAATTGTAAGTACGAAGACTGATAATGTAGACATTAAAATTAAGAAATTTTGTTCATCAAAGACAACTTTATGAGCGTGAAAAGACAAATCACGGAGCCAAGATATCTGCAACAAATATAACTGGCAAGGGCTTGTGTCTGGAGTGTATAAAGAACTCATAAAATGAAGACAGCAAACCAGAAGAAAAATGGGCAAAGACATCTTCAGGCACTTCACAAAAGAGGGCACCAAGAAGACTAGTGAACACTTGAGAAAGTACTCAGTCTCATTAGTCATCAGGGAAATGCACATTAAATGAGACACTATTATATGCCCACCAGAATGCTTACAAATAAAAGTAAAAATACTAGGGGCGCCTGGGTGGCACAGCGGTTAAGCGTCTGCCTTCGGCTCAGGGTGTGATCCTGGCGTTATGGGATCGAGCCCCACATCAGGCTCCTCTGCTATGAGCCTGCTTCTTCCTCTCCCACTCCCCCTGCTTGTGTTCCCTCTCTCACTGCCTGTCTCTATCTCTGTTGAATAAATAAATAAAATCTTTAAAAAAAAAAAAAGTAAAAATACTGATAATACAAGTATGGGTAAGGATGTCAAGCAATGGGGACTCTGTTGACGGGAGCGAAAACTGGTACAACCACTTTGGAAAAGTGTTGGCAACATCCACTAACACCGAGTAACCCTTGTTCTAGGAACAAGCAATTCCACACATGGCTAGATATGCACGCAACAGAAATGAACACACAGGCCAACAGAGACATCCACAAGGATGTCAGAACAACCTCAATCATAATGCCCCAAACCGAAAATAATCCAACTACCTACCAGCCGTAGAATGGATAAATTCAACGAGCTCTACCCTTCGAAGTCTGGTGCACTTTGCACACATGATATACCTCAATAAAATTTTTAAAAATATATTGGTGGAAATTATATAAAACCCAAAAATATATTTCGAACACCATCACTTTCCCATAGGAGAATATAATCAGGGTTGGCCTCACCCAGATCATGTTCCAGAATGCAGCTCACCTGAGCCCGAAGAACAGTCATGGTCTCCAGGTCCTCCTCCTGCTTGGCAATGGTCTGCTTCATCTCATCCAACTGCAGCTGCTTGGAAGCCAGGGCCTTCTCTGCCAGTTCCAGCTTTTCACTTAGTTCTTGCAGGACCACCTTATCCACTTTTTCTGACTAAAAGAGACAAGATCATTCTAGAAATGGCTGAGAAATATTTCGACCTATTTTTTTCTGAAGACTTATTTATTTATTTGAGTGAGAGATGGTGCATGAGCAGGGGTGGCGGAGGGACAGAGGGAGAGGGAGAGGGAGAGTCTCAAGCAGGTTCTGTGCTGAGGACAGATCTCCACATGAGGCTCAATCTCACAACCCTGAGATCACAACCTGAGCCAAAACCAAGAGTCAGCTGCCTCACCGTTGACGCCCCCCAGGTGCCCCTAATTCAACCTAATTTAGTAAAACATTAAACGAAGTTTTATTTTTTTAAATGACTGGCTCTAAACTGTTCTGTTAATTAGCAATGATAACTTAGAGAATTGTATTCATTTAACTTAAAGCTTGCAAATTATAATTTCTTAATTTAAAACAATTACAAAAACACTAAAACTAGGGAAATAAATGACAAACCCTGATCTCAGTGAGGTTGTAACTTGCTGATACTGTTATTTTTCCCACTGATATTACTCTTACGTGGTGAAGTCAGTGGAAAAGATGAAACATGTTTAAATTAAAAACTGATCACCTCACACCTGTCAATATCAAAAGACATAAAAGAGGTTCCTCCAAAAAAAAAAAAAAAAATGGAGGTTCCTCAAAAAGTTAAGAATAGAACTTTTTTAAAAATAGAAATGGTCCAGCAATCCCCCTTCTCTGTATTGGTCCAGAGAAAATGAAAATACTAATTCAAAAAGATATAACCACTCCTGTGTTTACTACAGCATTATTTGTAATAGCTAAGATATGGAAGCAGCCTAAACGTCCACTGTTAACTGAACGGATAAAGAAGATGTGATCTATATATGTACACACACACAGATACACACACACACACACACACACACACACACAGAGGAATATTGCTCAGCCTTAAAAAGACTGAAATCTTGCCATTTGTGACAATATGCATGGACCTAGAGGGTATTACGCTAAGTGAAGTAAGTCAGAGAAACAAATACCCTATGATTTCACTTATAGGTGTAATCTAAAAAACAAAACAAATGAACAAACAGAAACAAACTTATAAATACAGAGAATGAACTGGTGGTTGCCAGACGAGAGGGAGATAGGGGGACGAAGGGGATCAAGAGGTACAAACTTCTAGTTACAAAATAAATAAGTCAAGGGATGTACAGTACCGTGTAGGGAATACAGCTGACCCTTGAACAACGCAGGGGTTAGAGGCACTGAGCCCCTGCAGAGTTGCAACTCCACATATAACTTTTGACTCCCTAGAAACTTAACTAGTAACAGCCTACGGTTGACTGGAAGCCTTACCAATAACTTAGTGGATTAACACGTATTTTGTATGTTATATGTATTATATGCTGTATTCTTACAATAAGGTAAGCTAAAGAAAAGAAAATGTTATTAAGAAAATCATAAGGAAGAAAAAATACATTTGTAGTTCTGTATTTTAAAAACTCTGCATATTAAGTGGCCCCCTGCAAAGCCTTTCTGTTCAAGGGTCAATACTATTGTAATAACTCTGTACGGTGACAGATGGAAACTACAAATATGAGCGTTTCATAATGTACGTAAACATTGGATCACTATGTTGGACACTGAAAACTAACATGACATTGTGTGTCAACTCTACTTCAATTCAAAATAAATAAGTAAATAGGTAACAAAAAAATTTACGAGTCCTAGAGAGGAACAATATTCTATTAAAAAAAAAAGAAAAACAGGGATGTCTGGGTGGCTCAATCAGTTAAGCGTCTGACTCTTGGTTTTGGCTCAGGTCATGATCATGGCTGTGGGATCAAGCCCTGTCTCCTCGGGCTCCACACTCAGCAGGGAGCCTGCTTGAAAGATTCTCTCCCTCTGACTCTCTCCCCATTTGTGTGCACTCTCTCTCTCTCAAAATAAATAAAACTTAAAAAAAAAAAGAAAAACAAAGAGTACATTTATAAGTATATAAAAGCAAAGACCCCTTCTAATTCAAAGCTTCCACGATCTTTACTTATTTATTCCAGCTTCATCCAAGTAAAACTGACAAATTAAATTGTAAGATATTTAGGGGCGCCTGGGTGGCTCAGATGGTTAAGCGTCTGCCTTCAGCTCAGGTCATGATCCCAGGGTCCTGGGATCGAGTCCCATGTCGGGCTCCCTGCTCAGAGGGGAGTCTGCTTCTCCCTTTCCCTCTACTGCTCCCCCTGCTCGTGCTCTCTTTCAGAGACACCCTGACTACCTGTCAGAGTCTTCTCTGACAGTCTGTTAAATAAATAAAATCTTCAAAAAAATAAGTTGTAAGATATTTAAAGTGAAGAACAAGACAATTTGATATGCGTATACAGCGTGAGAGGGTTCCCCCCACCAGGTTAATGAACACGCCTATCACCTCACACATGGACCCGTTTTTAAACTGCCACACCATGCTAGCGTTATACCAGTGTAAGTGGCAGGCTGGTGAGTCCAGGGTCTCAAGGTCACTGACAGCAGCAAGTTAGCCCTGTGACAGCTCCACGGAGACAACCCCTCCAGTGGCGGCCTGCAGTCTCGCTGTGCCCTGCTCATGTGGGAGCCCAACTCTTGATTTCAGCTCAGGTCATGATCTCAGGGTCGTGGGACTGAGCCCCCAAGTCGGGCTCCGTGCTCATCGGGGAGTCTGCCTGAGATTCTCTCTCTCCCTCTCCCACTGCCCTGCCCCACCCTGCCCTATTTCTCTCTCAAATGATAAATAAATCTTTAAAAAAAAATGCTAAAAGCTTACTCCCCGACTGTAGGGCATTAGTGCCATCTTTGCATACGAGGCACATTATACCCGGGTGGAACTTCAGTTCAACACACTTAGATACAAGAAATCAATTATAAACTGAAGAACAACCTTTGAAACAGACTTAGTTAAGGATTAACATAACTATTTTACATATAAAAACGTTTATAGTTTCTGTTCTTTAGGACGCTATGAAAGTCATTTTTTTCTAGGAGTACCTCTTTCCTTTTCAGTTCCTCGAGTGTTTTCAATGAATTATTGTATTCTTGAAGAAGCTTGTTATGTGTCAACTGGAGAGTGGCTAACCTGGACCTATTTAAAAAGAAATTAAGAAATGGAATCTTGGGGAAATATCATAAAAACTTAGTCTTGACTTCCCACCTTCTTCTGAACACTTGACTAGCAAAATCTTCTTTCCCACCTTTACCATCCCACCACCTGTGAGCATTTTCTTACGCTCAAAGAAAACAATCTTTCCAAAAAAAAAAAAAAAATCAAGGTAGATTACAAGAAACTTTACTAATTTTGTTATAATAGGACAAATTTTATCTCCTCAGAGAAGTCTCCCGGTACTCCTTCAAATACATAAAAGAGAAAAATTTTTAATTTATTCTTAAATCCTAATTCCAGTCTTATACAAGTGCTCTTCTATATTCTTGTAGCGAGTGGTCATTCAGTTGTGGGATACTCACTTTTCCTCTTCGGTTTTAGCTTGCTCCATTTTGATTTCTGATCGCATGCTTTCCACTTGTAGCTCCAACTTTTTGTTGTTATAAACAAGCTCTTGCTTTTCATTCAGTTCTGATGGGGTTGCAGAATTTTTCCTTTCAAGGGCCTGACATCTAGGGAAGACCAAAATTTCATGAGGATCAACAACGCTCCTTCGTTTCTCAGTGGCTTTTAAACCAATCCCAAGAGTATGTGGCAAATGCAAAGAAATTTAGGATTGCATTTTTCAAGGATTTAATAGTGCAAAGTAAAATATTTCACCCTCCTTGCTTCTTTACTAGGCTAGCAAGTAATATTTCTAAACTCTCACGACTAAACATTAAACAAATGCAGATCTTTTTTTTTTTTTTTGGAAAAAAGATTTCTATATTTCTGAACCTTTATGCCTAATGTAAAAAAAAGTACAGACCTAAGACCACACAAGCTATGGAATAACTGTCCTGAGTAGTCATGCAAATATATTTTTGTTCTCCAGACACAGACCAAAATAGTAACTGGCTAAAGGTGCTTTTCATATTGTGATCCATGGATATCTTCAATATTTTAAAAAGTGTGGGTTCTGTTAAACATAAAGAATATGACTTCTGACAAAGATTTAATAAGGGAAAAGGAAGTGTCCTAAGTTCTCTTAAAGATGAGAAAGAGAATTTCAATATAATAAGAGCAAATATGAACCAATGGTTGCTCTATGCAAGGCATTAACACCAAGCATGGTAAACATCTCAAAACGCCGTTATGAAGTAGGGCTAATGATGCACATTTTACAAATGATAATACTAGGCCTCAGAGAGCTTCAATAAATAACTTGCCCAAGGTAATACCACAGATAAATTCAGATCCATGCTTCAACTAAGTCTACGTGTCCAGTCCCTGGCTTTGTTAGCTGCTGGGCTGTGCCAGGTTACCCTAATACGGTATAGCCTCGGGAAGTCTAACTCTAAGGCAACGGACACTCATGTATTGTGCTGGACATAAGTTTGCCAACGAATCCAAAAGAACATCAACTTCGTTTTTTAAAATTTTGGGTAACTTGCTATAATAAGAAAAACAAGCAAATGCAAAGTTCTCAACTTAAATATTAGCTTTCATAATTGATTGAAAATGAATTTTTCCCCCAATAAATCTCAATTTTTTTCCCCAACAAATCTCACTCAAGTTCTTCTTTCTCCTTGCAGCTTTCATTTATTTTGCTTACGTCAATATTGTCAGCTCAGGTAAGGAAATCTGGCTTACTGCTTTTTCACAGGTCCTCACATAGGCTATAGTACACGTAATAAACATCCCTGAACAGCAGAATCAGATTTCCCTGGGCCCCATTCCCCCGTATTACAAGTATTTTATATTTATAAATGAACCTGTGCATTAATTTCGACGTTAGTGTTTGCTGAATTCATATTTTAATTAGGTTTCTATTTTTCTTCTAGTAACACAGTAACAAAATGTTTTTACATAGTAGTATATTTCATAAAAATGTCTATTTTCTGAAGGAAACTAGAATTCATCTCTCATTCTTACTTCTCTTGAAGTCTCTTCTTCATTAGCTCAGCCTCACTGAGTTTCGTATGAGCCTCTTGAAGCTCCTTAAATAGAGTTGTCACCTGAAGGTTCAACGTCTCCACTTCACTTCCAACCTGTCATTCAGAAAATCCCAAACACACACATGTGATTTGGATCAGAGAACAAATGAACCAGTTTGTGAGAAAACTGTGTGAACCATCAGCATCCAACTAAGACTGACTGGGGAACTGATTAAACTTTTGATAATTAATGCTGCAAATATCTTCCATGAAAAGAAATGTTTTAGATACAACTCTGTTTCCTTATATGTCTATATTTATTAATTATATATAACATTTTATATTTCATAATATGTAACTTCTATGTATAACCACTAATACATATGGCAATATTTATATATAAAACTTTTTTTTAATAACTGATCAATTTGGATGCACTGTGATAATGACCTTATCATAATTTTTCTTTTCCCTGTAGACATGTGTGCAATTTATTTAAAGGGAAGAAGAACTGTCTCCTTTTTGATTCTGGCAACCCAAGAACATTCCCTCTTAAGACTCGTAGGGGCCAAAATTCACACAAACATTCCCAGATGTTAAGGCTTTAGGTTTTGCTAATTTCTGCTCACCCTTTATCATACCTCAGTTAATCCCGATTGGGGTTCAGGGGATCATAGAGCACAGCAGTGTCAAAGCACAATCTAATTACCCAGAGAGCAGCTTATGCCCAGAGTCCTTGGCTGATTAATGTCTCTAGTTTATTCCATGCTTTTCATTGAACTGCGTTTTCCCTGGCAGCTCCAGATTGGGTGTCAGTGAGCTTTATGGTGCCTTGGAAAACTCAGTACTCCTCTATTACTGGTTGTCAAATTGGTTTCAGTCAACAACACACTATGACTCCAGGGTCGTCTCTTCATCTCAGTGTTTTAAATCTTCTCTGGTCTCTTGAAGTAGGAGATTCAGCGCAGAGCATGGCATACAGTAGGCATTCACCATATATTGTTGAATAAATGAACTGGCTGAAGTGAGCATCTTACACAAATGTCTTTCACGTCGACGACTGCAGCTCTTACAACTCTCTGCCTTCGTCCACCCTCCCTAAGCTTAAGACTGTGTGGCAGGCTCCAACGCACATCTGTGAGGTGCCACCAAACACTGGCTACAGAAACATGACCCTTTTCATTCAAACTATTTCATTCAAACCAGTAGTAGGGTAGAACTGAGATCTTTCAATTCTATCTCAAGTTTCTGAGTCATAGTCTCAAAACATCTCATTATAAAGTGGACAAAATTCTTTTCTCCACTAGAGGGCCTGTTCACTCACAAAGTTAGGAGAGAAAAATCAGTCAAGAAGAGATAGAGGCTCAGTGGGTTGGGCGTCTGACTCTTAATTTCGGCTGGGGTCCTGATCTCAGGGTCATGAGATGGAGCCCTGTGCTGGGCTCCGCCTTCTATGGACAGTCTGGTTGGGATTCTCTTTCTCCCTTTCCCTCTGCCCCTCCCCCCACTCATGCACCCTCTTGCTCTCTAAAATAAATAAATAAATCTTAAAAAAAAAAAAAGAAGAGATAGAGGTGTGATTCCTTAGAATCACTGGGATAGGAACGCATCTCACTACAATTTACTATGAATGAAATTCAAATCAGGACAAGGAAATAGAAGAGAAATAGAATATATGCAACATTAAAATTATTTCTATTTCTAAAGCTAATAACAAAGCACAAGACTTGACTTCAGATATGATTCTTAGGTCCATTGGGGGTGTGACAGCAGCCTTAGAACCTGGGTACCCACAGTTTCTGGACCTTTCTCCTCTTCTTTCTCTTTTCCTGTGCTCCCCTCTGTCTGGGTCTCAACCTCAGAATGATCACTGGCTTTCTTTTCAAAATATGAAACTCTGAAAAATATAGAATATGGAAAAGTTACTTTCTCTTTGGTTTCTTTTGGTTTCAATTGCAGAAGCACTAAAAAGAATATTGTCCAAAATTTGGATAAAGGATTGGGGGTTTCAAAATCTCCCTGCATTCGCTACATTAACCTTTTTGGGTTAAGCTCTCATCCTAAAATTGGCTAGACGTGATTTAAGGGATGAAATCATGCAGAGGTAAAAGGTGGGCATAAATCATCCAAAACACTGAAAAACACTGCCTCTTTTCATGTAACAGTAACAGACAGAAATATTTTTAAAATGTCTTTGTGTGTACATATGTGCATGCATGTGTGTTACACTGAGTGTGTGTCCCTTCATAAGGGTTCAGAAGAGAAAGGAAGTCTTTTTGGACCCACCTAAGTTCACAAGTCCTTAAAAACAAACAAATTGTACCGACATTCTTACACTGAATCATAACCGTTTACACGAAAGCCAGCCCAATGCAAATGAAACAAGAAGAGATTTCTGGTTAAAGATGGTGAACTGAATATACACATGGGATTTTTCTCCCACCCTGAACCCCACCAAAATGACTTTTAAAAAGCTTTTTATGTACAAGAACAAAGAGAAAGGGAGAAGAAATAACAGCAAGAAGATTTGGGGGGCACGGCTATGAGTGGGAACTGACTTGGCAGCCCAATAAGGCTGGGTCTGAAGCCAACAGTGGGGAAAGCCAAGATGTAACCTGATCGACACTGTGGGAGGCAGAAGGCTCAGGAGTCAGTGAGATCAGGTACCTCTGGACATGGGGACAGAGGTGGGGCCTGTTTAAGAGGGACTGGAAGTGGTGCCTGGGTGGCTCAGTCAGTAGGGCGTCTGACTCTTGATCTCTGGGTTGGGAGTTCAGGCCCCACATTGGGCTCCATGCTGGGTGCGCAGCCTACTTAAAAAAAAAAAGAGCGTCTAGAATATCACAAAATAAAGGGTTTCTGGGTTCAGACATTAGTCAGATATGAGACGTGGGTTCTTCTGTAAGGGGAACTTACACACAGAACATTAAGACCCTCAGTCACCTTTTTCTACTCATCTCAAGAAATTCGGCATTTGAAAAATACCCTCCAGGCAGGAGGCTGGAAGAGTGTCCTCTGGAGTATGTAACCAGGATAAGGGAAAAGATTTAAAGTTTCTGACATGGGGCTTCCCCAAGGAAACCTCCCAGCCAGATATCCCTAGATGAATACCCAGAGCTTCAATCAGCTTCTAACACCCTGTAATCCTGCTACATCTGGTCCAACAGCCAAGATGGCTAGATATTTAAGGAAAACCTTCATATGAAACAGAAAAAACTTACTGAAAATAGAATATGCCAGTGGGGGGGGGCGTCAAAAATATCACTAATATCCTTAGAGATATGAGGAAACATACAACCACAAAAAAATGGAACACAATAAAAAAGGAATGCTCAAAGGTTCTCCCCCACAAAAAAGGGAAGATGAAAGTTGATCAAATTTATCAGAAGGGAGAAAAAGGGGGGGACAGAAAAAGGGAACAAGGAGTTAAGAAAATTAGAGGAGATCCAATTCAAAATAATAGTAATGCTAGAAAGAGAGAACAAAGAAAATTGAAGGCAAGAGATTATCGCTAAATTAATTCAAGATCATCTTTCAAGAATTGAAGGACATGAGTTTGCAGAATGAAAGAGCCCAAGAGTGTCCAGAACAAACAGGTGAAAAATAGGCTCACACCAAAGCACGTGAGAAGTATCATCCCCAAAGATGAGCGACCAGAATGGCAGTGGGTCTCTCAGCATTAACACCAGAAGCTAGGACACAATGAAACAATGTTTTTAAAATGTGGAGGGAAAATTATATCTGATTACAGAATTCTATATCCAGCCAAACTGTCCATGAAGAATAAAGGCAGAAGGAGAGATTTTTAGATGTGCGGGTCTCAGAAGATATACTGCCCATATATTCTTTTTCAGTAAGTTAGTGGAAATGTGGTGAGCTCTGTTTGAAAAAACAACAAGAAACAACATTTAGAAAGAGTAGGAAAGGCATTGGATTCAGGAAACGTGATGGAACACCGGAGAGCTGAAGGAATTCCTCAGGGCAGAGGCAAAGGGAGATGCCAAGATGAGCGCCATGAGGCGGGACCTAGAAAGCTAGTCGGCCAGACTCCAGAGAGAATACGACTAGACTACTAACATGTCTGAATGTATCTGAGAGGTTTCCTCATTGGGGAAGAGCATGGGGAAACTGAACAAATTTTAAAGATGTAATTATGCACACAAGTAAAAAAGAAAAAAAGAAAAGAAAACCAGGTTGTATAAAAAAAGGAAAAATGTTTGGGGCACAGAACAGAGCTCAACTGAGTACTCCCTGTGTGCGCCTAATAACGTAATCACTGAGTAGTTCTAATTAAATTTCAGTATAGCCAGTTTTGGAGGTGGAGCAGGTAAGCCGGGTCCAGAAGCATCTGTGTGTGCAGTGGGAAGTCAACAGATTGTGCTCACAACAGGGGGACAACTCAGTAGCAATTTAAGCCTGGTGCATGGAGGGAAATATCAAAACGGTCACAACCATCGCAAATTGCCAAACCTAACTGGTGCACAGGCACTATTTCCCGCTCAGCCAGATAAATGGGTTACGAGCCAGCTGCTGTGGGGTTGATGGATGGGCCTTTTTCACGCCACTCATGTATGACCCAGGGCTCTGATCTACATTTGAATTACTGCTTATCTTACTTTTCTAGGGCAATTTTTCATCTTGGACTTGCTTTACCTGCTGCTGCTTGATTCTCTTGAGCCACACTTCCTATACACTTTCCCCCTTTTTACTTGCTGCCAGTTTAAATTTGTTTAGAAAACACAAATTACATGAAATATGACTCCTGGAAAACAATGAGGAAAAAAGAAGAGACAAATCTACAATCCCCTTTCCCCAAAAATTTCTTGAAAGTTTTCAGAAAAAAATTTTACTGTCTCTACGCCTATTTGTCATGATTAAGGAAAATAGTTGAAGACTCACTTGTTTGAGAAAGAGACGTGTTAGGTCTTGGGATGTGTTTTCATCGTATCCTATACAGCATGTAAGCCAAGCTGGTCTGTCCAGATATCAGGGATTTTATTTCTTGGGTTTCAGTTCTGCCATAGCGAGGGGGATATCATCATCCTGATACCCACCCACTGGACATGAGTCTTGGCAACTACTGTTGACTTACCAGTTGTTAAATACTGAGAGAAGGCTGGCTCACAGAGTGGAGATTTAATGCTCTTGAGAAAGGGACCCTTTACAGGTGGGAGACTAAACACAGCCATCTCAAAGGCACGCCTGACTCCCTAGCACCATCCAAAGAGCGATAGCTGCAGAGAGGGCTGTAATTAATCTGAAAGCAGGAATTATATATATCATATGAACGAAGAGGAGGTATAATTAGCAAATTCCCAAACTGACACTTTCATCATGAAAGTTAATCATGTTGTCTAAGTACAGATGAATTACTGGCCAAACTTGACTTCTGAGAATGGTGTACAGAACACAGGAAGGGTAAAGGTGCCCACAAAATACAAATAGGCTGATTATTCATGGCTAGTAAAGGTCTCCTTCAAAGCATGACATCTTCCCTTTAAAAACCAGCTGTGGTAATTAAGGTGTAAAAAGAGTGCTTTTATCTATCTATCTATGCATTGTTACTATGTTTTAGGATTTCTTTAAAAGATAGGACAAATATCTTGCTCCATTAGAATACATGGTACTGGTCTCCTAGAAGTCAACCTTTGAAATTTTCTAAGGGACAACAGTAGGATACGGGGTAAACCTAGGATTCAGAGCCAGTGCGTCCTCTGCACCTTTTGAAACGAGCTATCAAATAAGTCATTGGACCAATGTTGACGTGTCTTCCAGGTTAACCTCACCTGAATAAATAACTTATGTTTCATATTTTATGAAAAGATCTTTCTATAGTTAAAAATTTCAACTGTTTCAGGTGCACCTGGGTGGCGCAGTTGGTTAAGCGTCCTACTCTTGGTTTCAGCTCAGGTCCTTATCTCAGGATTGTGAGACTGAGCCCCGCACTGGGCCCCATGCTCAGGGTGGAGTCTGCTTGACACTCTTCCTCTCCCTGTCCCTTAGCCCCTCTCCCCCTCCCTAAAATAAATAAATCTTAAAATTTAAACTGCTTCAGTTAGAAAGTACTCCTCATAGTGCTGTAATTTTAAGATTAATAAGCCATTTATAACGTCTGAGAGAATTAATTATGTCACAGTATATTTATGATTAAATGCTGCAATCGCTGGAGTCCTAAAACTACTGCATAACCTCTCCCATGTCCTACATGGTTTAGCACTTTGCATTTCTAAGAAGTGCATTTGCACATAGAAATTCATTGTCTTCACAACTCTATAACGTAGATGAATTTTACCCCAAAGTGTGTGTGTGTGAGGTTACATGTATACCATATTCTATGAGGCCAGTATTTCCCTTACACCCAAACCAGACAAAGACATTACAAGGAAAGAAAACTATGGACTGATACCCCTTATGAATAAAGATGCAAAATTCCTTAAGAAAATTTTAGCAATCCAAACTAGCAACACATAGAAAGGATTATACATCATGACCAAGTGGGATTTACCCAGGAATGAAAGGTTGGTTTAACATGTGAAAATCAATCACTTAATACATCATATTAACAGAAGTTTAAAAAACCATTAATCGTCCCCATAGACATGGAAAAAGCATTTCACAAAATCCAAAACCCTTCAGGATAAAAAGTACAAAAAAACAGAAATAGAAGGGAGCTTCTCAACATGATAAACGCATCTATGAAAACCTGCAGCTAACATCATACTTGACGGTAAAAGGCTGAAGGCTTTACCCCCTAAGACAAGCATGTTTCCTTTCTCCACTTGTACTTAACACTGTGCTAGAGATTCTAGCCAGGGAAATCATGCAAGAAAAAGAAATACAAGGTACTGTTGTTGGTAAGGAAGAAGTAACACTATCCCTTTGCAGATGACATGATCTTGTACAAAGGAAATCCTAAAGAATCCACCAAAAAAAATTAGTGCTAATACATGAGTTCTAGCGAGGTTTCAGGCTACAAGATCAATGTACAACATACAAAAAACTCAGTGGTATTTCTATACACTAGCAAAGAATACTCCAAAAATGAAATTAAGAAAACAATTTAATGTACGACAGTGCTAAAAAGACTAGAAATCATAGTAACAGATTTTGAAAAGTAGTTTAGGACCTGCATACTGAAAATGACAAAACATCATTGAAATACATTACAGATGACCTAAATAACTCTATGGGTTATCTGTCATGGATCAGAAGATTTAATGTTGTTAAGATGGCAATGCTCCCCAAACTGAACTCCAGATTCAATGCAATCCCTAACAAAATCCCAGCTGGCTTTTCTTTTCTTTCTTTGTTTTTTTTTTCCCCCAGAAATTAACAAACCTATCCTAAGATTTATACGGAAAAACAAGAAACCCAGGATAGCCAAAACAATCTTTCAAAGTTGGAGAATCCACACTTCCTGATTTCAAAATTTACTACGAAACTGTAGTAATCAAGACAGTGTAGCAGTAGCAAAGGATAAACATATAGATCAAAGCAATAAAACCGAAGGTTTAGAAATTAATCTTTACATGATGGCCAACTGATTTACACCAAGGGTGCCAACGCAGTTCACTGAGGGAAAGAATGGTCTTCTCAACAAATGGTGTTAGGGTGACTGGATATCCACACACAAAAGAATGAAGTTGGACCCCGACCTCACACCATACACACAAATGAACTCAAAATGGATCAGAGACCTAAATGTAAGAGCGAAAACTATAAAGCTCTTAGGAGAGAAAACGTAAGAGTGAATCTTTGTGACCCTGGGTTAGTCAATGATTCATTAGGTACGACACCAAAAGCACAAGTGACAAAAGAAAAATAGATAAAGTGGACTACTTCAAAATAAAAAAATTTTTTGTGCTGCCAGTGAGAACACCCAGGAGGTAAAGAGGTAATTCAGAGAATGGGAGAAAATATTTGCAAGTCACATACCTCATAAAGGATTTGCATCTAGAATACATAACGAACTCTTATGACTCAGCAATAAAACGGCAATCCAATTTTTTTAAATGGGCAAAGGATTTCAATAGATATTTCTTCAAAGAAGATACACAAATGATCAACATGAAAAGATGCTCAACATTATCAGCCATTAGGAAAATGAAATCAAAATCACAATGAGACACCACTTCACAATTCATGAGGATGGCTATAATCAAGAAGACAGACAATTACAAGGGTGAAGGAGGATGTGGAGAAAAGTAGAACCCTCATACATTGCTGGTGGAAACGCAATATGGCGCAGCCACTGTGGAAAACAGTTGTAGTCCCTCAACCTATTAAACCCAGAGATGCCAATGACCCAGTAATCCCACTCCTGGGTCCCAGAGGATTAAAAATCCCAGAGGATTAAAAAAATATATACCCACACACACACACACAAAAACCTGTGCAAGAATATTTAGAGCAAACATTATTCAAAATAGGCAAAAAGTGGGAACCGAACTGTTCACCAACTGATGAGTAAACAAAATGCTAACTAGTCACACAATGGACTGTTATTTGGCAACAAAAAGAAGTGAAGAACGGAGACAAGCTACAACGTGGATGAACTCTGAAAACATGATGCTAAATAAAATTAGTCAATCGCAGAAGACCACATATTATATGGTTCCACTTAAATAAAATGTCCAGAATAGGCAAATCTGTGGAGACAGAGAACAGATTACTGGGAGGAATGAGGAATCGTTGTTAATGGGTACTGGGTTTCTTATTTGGAGAAAAAAATGTTCCAAAATGTGGTTATGGCTACATAACTGTGAATATTCTAAGTAATACTGAAATGTATACCTTAAATGGGTGGATTACCTGGTGTCTTAATTTTATCTCAAAAAAGCTGTTAAAAAAAGCAACATATGCATATTTCAAGTTACCTATTTCATACCTTTCTTTGGCTTCCTTGAGTGCAATTTCAAGCTTCTCCACCTTCTGGTTTTCTTCCCTTAGACAAAGCAGGAGTTGGCTCACAGTTAATTTCTCAAATTCCAAATTCCTGGTTCCTTCTGTAGATTTGTTCCTACATCAAGAACAGAATAAAGATTAAAACGTTTTCATCAGAAAACACAAATGTCAAAGTGTCTAAGAATGTAACTGGAACCAATGTAAAGGAACCGCTTTCCGGAACACTCTCCAAATAATTCTCATTTACAGACCAAACGCAGCTGGCCTTGCGACCACCAGGCCCACACTCCTCCACGCTTTCCGGGAAAGGGGTGCGGACTCTGGGGTAGGCTCCCCTTGCACTGCACGTGCTCACTTCCTCCAAATAGCCAGTGTGCCCACATCATCAGACCCCAGCACCCCCGGGAATGTTGGAGCAGAGGTGGCCCTGGATTCCGGTGCCTGGCCTTCCTAGCCTCAAAGAGGACCACAGTCATACAAAGTACACAAACACACGTGCTGCCTGGCAACATGCAGACTGCTGGCCTTTCTCCAACTTGATATTCTCAAGCCAAGAGAAGAACTATCTTTTGTTTCTTGATTTCAAATAATTACAGCAGAAATGTAGGCACTGCTGATATGTGAAATATTTTCCTTGATTTCGAAATCTGATTATATCAAGAAGCGGCTGGATGACAAACAAAACCAGGACCACTGTGCAGCAGCTACACTTCCGGGGTGATGCTCGTGTTCAAGGTCACATGTCTCATAAACAGCTGGGATTAAATCCCAGTTCTCGACTCCGAACTCCACACCCAGAAATCCATCTCTGACTCCTTAATATACCTTCAAATGAGGTAAGGAAGCTGTTCCTAAAACGTAACTGTGGCTTGAGGCGCCTGGCTGGCTCAGTCAGAGGAGTGTGTGTCTCTTCATCTTGGGGTCGTGAGTTCGAGCCCCATGTTGGGTGTAGAGATTACTTAAAAATAAAATCTTAAATAAACCCAAAAAACAAAAGACAATCTGTGGCTTAAAAGAAGAAGTGGTTTTAGCAGGTGGATATAAATGAGGAGGAAGTGGCTTGGAAATGTCAAACAGGGCTTTCTTCTTTCCTACCACTTCCAGGAAAGTCTTTCAATATTCATAAAAACAGTAGGGGGAAAGCTGAGGAACTGCTAAGTAAGCAAGAGAGTAACTTTCGTTTATGCCAACTGCCCTGTTTGGTGAAAGACTATTAGCTAACAATTATTTTCTCCCTGATGCAAGGGCTTGGGAGCACAACTGGGGAAAAAAACCCAGCCCATTTTCATGTTTTGTAAGTACATTTGTCCCGTTAGGGAAAAACAGGTATTAAAAGCCTATGAGAGAAGAGATTCCTAGAGAAATTTTCCAATAACTGTCTCTTTCAAATAGACTAACCTAGCAGGAACCTGCTTCCAGGGGATGAGCCAACAGCCCATTCCAGGTGACAGTCTCCAATGCCCAGCCCCTCTGTCATCTCTTCTGCCAAGACCACCACCCCCCCCGCCCCCGGCCATTTAAGATGCCTGCTTCCTAATGTCTCCTTGGAACAGGTCAAGTTGAGACTCCACAGGTAAGACACCTGGACACTGGGTAAGACTGTGACTCAGAGCACTCACAGTCGTCCCTGGAGGAGATTACTCGGGATCAGTCACCTGGGTTTACCCTCGGGAACGAACAGGGAGGACAAGATGATAACGTCCCACTTACAGAGCTGCACAGCCCAGGCCAGGTCAAACTGTACCAATAAACAAATCAGCAAGCCTGAGTCTTTTGATTAAGAACCAGTTTGTCTTCACTTCTCCTCTTACGGGAGATGAAACCAGACATTCTTAAAAATGTCCTGGCGTAAATTAGTAAGAATCGATTCTTGCAGCCCAGGGTGTTTGACCTCCCAGCGGCGGGCTGCAAGTGACAAACTGCCTGGGGGTGGGGGTGGGGGGTGTCCGCCAGCCCTAGCCCTTCTTCACATACGTGTCAACGGAATCAGTTCTTGCGGGCCCAGGACTTGTCCTGATTTCTCTCACTGCCACATCTGCTTCTCCTTCCTGTAAAGGCAGAAATGAAAGGGCTTTACCGTGATAATGTCCGCAAGACAAATTCTTTATCCAATGAGAAAAAGGCAAAAGATGAAGAATTTTGATGACCTGCAACCCAAGGAAGCTACCGACATTTAAATGTGAAATGTTTCAATGAGGTCACGGAGATGGAATGGGGATTTACCCTTCCCTCACCCTGCACACCCTGTCAGGATTATAAATATCTAGGCCAAGGCGTGAAGATTGGTCTCTCATCCAGAACAGTCAACCTGACCCCGAACACATGAAAACTTATCTCCTCCTTCTCCTTGGCAGTTCGTTCCCTTCTTTCCCAAGTTAAGGTCACATGGAGGTAGGGACACCTCCACACACCTTCCCTGTACAGGCCTTTAAAATGCAAAATGTCAGAACTTGCTGAAGCAATGTTGAAAAAGAGGCTGTCTTCGGTGCGCAAAGCTCACAAAGCACGAAGCTGGCTTCTAGCAGAAATTTGTATACATTGTGGGTCATTTAAGGGAACAAGAAGTCTAAGAGTGGTTACATGATTTGAAAGACATTAATATTCCAATGAGCTAGAGGGAAAATCTTCCAAAAATGCATCAACAAAGATGGTTCTAGATAATTCTGATTGTCTACATTTTTCCTGAATCTTGAGTAGTGTTTTCCAGTTCACAGAAGCTACGCATGATTATGCTAAAGATAACTGTCACTCATCACATCAGTGAAGGAGCGTATTATGCTAACCATGCACCCCAAGGGAAGAAGCCTCATTTGGAAACTTCTCATACGCTCCTTGGCCTTCCTGAATTTTGCCAGCTATCTGCAGAAGGTGAAAGCTGTTTGATCAAACCTGTGTTTCATTATCTTTGGTCATCTGCAGAAAGGGTACTCTGGCAAAGTGTGCTTTCCATTTGGTATTTTAATTCTCCTGATTTCGGCTGCTATGAACGCACCCCAAGATGTATCAGGGAGCACGGACGGCAACGTTACTAAGAGCCATTTCCCCATCCTACTATTCTGCAGTGCAGCAAACGAACAGGAAAGCACAGAAAGTCACATGCTAATAATCCCGACACACCCAGGAGTTCCATTTTTACAAGCTCCCCATGCATTATCTACAAGGTACATTTTTCCCTCTCAGAGACACGATCTCTTTTTCTATGTCAGATGTAGGGTTTGGCAAAGCTAAAATGCCAGTGTGCTATCACAGAGGATCTTATCCTGGTGTGTTTTTCTCCTTCGCTATTCAGTGCCTTTGAGCAGCGATGGAGGACAGGCCCCTCTGTGGCTCATGGACCTGCCCTGCTCCTTGCTAGGACCGCCCGCACACCCAGATGCGGCCACAGCAGACACTCCTCATGTGCTCAGGAACGGGCCGGCAGGCGCCCCTTCACTGAGCTTACTTCGTTTTCGGTTCCGCGTGGCAGACACCGGGGGCTTCACACTCAGCTCCTGCAGGTGCCCAGGCAGCTGCTGTCAGAAGCGGGGGCAAAGCCAAGGTCGACCCTCAACCACAACCCCAGAGGCTCTGCTCTTTCTTTTCTTTACTTCTTGTTTTTTATAAACCAAGGTTCCCTGCAAGGCTTGTCTGAGAAGTGTGATAAGGCCGTTAGTTTACTGCATCTGCTCGTGACTCAGCTCCCCTGAGTACAGTGCTGGACACAGCTGAGGACCTGCTCTGAAAAAGTTTATGTTTTCTGTTTTGGTTTTTTAGATTAGTCACAAAAATGTCTGATTTGTCAGTACCTATGGGAGGGAAAAAAAAAACCTATCTCTTTTGTCATAAAAGGTAATCAATATTCTTCCATTTCAGGCGTGATAACCCTCACGAGTATTATGTTATACTTTTTTTTTTTTTTCTGAGAGAGACAGAGAGAGCGCATGTGCAAGCAGGGGTAGGGGTAGAGGGAGAGAGAGAATCCCAAGCAGGCTCCACGCTCCAAGCAGGATCTCATGACCCCAAGATCATGACCTGAGCCGAAATCGAGAGTCAGATGCTTAACTGACTGCGTCCCCCAGGTGCCCCTGGATTATGTCCTACTTAAAAACAGGAGCCAATTTATCTTGGTGATATTGACGTTCAAACACTCCCCCTCCCCGGTTGGCTTCAGTGTGTTGAAAAGACATGGTACTAACCTAGGTGTCTAGGTGAGGTTTTATAATTTTCTTAAAACGAAGTCAAAACCAGGACACTTACAGCTATCCTGATTTCAACAAAGGAGTCTTCAGAGGGGCCGCCCGAGTTCAGCTTGAGCTGTAGTTCAGACACAATCCCCAGCAGATCCGCCTTTTCAGCTTGGAGATAGGCCACCTGGGTCTTCAGCTGTTCCAGTCCCTGGTGTGCTTCTGCCTTGGGGGCTCTGGGGTCCCCAGTAGGATCCTGGAAATGAGGGGAGCAAAGTGAATCAGTGACTCAAACTAACACCTAGTTAACCAATTCAAGTGTCCCCACACCCATGGCAAGGCAGCTATGCTTTATGGTAGAAAATTCTAGCCTTTTCTTGGTGATATCTTTTGATATAACACTTCAAATAGAAAATTTTACATTATTATATTATATCCAAACAATAGAAAGTTAAAATAACCTCATGACAAGAAAGAAAGGCTTCCTCAGCACATGGGATAATCTTGATTATGAAAATAACCAATCAGACTTTGACAGTGGCAGACTGGTAAACTGTAATCCAAAACCCCAGAAAACAAGGACAAAAAGGTGCCAAAATTAACCTCTTGCCTTTTCTTTTTCCCTCCAACAAAGGCAGACCCACCCCCGACTCTCCCCATACTCATCATGTACAGTTTGAAACCAAAGCACCAAGACATTGCATTACTTGACACAAGTAGCAAAAGACAATGAAAAGGCCAAAGTTCTCCCGGGCACGAAGGCTGGAGGCTGTTATACTTCAGGTTGGTGTTTTTAGGTTGCTAAAAGTAAGCCCAGGGAGAAATAAGAAAACTGAAAATTTGGAGGCTGCTACTAAAGGTAAAAAAATTAAATTTCAGCCTACATAAGTATGAATAATAAATACTCATATTTCACTAATACCAAATATGTGTTGTGTTCCTCTTGTTACAATTACTACACATGACAAAGCTGTAAGAGAAGGGGCCTGTTTAGATGCGGTGTTTTCACTTGGAAGCAGAGAAAACAGATTCCAGTCCACACCCTGCTAATTGCTGTGTACGCTGCCCTGAGCAGATTCGCTTAACGTCTTGGCCTTGGTTTCCTCAGGTGAGAAAGGAAGATGTGGTCCCACGTGGTCTCTGTGGTCCCTTCTAGCTGTGACCTATGGGGCCTCTGCGATTTCCTCCTCAGGAAACCTTCATTGCTTTTACGGGCATGGTGCCACCCAAAATATATACTCGAGATTATCAAAGAATTACAACACAACGATATTCTCTCTCTCTCTCTCTCACACACACACACACGTGCACACGCACATGCACACACACAGCCATCTCTGTGATAGACTTCCTAAGGAACTGGAAACAGACCCAAAGGCTGTTAGCAGAACCAAAAAGCATCAGAAAGGATACGCATAAACCAGTTGGTCCATGAAATACTAAAACCTGGAGGGAAAGATATTAACACACAGCATGGGAGTGTCTCTCACACCAGTGAGATCTCGCTCTTCCTTCACGGGGAGCAGTGTTCCCTTGCCAGGAAATGACCACAGGCCTGAGAGAAAAGAACTCATTGTGAAGCCGAGGAGGTAGGTGTGCAGGGAAAGGTTATCAGCCTGGGCATCCTCTCTTGGTAATGACTCATCCCAAAGAAACGTAACCGTGAAAGGGGTGGAAAGAGTCTAAGGAGAGGCACTGCTTAGCCTGGAACTAGGAAGCAAGCAGGTAAGGGCAAGGCCATGCTCTATTAGGAATGTTCACATTTTCCTGCTGGACCCCTCTGAGGACATTTTAAAGAATGGATTTTTTTTTTTTTTTTTTTTTTAAGAGAGAGCGAGTGCATTAGTTGGGGGGGGGCAGAGGGAGGGAGAGAGAGAATCCTAAGCAGGTTCCATACCCAGTGTGGAGCTGGGTGCAGGGCTTGACCTCATGACCCTGAGATCGTGACCTGAGCTGAAATCAAGAGTCAGACACCCAACTGACTGACCACCTGGGCGCCCCAGAATGGATTTTTAAAACCACCTTGGCGTAAGAGTAGGAAACAGAGTTTTAAGCAAGTGTCTGAGGATGATGGATGGATATAAGGCCATGATTCTAGAATCTCAGATTTGTCAGGTTAATTTTCTTTTTTGCAAGGGTGAGGATCTCTTCGTTATCCTCGGGAAATTCTGAATCTACTTATTTGGCCATAAAACACCTCACAAGATAACCTTTAAAATTTCTCTTCATTTTACTACTGAGACTCTTTTCATTCCCTTCCTGGACTAGAACTCACATGTTTTATTCTCTCTGATCAACCTCAACTCCATGATTTGTTACTGTCTTTCGTCACTTCCGAGTGCCTGCCATTGACATTCCTGCAACACAACAGCTCTCCTTGCGTACTTACATCATGTCTCCATCTTGCTGTCCCGGAAATCTGCCCGGAAGAAACATCCAGCTAATGACCTCAGCCTAGCAATCTGTACCATTACAAATTAACAAGTTCTCTCTACAGAGGATAATAATGTGTAATTCTGTGAAATTGGACAGAACCATGAAAACCTCAGCCTCACCCTGAGGATCAGAAGGCAGATCTCCAAAAGAAATTCCCTATTCCCTTTTGTTGTGCGGCACAGAACACGTGAGAGGCCCTGGTGGCTGGAGGGGATTCCCTGGAGAGACCACAGCAAGGATGGGTCAGCAAGAGTGAGAAAAGTCAGAGGCTGTGAGAGCTTTAACTCGGGAAGATGACAGCCTAAATTCCACAAATCACCTCAACCAGCCCACAAAATAAAAATAAAAAAAGAGGCAGGGAGGCAACAGGTACATTTTTGGGGGAGAAGGCTGATGACCAAGATTTTTAAAGAGCCATAAGTGTCTCTTTGTCCACGTATCCATGTCCTCTGTCCCAAGGACCAGCTTCTGAGTCCTGCTTATAGCTTGTTTCAACTATCTTCTGCATTGAAAGAAGCCATCCAGAGCTCCAGCTGCTGTTCTCAACTTCTTTCAATACTGGGACTTTTTAGGAAAACCCATACACTGACTGTTTCAAGCAGATAAACTGCTTCTGGAAGCTTCTTTCTGGGCCTCAATGTGATAGGCCCCAACAGGTGATGCCAACTGTCAGCTCACATCCCAAAAGCCAAAGGAGAAAAACAGTGTAAGATATTTTCTGGGGCGCTTGGGTGGCCCAGTCAGTTAAGCACCTGACTTCGGCTCCGGTCATGATCTTGGGGTCCTGGGATTGAGCCCTACGTCGGGCTGTGCACTCAGCCGGGAGTCTGCTTGTCCCTCTGCCCCTCTCCCCGGCTTGTACACTCTCCCTCAGATACATAAAATCTTAAAAAAAAAAAAAGATATTTTCTTACAGAGAGTAGAAAATTATTCACATATCCTACGTGATCGTTTCTTCAGAGTACTCTACCTTGCAAATGTTTAGAACAATATCCAGTCAGCCTCAGAATATGGGAGGATGCTTCAAATGTGTTCTGATACTTCTTTTCTCACTAACATCATTGGCACCCACTCTTGGCCATGAACACATTTCTCAGGTTCTCTGGGTCAGTGAAAATGTGGTAACCGGACAGCCTCCTATCACAACATGACATATACGTGCCACTTTCCCAAAGTAGATGTACAATGTAAAGTGAGGAATCTCTATTTTAGACTTGGGGAAAAGACGAGATCAGTAAGTGAAACTTCGGCGCAATAAAGTTTTAAATGTAAAACTTTAAATGTAAAATGTAAAAACTAAAAACTAACACTTGGATGGTTCTAGGCAGAGATTCTCCTGCACCACCTATAATGAATACAAAATACTGATTTATAACTGCAACCTTCTTTTGACTGTAATTAATATGGTCCAAACTGGACAAATTTCCTTCCCCCAACAGAGACTGTACACGACCCTTGAAATTGTGACCAACCTTTTTAACAAGAATGGTTCTTTCAAGACGATGCAAAATATTCGTCTAGCCTGAACCGTGAAAGGTTTTGATCTAGAAGTCTAGACAAGGAAGATCCTACTCTATATATTAATAAAATATATATTAATAAAATAAAATAAAATAAAATTGCAATGGATCAGTCTGCTCACCTTAAGGGACTTTTCTGTTTTCCCTCTTAGTTTTTCAAGTTCTTCCTTCAATTTTTCATTTTCATGACTCAAAGCCATGAGACGCTCTTTGGCTTCTTTGCTTTGTGTTTCAAAAAAAAGGCGTTCTTCCTTCTGTTTCTCTGTCCAGGCTGAAAGCTCTTCAAATCGCCCTTTCATCGCCTGATTATTTAGCTTCATGGCTTCTATATGGGGTTCAGAGGGAGAGGGCCACATATCAGACTCGATTTGATGACTCCAACCTCCAAGACCACCATGCAGCTCTAAATCTAAAGACGCCCTGCTTGGCCTGAGCCCCAGGGTTGGCAGGAAATGTAGCAAGGTGACTGGTTTTTCCTTCCAGACAGGACTAGGGGGCCTCATGTCATTTCTAGTCCTCCAAAGACTCCAGGAAATAAAACTAGCTTGGGTCCCTCCACTACAGCACACAGCTACAAGACTGATTTGAACACCAGTCTTGCCAGAAGCCATGGCCTGAGACCCCCGAGTGCTTTCTGTGAACAAGGTCATATTTAGGACTAACTCCGTAAATTCTTCCTGTTTCTTTCTAAATGGACTACATGCCATTATGCCATTTCCCTGGGGTGTGTAAATATCTTTTATTCTTACCTGTATCCCAAAGTAAACAACGGAAACAATTTTAGCCTTACCAAAAGCTAAATTGTATGCTCCTTCTCCCGCTAGTGAAACAGAGAGAAGGGAATTAATTCACCGACAAGCCTTTTGACAGAGAGATTGTGCTCACGAAGGCCCGGCGGAATGCAGAAACGTGGGGGCCCGGGGCTGCTCACCTTTGAGCTGATGGTTCTCGATCAGGAGCTCCTTCATCTGCTGCAGCAGCTCCTCCGGAGTGAACGTGTCCAGGTTTGGGTGAGCCAGGTTGGGGGGTCCATTTCCCGTGGTTTCGTTGGGGCTGTCCCCCTTTTCAGTCAGGCAGCTAAGTGGTTGGTGGGACATGGCAGCAGGACCTACAGAAACATCACACACTGAAAATAGAGCTGTCCTCTCTCTGCAACGGGTCCCCGAGAGTCCCACAAATCCATGGGCAATTGCTAATGAGTATTCCAAAAGTTGCATGCTTCTTCTCTAATTCTATGATGGACATTTTTGTTTCTTTCCTTTAAACAAAAAAGGTGTTTGCTAGCTTCAGTGTGTATGTGTATGTGGGTGCGGCGAGGGCCTGTGGGATGCTGGAGGAAGAGAAGAGCATGAGATCATGAGAATCGGGAATCCTAACAGAGGAATTCAAGGAAGCTTCCAAACGTGTATTTGTAGACATGGGTACAGTATCATTAAATTGGTTTTCCTATGCAAATCTTTCAAGCTCGAATCTTTTTGTTTTGAGTGAACTGCACATAAAGCTGTTAAATAATCTCCATATTTTAGCTCTTGAATTTTTGGCTAAGACAAAAGGGAAAACGAACATATTTTGCATGCTTACTACGTGCTGAATCACTGCACCAGACATGCCAGTTTCTAATCCTCACTAAAACCTAACTGGATGGCTATTTTACAGGAGATGGAGCTGAGTTCACAGCGGTTTTATAGCTCGGCCAAGGTCACTTCATAAGTGGTGCAACCGAGTATTAACAATACCTAACCCTAGCCCTGTAATATAATAAAGATGCTACTGAATATTTAGGCTTCAATATCCAATAATTCTGCAAGGCATCCTAAAAAGACTAAGAGATCTTGCTCACTTATTGCATATTCTGAAAATATTTTAAGCATACCACTTTATTTTGTAGAGGGGTCGATGTGGACATAAATAAGATAGACAAATGTATACCAAATCCATTTACGCATGTCCTACCCCCTGGGCAAACACAGGAGTCTCTTCTAACAACTGGTGACATACTACAGGCAAACATTTTCTTTTTTGCGCTTCGTGAAGATGATGCTAAGCCTTGTCGTGGGAGATGAAGAAGGGTAAGCGTACTCTCTCTGAGACATCACCGCATCTTAACATCTAGGAGTGCTCTTGGTGACCATATATCAAAATGCAACCAAACAGGGTGCGGGGCAATGCTTCTTCCCCACCCCAACTGGAAGCAATGCCTGGGGGTTCTCTGAAGGTCCCCCGGACCCAAGAGCCTGGTGACCTGTTTTTGGTCTGAAGGAACCTATAGGCCATGAGAGATAGTACTACCACGAGAGGACAGCAGGCTCCGGCTTCTCCCCTGAGCAGCCCCCTTAAGGAGAGGCAGTCTCATGAAATGCTTTAAGGAGGATGGCAATTTATGAAGTGAAAAACACTGATGGGCCATACTATTCAACTGTGAGCCTTTGGAAGGTATCTATGTTTTATGTATCCTATTGTATTTAGAAGAGAGGTATAATGCTGAAATGTGCTCTTACCATTTGGTGACTAGAAGAGACTGCTTTTGCTTTCCCCAATAAAATAATCGGGATAAAATAATTTAGACAAAAATTTGGAGAAAGCCAGTTTCTGGCTTTCCATAGCATTCATTTTCACACAGTATGATGTTGGAGCTAACATTTCATAAACATGAGTTTTTACCAAATAATAGGAATACTAAAGAGATCCAAAGATAAAATCCTTTTAATGTGCCCCAATGTTTATAGCAGCAATGTCCACAATAGCCAAACTATGGAAAGAGCCCAGAAGTCCATTGGCGGGTGAATGGATTAAGATGTAGTATATATATACATAACGGAATATTACTCAGCCATCAAAAAAAAAAAAGAAATCTTACCCCATTTGCAATGACATGGATGGAACTAGAGGATATTATACTAAGTGAAATAAGTCAGTCAGAGAAAGACAAATACCATATGATTTCACTCATATGTAGAATTTAAGAAACAAAACAGATGAACATAGGGGAAGGGAAGGAAAAATAAGATAAAAACAGAGAGGGAGGCAAACCATAAGAGACTCTTAACTCTAGGGAACAAACTGAGGGTTGCTGGAGGGGAATGGGGGGGAATGGGGTAATTAGGTGATGGCATTAAGAAGGGCACTTGATGGAATGAGCACTGGGTGTTCTTTTTTTTAATTATTGTATTTATTTGAGCTAGAACATAAGTGGAGGGGGAGGGGCAGAGGGAGAAGGAGAAGCAGGCTTCCCATCCCAGGACCCTGAGATCATGACCTGAGCCAAAGGTAGATCCTTAACCAAGTGAGCCACCCAGGCACTCTTAGCACTGGGTGCTCTATGCAACTAATGAATCACTAAATTCTATCCCTGAAACTAATAATACACTATATGTTAACTAAATTGAATTTAAATAAAAAAATTTTTAAAAATCCTTTGCAATACGTATCATTTACTTGTCAATGTTCAATTTGCTTAGGTATTCAGTGATTATAATACACCTTGCAAAAGTAAATGGAAACATTCAACAGATTTTTTTTTTAAGTTCCTAAGCAGTTCCCTAGAGATGTGCTTACTTTAATTTTATTATATACACATTTCTCCTTAATGGTTTTTCCAAGGGAGAGGAAAGGGGAGGGAAGGGGAAAGGGGAGGGAAGGGGAAAGGGGAGGGAAGGGGAAAGGGGAGGGAAGGGGAAAGGGCAGGGGAGGGGAGGAAAAAGAAGGGGAGGGCAGGGGAGAAAAGAAAGATTTTCTCTTAAAAATTATTCAGGTATTTTTCCTCTTCAACTTTCCTTTACACCTCCTTTAGACATAACCACAATAAAGTTAAAACTGGTTCTAGCTGTTATATCAGGGCTTCTAACTTTTTCATGTTGCCCAGATTTTTAGGAAGACATGAGGGAAAAAAGCAGGGTTATGCTAAAGGGGGACAGTAGAAAAAACACCATGTGCCTTAACCAGATTTATGCCCTCTTATGATAATTTACTGACTTGTCGAGCAAATGTTGATCATTACTTTTGCTTTCAGCTCAAAAACTCCATGAAAAGTATTCTTGGGTTTCTAGGAAGATCCAACCCCACCATCCAACACATACAGCCCAGCACCATCATGGCCATGCCACCATATGTATTATATGCCTGTCTCAATCATAGTAAACACTTCACCATCCAGCATTGTTAGGAAAAATTATTTGGTAATTCAAATGCCATAGTAAATAAGAAGTTAGTATATACGCCAAACATAAGCATGCAAATACTTATTACCAAATTTTTACCAAAAGCAATTTAATTGATTTTTGGTGACCCAAAGAGCACCCTAAGATTCTAGGTATTCGGGGGGCATCATTATGAGTTATGAGTACAGTGCCTATGTGAAATGTCTATTGGTAGAATACCCATTGGAGAAAGCTGGATTTTCTAAATCTTTGCCTTAAACTACTTTCTTTTTTTTTTTTTTTAAGATTTATTTATTTATTTATTTATTTATTTATTTATTTATTTGACAGAGAGAGACAGCCAGCGAGAGAGGGAACACAAGCAGGGGGAGTGGGAGAGGAAGAAGCAGGCTCATAGCGGAGGAGCCTGATGTGGGGCTCGATCCCACAACGCCGGGATCACGCCCTGAGCCGAAGGCAGACGCTTAACGACTGAGCCACCCAGGCGCCCCTAAACTACTTTCAACTGAACAAACACAGAGATGCATTATAAATTCTTGCACATATCTTCAAAGGTTACGGAAATTGGAACTAAGCCATTTATTCCAAGGTTCTATCCGGTAACAGAATTTCTTTTTTTTTTCTTTTCTTTTTAATAACAGAATTTCTCATAAAAATCCAACCAACCTGTATCTGAAACATGTCACTTTTTTCTTTGTATTATTTTTTTTAATGTAAGCTCTATGTTCAACATGGGGCTTGAACTCACTGCCCCGAGATCACAAGTTGCATACTCTAGGGGCACCTGGGTGGCTCAGTCGTTAAGCATCTGCCTTCGGCTCAGGGCGTGATCCCAGGGTCCTGGGATAGAGCTCCGCATTGGGCTCCCTGCTCGGCTGGGAGCCTGTTTCTTCCTCTCCCACTCCCCCTGCTTGTGTTCTGTCTCTCTGTCAAATAAATAAATAAAATCTTTCAAAAAACAGAAAAGAAAAAAAGAGTTGCATTCTCTACCAATTCAACCAGCCAGGCACCCCTGAGACGTGTCATTTCTAAGCAAAGGTGATATTTAACTACAGAAGGGTGAATAAATTTAGCACAGGATTTATCAAGATTTCACCAATGAGGAAGATGGCAAACTATCTGGAAGAATCTCCTAGATTTTATTCCCAGATCTATTTGAATTCTTAAGTATATTATCATTTTTAATTCCAGAGGTCAAGTAATAATAGTAATGACTTGACTTTGTGGGTGTGGGCATGAGCTTAAATCTCATTCCTGAGTTGGCCTTACAAATGATCCAGTTCAACTTCTCATTTGATGCAAGAATGTCTTACCTGGTTTCCATGGCAGATGGTCATATAGACCAGACTTGAAAGGCTTCAGTGACAGAAAATACCAGCAATGACTTTAGCAGGCAACAGCCCGTCTTATTGCAGGACCATTCCCATTGCCAGAAAGTCATTGTGTATCGAACAGAAATCTACTGACTTCCACCCAATGGACATTGGACCAGTGAGCATCATGCAGAATAAGTCCAGGCCCTTACCCTGTAATGGCTGACATTCCAAACTGGCTTAATAAGCATTCACAGGTTCAACCCCCACATGGATAAATTAATTTTAAACAGTGAAAACCTATTTCTTTTTTTTTTTTTTTTAAAGATTTTATTTATTTATTCGACAGAGATAGAGACAGCCAGCGAGAGAGGGAACACAAGCAGGGGGAGTGGGAGAGGAAGAAGCAGGCTCATAGCGGAGGAGCCTGATGTGGGGCTCGATCCCATAACGCCAGGATCACGCCCTGAGCTGAAGGCCGACGCTTAACCGCTGTGCCACCCAGGCGCCCCGTGAAAACCTATTTCTTGATCAGAGACCATAGGTGGCTATTGGCAAATTCTGGTTTGGGATCACGAGGGGGCTGAGTATGAATCCACGATTGCATCAACTAAAACCATCATCATCCTGGAAAAAGAACTCAATGTATCCTATGAAGGGGGAAAAAGAAGCTTTGCTTGTTATACCAGAAATGCTATTCTGATTTTGTCATTTGCTAACCTCCAGAAAATGGAAATAGATTTACCCTTATCACTTAAGGCAGGAGCCTGGCAGTGTCTTGATTCTCCATTCGAGTCTGATGGGTCACCAAGCTGCTGGCACTTCCTCCTCCTCCCCATCCCTGCCAGCTTAGGTCAGGCCCTTCTTGTCTTGTCTCAATTACAGCAGCGATGCACTCCACAGAGTACAGGATTTTTGTCTATTCTGTGAACCACTGTATCCCTGGCACCGAGAACACTTGCTGAATAGTCTACGCGGTGTGACTCGCCTCTTTCTACTGCAGTCCCCCAACCACCATGGTTTCTTTCCCGGCATGAGGTCACCCTCCTGCTGAAAACCCTTCCCATACAAGACAGAGTTCCAGCTCCCAAATTGAGAAAAACGTGGCCTTTCAGAGTCTGGTCCCCACTTACCCACCAGTATCATCTCCTGTCACCACGCCACTCGCACGCAAGGCACATGAAAGAGCTCACGGCTTCCCGCTTTCTTCTGCTTCTCTGCTCTTATCTCTGTTCTTCCCTCTGCAGAAAGTGTCTGGCCCCACATTTGCCCTGGCAAATACCCACCAGACAGTTCCACGTCTGGCTGAGATAGATGGCCTGTGTACAACAAACTGCTCTTTCCTCTCAGTACCCAGTAGCACTTGGCTCTCTCTGCAAAGTCCTATAATCATCCCATTCCAGTCCATCTTCTGTCAAACATCAGGGAAGGTCTCTATTTTATTCCTCCTTGTGAGCGGCACACAGCAGGCTCTCAGTAAATGTTCACAGAAATGAAATGAAAATACAGTGTAACAAGGTATTTTAAGGTCTAGCACTTGTAAAACACTTTCTGCTTTGTAGTGACAAACCCAGCATGCTAGTATTACGAGTTTTTCTACAGCTCACCGCAATCATTCCCAGTTTCTTGAACTCAACTTTTAAAACTTGTTTTGAGAATTAGTAGTTTCTTTTATTGTCCCCAAAGGTATCTGGGTGTCATTTTATAACACACATTCTATTATTCCATCCTCATACACGTGTCAAAATGAAAACCTTCAAAATAATATTTTCCTTTGAATGAAACAGACTTCACTTCTCAAAAACAGAGTCTTATTTCTTCCTTTTCATTTGGATTTACTAATCCCACTGATTCCAAAGAACATACCAAATAGTCCAAGTCTCTATAAAATTCAGAAAAAGCAGGGCTTGGAGAAGAAAATACCCATGCATCCTTACTTAAGGGAGAAGGTTCTGTAGGAAGGTAATACAATGGCCTTTCAAGAATAAAGTTTGTTTTTGTTTTTGGGAGGGTTTCGTTGGATTCCATAGCATAATATGCAACCTGAGATTAGTTACCCAAAAAAGAGGCTATTTTTATAATGTTGTGCACAATATACAAAGAACCACTAGAAGTGGCCCGGTAGAAAAACAGATCAGTCACTCGGAAGATTCCAGTCACTGTCCTCTCTCTGTAGGCCACATTTAAACTTCGCTTGTCCATTCCAGGGCAGTTCCTGGCCTCAGCCTCTGCTCCAGGATCTCTCCAGCCCAATACAAACTGGGCACATCCTGGGAGGTAGCCAGGGTTCCCTAGCTCTTGTCTCCCTCCGCAAGGAGCAGGGGGAGGGGCTGGTTCTTGTGTTAATAGCTCGGCCCTGCTTAACCAGATCTGAGGCTTCTGAGGTCGGACGCCACCTCACTGCTCTACGGTTCTGTTTTCCATTTCATCCTTCAACAGTTCTGGGGCATACGTTTCCATACAACAGTTTTCCTGGAGGAGGAGGCCAGACCAGAACCTGGGTTTCGTTTTCTCTTAGCGATGCTGACTCTGCCCCCAGCTTACACATTTCCGACAGTAAAAACAATTCCTCTGGGGTTCTCAGCCTCAGCGAGTGTTCACGGTCTATGTATGTAGGTACACACAAACACATACATACACACATGCTCTCCCGGACACAACGGTTTATGAAGATTCCTTTCAGACGTTCAGGAGTCTCAGCGCCTTAGAGAGAGGTCACCTGTTCCTTAGTGTTCCTGGGCCACCTCATAAAGCTACAGTTCTTGTTTCTCAAAGGTATACCTTTAACCACTTCCCATATAATGAGGAACTGGCTGTATAATCATTCCCAACCTGCGGGAGGATGTCACCCTCAAACCACCTCCGTGACCTACAGAGGAAGTCACCTGCGGCCAGCCGGGCCGGTAAAAAAGGGGGGAGGGCGCTAGGGGATGGCCGCCCCGCTGCCCTTTCCCACCAGGTCAGGCTCTGCCCCGGCCTGGAAACCCTCCCGGGAGAGAGGACGCCCCAACCCTCGCCACCCACACCCCGACAGGCCCCGGGTCGCAGGGAAGTGAGCCGCGGGAACAGCTTCCAAGGCGGAAAGGCAGCCGCCGTCTCGCCGAGCCCCTGCCCGCCCCCTGCCCCCGCTCACCCGGCGCCCGCGCTCCGGCCTCTCTCGGAGTCACTGCTTCTCCCGCATCTTGCCCGCTGGGGGAGGGCTTCGGACCCGGATGCAGACGCCGACCAGGGGATCTACCAGGGGCAGCGGCGCGGGCTCGGGGAGCCTCGGGCTGACTTGCGGCCTCGCGACCCCGCCCAGCGCCGCTCAGCTGACCGCCGCGCCGGCCTCCCCGCCCCCGCCGGGAATTTCCCGGGCCCCGCCCCCGAGGCCCCGCCCCGCAGCCGCGCCCCCACAGGCCCCGCCCCTCCTCCCCGCGCGCGCCCCCCTGCCGGCAGTCCCTGCCCCTACAGCGCGAGCTGCTCGCGCTGTAGGGGCCGGGACCGGGCAAAGGAGGGCTACCTGGGTCTGTGAACGACCGTGACCGGCGGCGCTCACTTAAATATTAATTAAAGGAGTGTGCGGAGTCGGTCTTCTGTTGGGGTCCCTTTAGAAGGCCGGAGCCGCGGGGGCTCGCTGCGCCCCAAGGAAAGAGGAGTACGATCCGAAGCATCCTTTGACCAAATCCTGGATCTCTGCTAAAAGCCTTACATCTAGATCTAGTTAACTGAGCATGCATGGCTTTCCCTTAAAATAGACCTTTAATTAAAAACACAAAGCCTGCAGGATGCATTTTGGGCTCTTTGTTCCCAGAAAAGAGGCCAATTGTTGACGCCTGGATAGTTCAAGTGCAAGGCAGGTGGGATGACTAGATTGACCTGGATTGTCTTGGGAAGCAGAAGTATTGATCTACTTGTACCAGAGGGGGTAAGATGCCTCCGGATTAGACGGAATTAAAAGGGAGGAAACAGACGAGGAAGGAGGAAGAAGCACAATAATTTGTGTCCTAAGCAGAGCGAGAAGGGTTTTGGAAGGACGCAGACACAGGACACAGAAGGGAACTAATGGTGAGGTCAAGGTCTGGGCAGGGTCTCGACCTAGGCGGTGCAGCCTGTGCCCCGGCAACAGGACCCTATGCAAGACAAGAAAACAGAAATGGGAGAGGAGAGGGGGAGGAGGGGAGAGTTGAGAGAGGAGAGGGTCTGAGAGTAAGTTTGTGCCAAAGATCAAAAAGGACTTTAAATACCAGGCATATACTCTAACCCTAACCCCTAATTCCAACCCCGGCAGAAATCTAGGGTTTTATTTTCTGGAGTCTCTGAACTGCAAAAAAAACCCTAACCCTAACCCCTAACCAAGAAAAAAAAAAAAAAAAAGGACTTCAGATGCGGGAAGAATTGTATTTAGTAATGAAGACGCTGACGCAGCCCAGCAGGGCTACGCAGCACGTGGTTGTGCGCCCGAACTGCCCAATGGCTGGAAGACAAGGAGAAAAAAAAAAAAAAAAAACACCACCGAGTCCAAGTGGGAAAGGGAGGATGCGCCCTCTCCTGGCAACTCGGAAGGATTCAGTTTCACTTTCTAGACCGCCTGCTCCAGTCAGGATCCCCCTGCCTGGTCTTTCACACCACCCTTGAGTTAATAATCTCTATAATTGGGCAGTGGGTAGCAACTCAGTCCCTGGCCCCACACCCAATACCCGAGGATCCCTCCTGAGCCTGTCCAGGGTGCCTGGAGTGAGTCCCACTCCCACTGGGTTTTCTTCTATTTTAAACCATATTAAGGTAAGATAAAATGAGTATGAGAGGATTTGGGGGCAGGGAGGTGCGGGAGTATTTGGGGGGAGGCTGCACTCAGCTGGGGAGTCATAAGGTTGGAGTCGAGTTTCTGGTAGAGAAAGTGGTCAAGGGAGTTTTCTCAGCTGTCGGGGAGGGGGCGTCTGAAGCGTGGGGCAACCCTACCACTTCTTAGCTCCGTGACCTTGGGCAAGTCACCTGATCTTGCCGTGCCCCATTCTCTTTATCTGCAACACCCAAAAAGTTCTGCGAACCGAAAGCCTTTCTTAGTTCATTTGGCGGCAAAACCTGACCTCAACTGATGAAGAGTTACTTACAGCCTTTAGACCACTTCATGGGATTATTTATTTCATTGAAGACACATTAATTAGTTTGTATGAGATGTGCTTCAGACTCTCTTGGGGAGTTATATAAATTACATACTTTGTAATACATTACTGTCTCACCTTTCTAAAACACAAAAAATTCTGCATTCTGAAACTGGAGCTTGGGTCAAAGGTATTAAATAGGGAACCTGGAGGTACAGCCCCTACTGCCTATGGCCATTATGAGGATGAAGGGCTAAGACAAGTAAAAGTAAGAGGGCCGGGGGCACAGTGTCGTTGCTGTTGTCGCTGGTGTTAGAGCCTGCCCTGCTTCTTAGCCTGACTAGTCTGGGGTGCTGCCTCCTTCCTCTCACACTTCCGTGAGTAGATGGAACCTAAGTGTAGATAAAAAGACTAAGATTATCACGTGCTTTTAGCTGTTCACTGATGTGGTTTCGTGGTAGGTAAATGCAAAGCCGTGTAGCAGCATATTCAGTTGAGATATTCATTTATTTCATGCTTTCTGTGCTCCCCCCCCCCCCCCCCCCCCCCGGAGAAAGCAGCTCATCTCTTTGTGGTTCGTACCTCAAGGGCATTTGCAGGACTCTTGAACAAACAGCCTTTCTATACGCAATCTACCCCAGGTGTCCTGGAGAGAAGGGGAGAGAGGCCAGGTGGTATGTGTCAAAGCAAAATGAACAAGACTTTTAGTTTCTAAAAAAAAAAAAAAAAAGGAAGAAAGTTTTATTGGAGCCCAAGTGAGGACAGCTGCTCTGGATACACAATCTTCACAAAGAAGGAGTGCTCCAAGAAAGAAGTTTTGATATAGGGTTATATATGGTTTTTGTTTTTGTTCTTACGTCAAGGGTTACAATTTGCCGTGACATAAGACATTTCAGAAAATTACGAACTTTATCTTAGGTTTTAGTATGTACAAGGTTGCGGTCTTCAGAGGCATGGGAACTTAGGGAGATTCTTATTCTTATCTCTAGAAATGTTTCTTTTAGATTTGCTAATGAAGCAGGTGTAAAAAGCGTGCTCACGGCAGAAATAGTGTCCATGCTCTGAAGTTTGGTTAAGTCATTCTGACCTTGGTAAAAGTTAAAAATAGAGCTTCCCTGAGATCCCAGGAGCAGAGCCCACAGCATTAAAAGTTGAAGTGTTCTTTCACAGCAGTTGGAGGGAAGCGTGACTCCCACAAAGTGGGAGAGGGCTAGAGGTTGGTGGTCTCACGAGCATCAGTGGCAAGCCTCAGCCCCTTTGCCTGTAATGATACTGCGACTGAGCCTCCTGAATAGGGAGAGGCTCTTCAGCCTCACCGTGACCAAAGAAAAAGCATTTGTCAGTGTCTCTTGGAGGAGGAACAGCTTAAGGTTCGTGGATTCTAAAGTGAACCTAACTACATGGAGAATTTCTTAAATAATTTTGTTCTCTAAACTCACTTTGGCTTCCTTGTGAAATGATTCTCTGCAGTGAACAAATTTTTTATTTATTTAATCATTCAAACTTCCATTCACGTCTGCACGATTATGGAAAACAAAGGGTATGTAGGCTAGTAACCCGTAAGAAAATTGCAGTACAGTGGTCACAAAACCCTGTACCATCTGAACATGTTTCCAGTGGAAAATATTTTGAGTGTTTATTTGTTTATTGGTCAGTTTGTTATTTTTCACTTGATTAAATGCCTTTTTGTTGTCTTAAACCATGTGTGTTGCAGTTTAACAATAAAGAAAAGTCTATGGGGAAAAAAACCCCAATTATACAATAGATCTATCTGAACTATGATTCCATATATTTGAGATGTCTGGAAAAGGGAAACAGAAACAGAAAGCACACCTGTGGTTCCCTGGGGTTGGGAGTGGCTTTGACTGCAAGCAAGTTCAAGGGAATTTTGAGGGGTGATGAAAATATTCTAAAATGGGGTTGTCATGATCATTGTACGACTCTATCGGCATGATTAGAATCATTGAGCTTACAATGGCTGAAATTTATAGCTTGTAAATGGTACCTCCGTAGAGCTGCAAAAACAACACCAAAAAGCACCCTAGAGCCTGAAGTCAATAATCATGAGGTCTGATGAAGGCTACACCCTTTCTTCTGAGGATACATTTCTTGGAAAAGTTCAACGGGATTACCGCGTGACCCTGCAATTCCTCTACTAGATGTACACCCCAAAGGATTGAAAATAGGCGCTCAAATGAGTGTGTGTATTTCCTCTTGCGGCTATCTGGCACTGAAGCAACTGCCTGTAGGAGAAGGGAGGTGTATAGTCGAGGCTTCCATCAGAAGAGGCTCTGGGATCAGAGTCTAACCTGCCATGAGTTTGCAAGCCAAGCATCTTGAGTGCTGGGAACAATGGCCCTGCTTTATGAAAAGCCAGAGCACAGCGTGTGTGGTCTTTGTTTAATTCCTCTCCTTTGCCTCATGTCTGTAGATCTTGAAACAGTAAACTCCTTGGGGAGGACTCAGTGTTTATCGGTCCTTTGCGAATATTAAAAAAGAACACCCTAGTGATACGACGACTTGCCAATTACTTCCTGCTCCTGTCCATTATGTATACACAGAAGCTGTCCCAGACTCCAGCACGTTTTCTCTCAAGTCAAAGCAGAGCGTGGATTTACACGTTAAATTCTTGTTTCCTTGTTTTGCTCTAGAACTGTCAAGAATTCCTGGAGTAAAATTTTCCATTGGAGTGCTTAGGAGGCAGAGCCAGGGATTCGGGAGTGTCATCACCCTAAGACAACACAGCTCTCTGTCGTGGTCTGAAAATCCCAGCCATTGTCTTCGTCCTACACCTGGTGAGTGAGAAACAGCCTGGGTGTCTCGTTTTCTACATAGTTCCTTGCTTCTGATTAAATAATTCATCTGTCACTGTTGAAGCCCATGTGATTTGTCTTTTTTCCATCTCACTTATTCTTTCTCAGAATGAAAGTCCTCACTTCTCAGAAGTGAAGGGTGGTGTAGGGGACACAGTCCTGGGTATCAGGCTACCTGGGTCTGGCCTGAGAACGCACGAAGGGGCAGAGTTCCTTGGACCTTGGCCTCTGCATAGGTGAGGTACAGAGGCCGGGACAGTACAGAAGCCGGGACAGGTGATCTCTTAGCTTCCCTCCAACTCTGAAAATACAGCATTCCTTTCTGTTCATTATATTCGGTATCTTGTCTTAACAAATGCCAAATTAACTTAATTTCAGTTTAGACTTCTTTTTTCTACTGTTGATCATGGTTCTTTAGAGAAACAACCAATAGGATATATGTGTGTATGTGTCTATACAATTTTATTTTGATTTTGCAATTTCAATTGTATTTATGTAATAATATATTTATTATAAGGAATTGGCTCATGCCAATAGAAGCTGACAAATTTCTAAATCTGCAGTCAGCAAGCTGAGGCCCAGGAGAGCTGTTGGTGTAATTCTAGTCCAAAAGCTGGCAGGCTTCACACCCATGAAGTTGCTGTTTCAGTTGGAGCCTGAAGGCTGGAAATAACTGATGTCTCAGCTCAAGGCAGTCAAGCAGGAAGACTTCCTTCTTATCTGGGATAGGGTCAGCATCCAGTTCTATTCAGGCCTTCAACTGATTAGATGAGACCCACCCACACTAGGGAGAGCAATTGCTTTTTTCCATCTTATCCATTTAAATGTTAAACTCATCCCCCCATTCCCTTCTAGAATAGTGTTTTTCCAAATATCTGGGTACCCCACAGCCCAGTCAGGTTGACACATAAAATTAACTGTCATATTTCTATAGAGGCTGGTTGAATGCTTGGCTAGTTCAATGATCACAAATGATGTTGCAATTTGAAAAGCCGCAAGTCCCCTGAGAAAATGTATTCATGGATGACTTCCAAAGAGACTTTGGTAAACCTGGATACAAAATCTTTGCTGGATTGCCCATGACCTTTTGTACCCATAAAACCTCAGTGTTCCCCTCAGCAGACTCCATTAACCCTTATATGGTTTTGTGGACAGAGGTCCTATCATAGGCCAATAGACAGTTATTAAATTCATAGACATGAGCAGGAAATCAGCTTTCTGTGGGCTTGGTCTCCTCTGATTTTCACAACTGGATGCCAGGAGCACATTTCTTTCCTAAGCTCCATGGGTCAATTCTCTAGCTAATAGAGCTTTAAATTTTGCAACCAATTACTCCATTGATATTCCTGCCCTCATCCATTCCTCTTTCTGGTTCCATTGGAAACTAAGGGAAAAAATGACTTTGATTACACAGGAGTTGTTCCAATGTGGAAGTCACATCAAGCAATTCACATAAAGCAGTTCTCACCAAGTTAATGGTATCCAACCCCAGGGAGGCGGGAAAAAGTCCCAGCCAAAATACACTTCTTGCAGAGACAATTGGATATTCATGGAATATTATGGCAGTGGTGGCCAAGCTTTGAAAAGCTGGCTGTGAAAACTCTAAGAGGAAGGTCTATTTGTGAACTTGGAAGTGCTGAGGCATTATTTCCCACTGCCATGATTTCAGAGATCTTACATAAATGTAGAGCTTTCCCATTCATTGGGTCTTATTGAAATTCTGGGAAACTGCTTCATTCTGTTTATTCTAGAAAAAAGGGAAGAGTCTCTGTGGATATTTTATAAAACAATTTCCTGTCTACCTTGGTGCACATCCTCATGAATTCTTTTAGTCACCTTCAGTGCAAAAGTATAGTTTAGTTGATTCTGGCTTGGTTGGCTCAACGGTACCTTGTTGGCCTGCGTGTTCATGAAATGTCACTCAGCGACTTCTCTCTGCCCTGGGCACCCTTTCTTCCTGCTCCTATCTCCCACCGTCTGATTTCCCACCCTCACTCTCTGTTTGTGTCATCACCCTTTCCCCTGGAAGGCTGTGTGATAAAGCAGTGACACCTGGGTGTGCTTTCAATGCAGGTTGCTACTTTTCCAGAGCCTTTTGCATTTAAGATCATTTCTAACATTGTAATAAAAACTTTGTCTATTAGAAGAGCTCCAGGGATCCACTAGCAGGGGGGGGACTTCTTCTTAGGGTTGGGTCCTTCCCAGTAAGCTTGAAATCGGAGATATTGGGGACCCCCATTTCAGCTACAAAAAAGTCATGTATTTTATTCTGTCATGAAAAGGGGGATACATTTGGGAGTTTTTATGTAGGTGGAGTGGACAGAATTTCAGGGTGATGAGATGTGACAGGTGAGAAGAGGCGAGCAGTTGAAGACAATTAAGAATTTCTGCCCTGGGTGACCAGATGGATGGGCAGTACCTGTGGGGTAAGTGTGTGGTATCCACAACCATTTGGGAAAATGAACCTCAGGAGAGAGATTAGTGTCCAAAGCCATAGAACTGTCAGAAGGATAGGAGCAGAGAAATAAGTTTGAAACTTGGAGACTTTAGTTAATCAATTCCCATAGGGTTCAGAAGAAAAAAGCAATAATACTAAACTGTTTGGTTGTGTTCTTTATTTGATTAAATATGCTCATACATGCTAAATAATAAACTCATTATGTAAACATGACTCTCTACAGATTTGGCCATTATATGTAAGCTGCAAGATATAGTTTATATGGTTGGCTATGTATTTCTTGGCTCTTAGTCAGACCCTAGAGAATTTGAGGAGAAAATTTATTCTACAACTAATTCTACATGTATCTCCATATTCAGTTAATAAAAAAATGCTTTCCTCCTTCTCATCCTGTCTTCTTGATGCTGCTTAATGCCTCATTTGCTTCTTTTGCCTAATTTTTTGGAGACGAGAGCAGGCAGGTGAGAGACAACCTGTCTCATTATATTCACTTGGTGGCTTCGGTTAGTTCTAGAATGTCGTCCATGGGAGACCTGCAGCTTAGCTTCCATCCCTGGTGCTCATGTTACAAGATCAAAAACTCATTTTTCAACATGATTCATCCTACTTAGTGGCTTGTGCTAATTATAGTTGATATGGGCATTTTAGGGGATGTCTTCTCATCATGTTCCTTTCTTGTATTTGTAAACATTGGTTTGCTCATTTCATATTTCCCCTTCATTTATTCCAAGATTTATATCTCTGCTATGGAATTGGAATCCTTCTCTCTTTGGAATGGCTTGTAAATCCTTTTGATCCTTCTCAACACTATTTCTAAACTGTTGAATCTTTTTATGATAACTAAGAACCAATTTTTAAAAAGCCAATAAAAAATGACTAAACAGTGGGGTGCGGGGTGGTTCCGTTTTTTAAGTGCCTGACTTTTGGTTTTGGCTCAGGGCGTGGTCTCATGGGTCTTGAGATCCAGCCCCACATCGGGCTCTGCACTCAGCGTGGAGTCTGCTTGAGTTTCTCTCTCCCTCTCCCTCTGCTCGTCTCTTGCATCTCTCTCTCTCTCTGAAATAAATAAATAAATAAATAAATAAAATCTTAAAAAAAAAAAAAAGACTAAATGCTGAGTAAGCCTGCCCACACTTTCTGTACATAAATTGGCTAACATGAATTTACCATGGTTTAGTCTTGCTAGGATTTGATTGAGGCTGCTCTGCACGATTGCGCTGGCTACAAACGGCATGGTGGCGCTTGGCGGTGGGGATGAATGCAGGCTGCCGGGCAGCTGGCACCATAAGTACCAAGCCATGCCTCTCCCCGGTAAAGCAATTCCTTTTTCTAATTTACACAAAGGCCCTGCATTGATCAGTGGAGTCCTCGATTCAATCATTTTCTATAGCTTCTCAGCCTATGATACTATCACCAAGGGGAGGGAGCAGTATAGACCTTGTCTTCATGCGAACACACACAGAAAGTCTGGAAGAACATATCAATCTTGCCTTCAGCTTCCAGCTATACATTCCAGCCCTTTTGGAGTTCACAAGGGGTGTGCTGCCATGGCAGCTGTGCTATGCATGCAACTAGCTCCCTGCTCCCATTCTCCATGGTGCCAGACCATACTTGCTCCAACACCACCAGCGTCTTATGGTCAGGAGGAATGCCCCTTCCCCATCAGACCTCCTGTTTTCCCCTTCTGTCACCCATAACCCTGTGCTTTTCTCTCACCCACCACTTCCAGGGTTCTGACTCCCCTTGTGTTGGTACACAGGGGTTGTGTTTGGTCACGTCGCTGCGTGCCCCCTTGTTGATTCTTCATGGGGAGAGGAGCAGAGGTGAGCGTAGAGTAGGGACTGGGGCAACAGTGTCCCAATTGTCTCTTATGCTCTCCCCTGTGGCAGAAGGGCAAGAGGTCTGGGAACTCTGTTTCTGAGACTCCCTTGTCACAAGGCTTCAGGACAGGGCTTAGAAGGTGAGTCTGTGCCGGGCTGGGAAATTGTGGATGCACCAAGTGTGGGGGGGGGGGGCTTCAACAGATGGATTTGTAGTCTCTTTCATATTCCTTTGATGGTTCTCAGTCCCCAGGTTGTGGACATCTGTGACCACTGACAGTGGTCTTCTGCATTTTGCTGACCTCTGGGTGGCAGTTGCAACTTCCTGACTTCTGGACCACAGCTCTGGGCACGAACCTGGAAATTAGGGGTGAACCCCTGATGCTCATTGTAGGAGCCTTTGTAGGGAATTAGAGTTTTATCCATAACTCCCCAAATATTAGGAACAACTGCCTTACATTTTAAATATCAGTAAGAGTGACTTTGCAAAGGACATATCAGATAAAGGGCTAGTATCCAGGATCTATAAAGAACTTATCAAACTCAACACCCAAAAAACAAATAATCCAGGCAAGAAATGGGCAGAAGACATGAATAGACATTTCTCCCAAGAAGACATACAAATGGCCAACAGACACATAAAAAAAATGCTCCACATTCCCTGCCATCAGGGAAATAAAAATTAAAACCACAATGAAATACTACCTCATGCCAATCAGAATGGCTAAAATTAACAAGTCAGGAAACAACAGATATTGGAGAGGATGAAGAGAAAGGAGAACCCTCTTACACTGTTGGTGGGAATGCAAGCTGGTGTAGCCACTCTGGAAAACAGTATGGACATTCCTCAAAAAGTTAAAAATAGAGCTACTCTATGGCCCAGCAATTGCCCTACTGGGTATTTACCCCAAAGATACAAATGTAATGACCCGAAAGGGCACCTGCACCCCAATGTTTATAGCAGCAATGTCCACAATAGCCACATTGTGGAAAGAGCCAAGGTGTCCATCGACAGATGAATGGCTAAAGGAGATGTGCTAAATACACACACACACACACACACACACACACACACACACACACACACGTATACAATGGAATATGACTCAGCCATGACAAAGGATGAATACTTACCATTTACATCAACGTGGGTGGAACAAGAGGGTATTTTGCTGAGTGAAATAAGGCAATTAGAGAAAGATACTATATGGTTTCACTCATAGGTGGAATATAAGAAATGATGCAGAGGATCATAGGGGAAGGGAGGGAAAACTGAATGGGAAGAAATCAGAGAGGGAGACGAACCATGAGAGATTCTTTTTTTTTTTAATAATATTTTTTTATTATATTGTGTTAGTCACCATACAGAACATCCCTAGTTTTTGATGTAAAGTTCCATGATTCATTACTTGCGTATAACACCCAGTGCACCATGCAATACGTGCCCTCCTTACTACCCATCACCAGGAAACAAACTGAGGGTTGCTGGAGGGGAGAGTGTGGGGGGATGGGTAACTGGATGATGGGCAGGAAGGAGGGCACTTGATGCGATGAGCACTGGGTGTTCTATGCAACTGATGAATCACTGAACTGTACCTCTGAAATTAATGCTGTACTGTTTGTTGGCTAATTGAATTAAAAAAAAAAAAGAGTGACTTGAAACTGTGGGGCCAAGATCTTTGGAAATATCTGAAAAGCATGATAACCCGTGTATTTTGCGTTTACAACTTATAAGTTTGGGGCTTCCTTTCATTTCTCATTGTCATGGACATATTTACCAAGTAAAATCTACCTGATTATAAACTCCTTGAGGGACTGAGATTATTCTGTTTATCCTATTTGTCATCTTTCCCTCTCTTGGGCCTTCTTCCCTTGGCCTAGAAACATATGGCGGTCCCTACCATTCCCAAAATAACTCCATCACTAAGTAGGTGAGGCCTGTCTTGAGTCTGCTTTTCTCTTTACAACCATCAAGCATCCTTTCTAATTAATATTCTGTACCCAGATGTCTTAAGTGATATGGGACTCCCTGAATTTCCCATGTTTTGGGGGGATATTCATAAGGTTTTTGGCCTGAAAGGGGCAATTGTGGATCAAAAACTGAATGCTCTATTAAGCAAAATTTAGGACATTTTTCTTTCAATGGCCTTGAATATGGTGACATGCATTATTCACACAGAATTCAGTATTTCCTGATTGCTCCTGAATGAGTTCCCTTTTGCTCCGTCCGAGATCACCAAGGACCTCTAATTGCTAAACTCAATGGATGTGTAATGGGATGCAGGATTGTTTTTAGCGGAAGAAGCTGACATTTCAAAATGGTTAGCCCTTTCTATTTCTGGCTTGGGACACCCTGGTCATCTTGGAGCAGACCTTCTTTGTTCTGGAAAGAGTCACGGGTGTTGCCCCTTTTAGTTCCTGAGCTGCAACGTTTCGAGGGGGAGTGTGCTCTAGCATGCTTACTTAATTTTCCTTAGGCAGGGGCTGGGTCCCTGGCTTGAGGTAGACCCCAGGCCTTGACCATAGCTAAAGGTTTCAGGGGGGATAGCTTTGTTGTTTTGTCAGGGTCTTTGCGGGGGCTCCGAAAATAGGACCTTTCCCTTTCCGTGGCCTTTAACACACTGACATGCATTATTCACACAAAACTCAGTCGTTCCTGAATGCTTTTGGCTGAGAACCCTTTTGGGGTGTCCAAGATCTTCCTCCCTGCCTGGCTTCTGAACAAATGGGGACATAAGACAAGAGAGAAGGGCAGATGGAAAAATTAACATTTTCCTTTAGGACTGATTAAGCCTTGGCTGGAGGGCTTATTTACTAGGGAACTTGGCTTGCTGAGTTTTGACAGACGAGTCCACCCAGGCCAGTCCCGGCTACCACACCCTGGGGGCCCTAGAGGAGCAAAGCAGAACTCATGCTTTTGCGGGCAACTCCCTCTGAAGAGGAAAAAGAGAAGGGAGCGAATAAAGAATAAATGTGCACCGTTGTTTCCTCCCAAATTAACCACTCAGACAAGTCACCCTGCCTCCCCTAGGTTGAAGTAAATAAATGGGCGGAAAGATCCAGGAGGGTGGCCCCAGTGAGCTCCTTCCTACCTCCCTTCCTGGAGGAAACACCCGGAATAGGGAAGACGTGTCCCCTTGACATGACCAATAGAACAGGGAGAACTAAAACCAGGTCAGCTGGTGGGAAGGTACCCTGGGGTACCTGACGGGAGGGTGCTTTCCACGCACAGCAGGTAAACTGATGCTGTCACTGCTTCTGTTCCCAAACACACCAGAATCATAAGGGTGCTTGGGGAAAATGGCTGCATGGTGTGTGTTACATGGAGTGGTACCTTGGCTCAAGGTAATACTGAGGACACAGGCAATCCTGCCTCCCGTGTCCCACATCGTTGGGCTGGCAGCAGCCTCAAATCCTTGGTTTTGAGCCTCTGACACAGAACTGGTGGCTTTTAGCAGAGACACCACCGGACTGGCCACCACTCCTGCCCCTTCTCTGTGAAGTGACACTTCTTGGGGTGGGTATCTTCCATGGTATAGGCTTGTCTGGGGTTCTCAGACTCATGAGATAGGAACCTTCAGAATGTTAGGGTGGGCTGTTGGCACTTATAGCTGGGAGCTTACTGTCCCTGTGGCTTGAATACTAAAGAAATGCCACTTTTTGTACCTCAAATGGTACGAAATGATGGTGCGGTGGGTATGTGACGTGTAGCTCCTTCCCTTGTGTGATTTTCCTGATGCCTCTGCTGCATTTAACAGCTGTGATCATACACGCAGCTCCTGTGCTCCCTTCACACCACCCTGAGAGCTCGATCCGGCCTCCCCCACAGCTGCAGTGTTTTCCTGATATTCCTCCTCAGCCTGCTGCAATGCTTAATGCTCGACGCTCTCCCTCCTCGCCCTGGAAAGCCTCTCTCCCTCTTCTGGTCCTGCGCTTGCTGTCCCCCAATCATCAGACCCTCTGTAACCAATCACTCGCTGCAACCCTTGAAACATCTCAAAATCAACATGCTACAACCCCCGAATTCATAATCTTGGCCAAATTGGCTCTCTGTCTCTATTCTCCATCTCGATTCATGTCATGACATTCAGACAGTTGAGTTAGAAATTTAGGGGCACCTCTGACTCTTCCCCCCACATTGAGTTAGTTATCAAGACCTGACCCTTAAAAAAAAACTTCTTAAGCTTTTCTAAACTCTATTAGCATTTCTGCTTCTCGTGTGCTGGTAAGTGACTAACAGCTCTGAGGGGAAGCTCTGAGGGGAAGCCTTGCTTTATAGCATTTGCCTAATGTCTGTGGCGTAAATACTCCCACCATGGCTGCCATGGCTGATTTCAAGCCATCCAAGGTTTAATAGTGTCTCCCCCAAATTTCTAGAAACTGCATTGGCTTTTGCAAGATGGTACAAGCCAGTTCCACTGCACCTTGGCCCCAACCCTCCTTGGTGCTTCTCAGCCCGTCCCTCTTCAAACTCCTCTCCCCTCAAGCCATTCTGTAGCCAGCTGCTACACTAGGGTCCGACCCTGCCACTCCCCTGCAGAAACCATGCTGGCGGCTTCCTGGGTGATTCAATCCACACCGCTCACCAGTGCCCTGAGCTCTTGGAGACACAACCCTGCCTACCTCGCCAGTGTCATTTCTTGGCTCCTATCTTTTTTTTTCTCTTTGAGGCTCAGCTCAGCTGAAACCCCCGCCCACCATTTTTCAGGTTGGGTCAGTTGCCCCTTCTCAGCAGGCTTTGATTACTGCACTTATAGCCTTGTACTTATGGGGTTTTGTTTTTGGTCTTTCTTTCTTATGAATCTATAAGCTTCTTGAGGGAGAGGTCATGTGTTTGTTTTTTTCCCCTAGCTTTCTATATATAGAACAGTGGCTTTCTCATTGAAATTAATCAATAAACACTTCTTTTTTTAAAATAAGGATTCTTTTTCTTTTCTTTTTAAAAAAGATTTTATTTATTTATCTGAGAGAGAAAGAGAGAGAGAGAGAGAGAGAGAGCATGATGTGGGGGAGGGGCAGAAGGAGAGAGAGAAGCAGACTCCCTGCTGAGCAGGGAGCCCAACATGGGGGCTCCGTTGGATCCTAGGACTGTGGGATCATGACCTAAGCCAAAGGCAGACGCTTAACTGACTGAGCCACCCAGGCACCCCTGAAATCAATCAATAAAGAGTTCTTACCGGGGATGTACTGTATGGTGACTAACATAATATAATAAAAAATCATTATAAAAAAAAAAAAGAGTTCTTAATTATTAAAGTAAGATTATCAAAGTTCTGCACGCACTCGTGTGTGTGTGCGTGCGTGTGTGCGCGCATGTGTGCGTGCATGTGTGTGCATGTGTGCATGCGTGTGTGTGTGCATGTGTGTGCATGTGCGTGTGTGCATGTGTGTGCGTGCATGTGTGCATGCGTGTGTGTGCATGCATGTGTGTGTGTGTGTGTATTGGGGATGAGGTGGAGGTTTAACAATTGTCTATTTACCTGTTTCTGTGTAACAACTGCTCCTCCCCCTATTGTAGCTTAAAACAGCAGCAATTGTTTTGCTCAGGGACCTGGGGTCTCACGGGGTCTGCTAGGCAGCCCTTGCCCTAGTTTCTTCTGCAGATGCTGCTGCAGTCAGGTGGGAGCTGGAGCGGGAGCCGTCTCAAAGACTTTACCTCCCTATCTGGGAAGACTCAGATGGTCGGGGCTCCTCAGGACTCTGTCCCCACACATGGCAGCCTCAGTGGCTGGACTTCTTCCAGGTGGTTGGAAGTGGACTTCCTCTGCCCCTGCTCCCACCTGTCCCCCCATGATGACTGTCATCTGTCTATTTCCATGTTTGGAGAGTACACCCCCTCCCCAACACTACAAGATGCTTTCAGATGTGCTTTTCCTGCTTTCAGTCATGACGGACCAGGTTTTAGGTCAGAAGCTCCAAGTTTTTCCTTCCTGAGGCTGAAAACTCTTCTCGGTCTTTCTGCAGCTAACCATGTGTCTCCCGAAAGTCACTACGATGGCGACAGTGGAAGCCAAGTTGTTGAGAGAAAGCCCTGGGAGCTCTGACTGGCAGATTATAGGTTAAAAAAAAATAGGTGAGTTTTTATTTTTAAAACGCACAATCCGTATTTTCCTTCCCCGTCCCTCTAAGTCCCGATCTCTGCCACTTTCCCCTTCCCTTCGTTGATCACAGATAAGGTCTTCACCAGCAATTTACAACAATTGAATACTTTTTGCACCCTATTTCGTGCAATAGATACTTTTTTAAAAAGGCAAGTTTTTTGACGGTGATAAAGCCATAAAAATGATCTTCAAGGATTTGAACTAAGCAGGAAAGATGCTCGGCCAGCAATCCGAAGACTTGGGCTAGATCCCAGCTGCACTATTCAACAGTCACCTCTCTGAGCATCACTGTCCTCATGTGTAGAACTGTAACGCCTGCCTTGATGGCCTTGAACATCCATAAGGATCAGCTGAGCTAATACACGCCAGGGTGACTGTCAGAGCGGGACACACACGCAACACTGCACTCTCCCAATGCACCAGATGAATGCCCTGAGCAGAGGAAGGGCCATGGACGCTGACCTCAGATCTGAATTCTGGACCCTGTCATGCACTGGCTGGTTTTCTGTGACACCCCTTTCCCCTGGTTCTCCTGCTGCCTGTTTGGGGTCACTGCTCCTAGGCAGGTGCTCCTCCCGTTGATGTCTGATGGCTGGAATCCTCAGGTCTTGCTCCTCGGTTCTACCCTCTGTGTGTGAGCTCTCTCCAGGGAACCTCATCATTGCCATGTCCTTAAATCCCATCTCTTTGTGGTGACTCCCAAGTTTATATCCCCCTGTCAGACCTCTTCTTTGAGTTCCATGCTGGTCTGTCCACCTGCCTCCTGGAGATCCCTCTTCTGGTGCTGCACACACAGCTCCAGTATAACTGGATGAAAGCAGTTCTGATCACGTCCTGTCCAGCAATGTGTGGGATGCCACCCGCATCCAGTCCACCCACCTGAGTTCTTCACGTGGTCTCCTCTACATCTCTGTGAGCTTGAAGTTCACCATCGGCAACTAACTTAGCTCTGGGTAGATCCATTCCAGTTACACCGTCACCTCCCCCCTACTCACTTCCCGCGTAGCTCGGTCCACACGCCCGATGGCAGTACTCATTTCTTGTTCGCTTGACCGTTACTGGTTATCCTTTCTAGAAAATTAGCTCCATGAGGGGGACCGCATCTCCTGTTCACCTTTCTAGCCCCAGGGCCATGCAAAGTGCCTGACCCATAGCAGATACTCTGCAATTATCTGATGAGCACATGAATGCGTGCCCTGAGCGGGTTACTAACCTTGAGATAACTAGGTCTACTCCGTAACAGGAGAATTGGGTGAGATATGAGATAATACCCTGAGAAGAGCCTAGTCCAGGACCTGGCACATCGTAGGTGCTTAATAAATGTTAGTTCCCCTTCCTATAAAGAATAAAAGAATACGCTATACGGGTTGTAAGGAATATGTCCTTAATAAAGATTCACTACATAAGAGGTGGGGAGAGGGTTCCTGGTTAGGAGCTTCTTAGGACCCAGCCAGGCAGAGAAGTCTAGAAAATTCTCTTCAAATAAAGACCTCCGTGTGTCATATTCACCCACCCCAGATAATACTTGCTTACTGTTGCATTCAGAAAGACATGAAAACAAAACAAAATCAAGGCCAGAGCTGCTACCATGTGGCCGTTGCTAGGCTGGATTCTAGGGATCCCGTGACAAAGGAAACGTTGACTTCCACTCCGTAGTCGTTGGTTGTCATGGGGTTCCTTAGTTCTCATGACTTGCTCAACTAAACAAAACAAAGGCGCTTTATGAAACTGCAGAGGAAATAGGAAGTAGTAGGAAAGACCCTTAGCTTTTGAGATATTTATTAAAAGTTGGAGAGATTTGTCATAAAGGGATGGAGAGCATCCGTGCCAGGAGGAACAGCGCCTGGAATGCAGTGGGTACCTGACGCTTATTAAGCCGGATCGAATTTTCCCCAATCTGTGACTGTTTGCGTCCAGCAGATGGCGCCAAACGACTGGTTCTAGCTGGGATACACAGGCTCTGGAAAACATGAAATGTGTTTCTACAAAGCCGGCATCTTAAACAGGGCGCTCGAATTGTCTGTCTCAGACCCTTTCTTTCTCCTTTTTTAAAAAAAGATTTTATTTTTAGGTAATCTCTACACCCAACGTGGGGCTCGAACTTACAACCCAGAGATCAAGAGTCATATGCTCTACTGACTGAGCCCACCAGGCGCCCCTTTGAGATCCTTTTGCTCTCTTTTAGTATGACCTGTGGATCAGAGTAAGGCGTGGACAAGAAAATGGTTGCCTGTCCTGGAATGTGGTAATATTGCGGAATAATGGAAATGTAGGTGAAACACAAGAGATAACCTAGTAAAACTGCATCTAAATATGGAGTGGACATGTGTGTGTGTACTTGTGATGAAAAATTCCTCAAAAAAGAGGTAATGAGAAAGTATTTTTTTAAATGTTTTTTTATTATATTATGTTAGTCACCATACAGTACATCCCTGGTTTTTGATGTAAAGTTCGATGATTCATTACTTGCGTATAACACCCAGTGCACCATGCAATACGTGCCCTCCTTACTACCCATCACCAGCCTATCCCATTCCCCCACCCCCCTCCCCTCTGAAGCCCTCAGTTTGTTTCTCAGAGTCCATAGTCTCAATGAGAAAGTATTTTTAAAAACCTATAAAGAGAATTAAAAAAGTTGGAGAAGATGAAAGAGCGTATACTCAAGTGAGCATAGTAGGGAACTTAATTTGGAAAGTATTAATATGGAAAGTCCAAACGAAAGGGTCCTATTCCTCTATTCCTCACAGTCCTAGTGGGTGACTTGAATTTCAATGACTATCCTAAGCAGAGGATTCAGAAAAAAGACCAAATTGTCTAGAACCAAATCAATGAAATTCATTTCAAGGGACTCTCCCTGGCTCTCAGGGACTGGGAAGGACCCAAACCACACACAGTGCCTGTTAGGGAAGAGAAAGCCAAAGCTTCGGGTTCTGAAAGAGGACATTCTCTACTGCAGAAAAGGAGAAAAGCAAAAAGCAGTGTTGAATGGTCATGGTAGACCTGTTGGGTTCACTTTCTTTTTAGGCTTTAAGAATCTCCCATTGAAGGGACCCTGGATGGCTCAGTCGGTGGGCATTCGACTCTTGATTTCAGCTCAGGTCATGATCTCGGGGTTCTGGGACCGAGCCCTGTGTTGGGCTCTATGCTCAGTGTGGAGTTGCTTGTCCCTCTCCCTTTGCTCCTCCCCCTGTACTTTCTCTCTCTCTCTTTCTATCTCTAAAGTAAATAAATAAAATCTTAAAAGAAACAAAAAGGGAAAATCTCCCATTGAAACAAAAAGTCTGCATTGGATAAGGTGGAGGCTATGAAGAAGGGGTTTCTTCCTGCTGTTCTTGGGGCATGTGTTGCTCAGGTTAGAAGCTATTTTCAGAGCAGGACCATTGCTCTAGTTTGGAAAATGGTTCTCTGTGTCCTGGAGCCCCTACCTGGAGACATTTCCAAAGGGAAGACACAGGGGAGAGCATCCCTGAGATATTCCAATGATTGTACACAGGCTACTGCTGAAGACCAGACTAAGACCCTCTCACAGCTTGCCCAGGGAGGTATGGCTGCTCTCGGGAATGTGCGAGTTAAAAAACTCTTAAGTGAAATGATGCTCCAGGCAGAAGCGTCATTAAAACATAATAGTATGTAATTACGGGCTTTGCAATTTGCCTCAATTCCAATGGATTTACAATGCTGCTTGCAAAAAATTTTTTTAATTCCTTTCTTTTACAAGAGTTGACTTCTTACAAAAAGAGTATGACGCCCAGGTTGTTTCAAATTTGAGCTTAATTATAAAATCTATGGAGAGGAACAGTGTTTAATCCAGACTATTCCAATTCATCATTCAAAAAAATGTCTTGTGAACATACTCTGATAAGCTAGTGGCTCTCAACAGTAATATGCTAAAGAGTCATCTGCAGTGAGGGGGGCACCTGGGTGGCTCAGTCGATTAAGCATCCCACTCTCGATCTCAGCTCAGGTCTTGATCTCAGGGTCCTGAGTTCAAGCTCCACATTGGGCTCCAGGGCATGGAGTCTACTTAAAATAAAATAAAAGAATCACCTGGGGTTCGTTTGTTAAGGTGCAAATTCCTACCCCAATGGCCAGACATTCTGATTGTAGAGACTGGGGGTGGAACTCAGGAATTTGCATTTTAGAGTTAATGTCTTCATTTCAAGTAATTCAGAGCAGAAGATGGAAAGACCATCCTTAGAGAAATACTGCCCTAAGCAAGGCAGGATTAGTCAGTCAGAGAAACCTTCAAACTGACTTACTTCCATTCATTCATTCACTCCCTCCCCCCCCCTTTTTTTTTTTAAGATTTTATTTATTTATTCGACAGAGACAGAGACAGCCAGCGAGAGAGGGAACACAAGCAGGGGGAGTGGGAGAGGAAGAAGCAAGCTCACAGTGGAGGAGCCTGATGTGGGGCTCGATCCCAGGACTCCGGGATCACGCCCTGAGCCGAAGGCAGACGCTTAACCGCTGTGCCACCCGGGCGCCCCCTACTCCCTCCCCTTCTTCTGAACACTTAATTCACCAAACATTTCTGGTGTCCTACTTTGAACTTGGTGCTGTGGGACATAGTTAATACAAGGAGACTCAGTTCCTGCTTGAAGGAACTTCTATCTAATGTCTGATACAGATATTCACGTCTATATGAATGACAATGTCAGGTGTTAAGCAGTGTTTGCAGATATGATATGGGTGTCAAAGAGTATCTCAGGGATCGAGAAGGAAGTCTTGTCCGTGTGAGCTCAGGGAAGGAGGAACCGCTCTGCGGACAGGGTGGAACATTGCCTGGGGCCTGAATGATGAGAAGTGAGCAGGATATTTGAGGTGCAGGAACAGCCTTGTTTCATATCCTATGTATTAAGCAAGAATATTATTATCATCCATAGCCTCTACTAAAGATAGCAGAGTGGCAAAGCACGGCCAGGGATTAAAAGTATAATCTCGTTAACTGCCTTCAGAGGAGAAATAAGGATGAGAAGCCAAAAGTTCCTGAATCAGCAAAATCATCTCCTTGTTTTTTTCAATATTCTGGTGTCAATTGGACCATTCGCTACTTTGCTAAGTTGATAGAGAGTAGAAATGCTTGACATGACATGTTTATTACATATAACCTGTTTTTCTCATAGACCGATATCTCTTTCATCCAGCTGCCTTCAGAAAGTTAAAATTATGATAAGACACATGACAGGTATGAGCAATTAGCACCTTAAGAAGAGGATTAGGACTGTTCAAAGCCAGGGGAGGGAGATTAGTCAAATCAAACATCACTTATTTAACAAAGAGATCTGTATTCCTAATACTTATGTTCAGACGTGGTATTTTTCTTAGCTGTATTTTTCCTATTTCATTACATGAAAGAAATTTTAATCCATCTACCTTGTTCCCCTGCCCCAGCCCTGTTTGCCAGTACCCTACAGAGCATCAGAAACCAAATATTTAAAGTATTATGTCACTGAGTGTGTAGAGAAGTGGCATTTTTCTACCGCCATGCTTGGTGAGAAAGGACACAGACTTTGGAGCCAGACAATTGGGTTTTTAACCTTAGCTCGATCACTTTCTATCTGCATAGCTTTAGCGAAGTTACTTAGCTTTTATGGGCCTCGGTTTCCTTATCTGTAAGCAGACATAAATAGGATTCTTATGATGATTAATGAATACATATAAAAGCACTTAGAACAGCCCATAGCAAGGGCTCAGTCATTGTCAGCTACCATCATGAGCTCTGGTGTTAAGGAAGATACACAAGGACAAGTTTCATAGGATACGTAGGTAGACTGGAGAGGTATTAATATATTTTGAAAATCAGCTATGATATGGGGCTAAAAGTTATTCAAACCCCCAAGAAAATTATATCTTCTCTTGTAACAGAAAACATTTAGACTATAAGAATGCGTAATATAAAATCATATAACACATATTTTAAATATGAGAATAACAAGAATAAGGACATAAAAGTACTGGAGAGGAGTCCAGTACAAAAACACATACATGGTGTCTTATGTACACGCAATGGCTGAACTACACATTTGTCTCTAAGCTCCCTGGTAATCACTGCAGAAAAGGGGGACATGATCAGTTGCAAGATAAAAAAAGGCCAATTGTTCAGGAGAAACACAATTACTTACACAATTACTTGCACTGTTGTGACCCAAGGGACACTCACCAGCTCAGCTTTGGCTGAGAATTTGTAATGCAATACACAACATCTTCCACATCTTTTCAGCAGTGGAACTCCTGGGTTTCACGAGGCTGCTCTGATAAAGGTCCTCAAATCATCACCCCAGGGCACTTCAGTAACTTGGTTCTAGGAGGAGAAGGATTGTGTGGCACCTGTGGGCAGGTGCTTGGCTGCCTGGCCATCTTGCCTCATCGGGAGGAAGATTTTACAATGCCTGGAATGCCCAAAACTTCTCTCTCATTCCAAGTTGTTTGGTTTCTTAAAAGCCAATTGCAACTGTTTTCTCATTTAATCCTCAGAAACCTTTGAGTCAGGGATCATTAAACCCATTTTACAGATAAAGAAACTGAGTCCAAGAGTACTTGGACAGTGAGGAAATGGTAGGTGAGGATTGAGGAGCTGGCTCCCAGAGCTCATCTGGACCTTCAGGCCTGACCCAGTACCAGACGTCTCCGAGCCCTGCTCCCTCCACCTCACTGCTCAGTCACTCTTTTATCCATCAACATCTGATTTTTATGCCTATAGCTCCATTGAAATTGTGCTGGCAAAAGTCACAAATGCTAATTTATTATCAAATCCAGTGACCCTTTTCTCAGC